>NC_136945.1:18664214-18811431 GCF_949987615.1 Pollachius pollachius | reverse complement strand
GTCCCAACGGCGGGGTCCAGCCCAGCTGCTACACCTGCGACACCAACGAGTACTGTGCCAACGGCCAGTGCTCCCTCCACCCGCTGACCCGGCTCCCAGAGTGCAGGTGGAGCCCCCACCCAAACCTCCCCCACCCTCAATGCCCCAGTGGCTCTGAGCGTGCCGTTCTAAACCCTGCTGTGTGTGTGTGTGTCTGTGTGTCTCTGCGTGTGTGGGTCTTTGTGTTTGTGTGTGTCTATGTGTGCGTCTCTATGTGTTTTTGTGTGTGTATGTGTGCGTCTGTGTGTGTGTGTGTGTGTGTGTGTGTGTGTGTGCGTGTGCGTGTGTGTGTGCGTCTCTGTGTGTGCGTGCGTGTGCGTCTGTGTGTGTGCGTGTGTGTGTGTGTGTGCGTGCGTGCGTGTGTGTGTGTGTGTGTGCGTCTCTGTGGTGTGTGTGTGTGCAGATGTGCTCCGGGCTGGACCGGCCAGCGCTGTGAGATGGTCGCCACCGCGGACAGCAGCGAGGGCTCTGGTGGGCGTGAGTCGCCTCCTCCTCCTCATCTCAACTCACTGAACACCAAATGAACACAACGTGGTGCTCTTCAGTCGACGCGCCATGACACCATTCTGTGTTGTGGTTCTTTCGTGTGTTCAGGCACAGCCTCGATCGTGGTCCCCGTGGTGCTGCTGTTGCTGCTGGTTCTGCTGGCTGCAGGTGCCCTGTTCTTGGTACCGGAGGAGAATGAGAGGGTGAGACACACACACACACACACGCACACACACACACGCATTAACGCACACACACTCACACGCACAAACACACACTCACGTACAGGCACACGCATTAACGCACACACACACATGCACACACAGGCACACACACAGTCACACACACACGCACACACACACACAGACGTCCAGAGACAAACACACACACACACTCACACACGCGCGCACACACACACACACACACACACACTCATTCACACACACACACGCGCACACAAACACACTCACGCTCAGGCACATGCATTAGCACACACACATGCACATGCACACACACAGGCGCACACACACACAGGCACACGCACGCACGCACACACACACCCACACACACCCCAGCCCCTTTCCTCAATGACCTCTGTTCTGCTCCTCAGGTCTAGCGGGCTCGCCAAGTCGTGCCCACGACACTCGCGGTAACGGTTGTCAGGGTTGTGCCTTCACCATCCTCTTCCTCTCCTTCTGTCCTCCTGCTCTCTCTCTCTCGCTCTCCCTCGCCCATCACTCGTAGTTGTTGTTGTTGTTGATGTTGTTGTTGTTGTTGTTGTTGTTGTGCGGTGCGGGCTCTGTGATCGGTGTGTCTGTCTGGACCGGGCCTGTCCGTCCTAGTGTCCCCTTATCGTTCCTTGCCGGCCCTCCCAGGGGCCCGAGGGCAGACTTCTTGAAGAAGGCCCCCCCCCCCCCCCCCCATGTGTGTGTGCTGCTTGCAGTGCCCCCCGTAGCCCGTACCCCCCTGTCTGTGGCGTTGTGCCGTGGTGACGTCCCAGCATGTCGGCCCCCGGGGGCTCAGGGGCCCGACATGCAGACAGCATTCCGCCGAGGCAAGGGTCCGTAGTCACCGCGGGGGTCCGAGTTCGTCCCTGACGGAGCGGAACACCGCCGTCTCGGACGTTTCAAAGTCACACGTCACCGAGGTGGTCTCCGGGGGGAGGAGCCCGGCTCAGTCGACTCCGGGCGCTTGCTCCCTGGCTGACATGTTGGCTTGGTGAAAGTGAGGTGCTGTCCCCCCCTTCCCCTCCAATCCCCCGTGCCCCCGCCTGTACCGTGTACCATCCCCCCCCCACCCCCCACCCCCGCGCGCTCTTGCGTTGCCGCAGCGACCGACCTGTTTCTGTTGTCGTTTCCGGGGGCCGCAGGGCCAAGGGCTTCCAGCACCAGAGGATGAGCAACGGGGCCATGAACGTGGAGATCGGGAACCCCGCCTACAAGATCTACGAGGGGGGGCCGGAGGAGGACGCCGGCGAGCTGCTGGACGCCGACTTCACCCTTGACCCCGACAAGGTACGAGACGGGCCGCGCTCCTCTTCATCATCGTGTTTAGAGCTGAACACCGCGGTCGAAACGCTAATCTGCTAATGCTCATGAGGACTCCGGACCTCGTCAAATTTGTGGAGATAAAAATTGAATCCATTGACTGTATACAAAATCAACGGGTGAGAACCTCTCTGAGATGAGTCAACGCTTGATTCGGTTGGGACGTGTTTAACATCTGTTGGTGCGTGCGCGAGATGAGCACAAACCCCTCCTCCTCCTCCTCCTCCTCCCCTGACAAAACCGACCTCACTATTTTCCTGCCAAACCCTGGCTACGGCCCTGGTTCTGCGTAGGAACGCTGAGAGGGCCCTGGAGCTCCTTGTGTGTTTTGTCCACGCCATGCTTTGGTCAATAAAGCTTTGTGAACTCTTGGTTTCCCCCGCCCGCAGCCCACCAACTTCACCAACCCAGTCTACGCCACGCTGTACATGGGCGCCCACAACAGCCGCAACTCCCTGGCGAGCACGGACGAGAAGAAAGAGCTGCTGTCGCGGGGCGACGAGGAGCCGCTGGTGGACCCCTTGGCGTAGACGGGCCCCCGGGGGGCCACATGGTCCCAACACACCCCCATTTTGCCTTTTAAAGAAAGAGAGAGGAAGAGGGAGAGAAAAAAAACAGCCGAGAGTAAATCGACGAAAAAAGTTGTAAAAAAAAAAAAACACTGTATAAAATGTACAAAATGAAGGACTACTTTTGTATGTGATTGCAGTATTATATTTTGTTCTTTTCAGATTCCTCTGGTCAAAAAAAAAAATTAATCACATTTTTCTATGACAGATTTTTTCATTTACAAGTATCCCTTCTCCCCCGTACCTAAATAGCCACTACCTCCTTGCAAAAATGAAATTGAAATGAGAAAATTTGAAAAAAGTAGTTGTCATTGGAGCAATTTTAATTTTTTTATTTTTATATGAATTGTATAAAAAAAGAGTTGTTCCATTTCACCAGTGCCAGCTGTTCGCGTTGACTGGGAGCCGAGATGCTCTTTTATACATGGGTACCAATCCTGTTGAAAACACTGTTGGTAGAGTGGAAGACACAACTTTTACGGTGACTTATCAGAGTTCTGTGTGGAGCACATATAAAAGATACCAGAGGGCAACACCATAGCACAGTAATACCACACACTCTCCTCGATTAACATCGCACAAACCCTTGAATACCGTAGAACCCAAGGCAGGTAAATGTGCGTATCATCACCAATCCGTGTGTTCAGAGCGTGTGCGCAGTGGGAGGGTGAGGGAGGCGTGTGTCGTGGGGGGGTGAGAGTCATGGAAGGTTGCTTGTGGTTGGTCGGACATGCCATGGCGGTTGTCGGACATGGGTGCAAAAGTTCAGAGAAGAGAATGGACTTGCTCACCAAACGAGGCCGAGTGTGAACAGTGATGAGCGGACTGTGAAGGCTTTCTCAACAAGAATAGAGAGACTACTATCACCCCGCAGGGATAGGCTCTGATTGTTGGGCATTTCCTCCCTGTGGAAAACCGGGCAAGTCCAGTTTGCCTTTAGAAATGTTAAGGGCCTGTTGTTCAGCATATTTTTTCTAAAGCATCAGGTCACAAATGCGTTACTTTTCCTTCAGCCGCTTACTTAGCTGTTGCTGTTTATCTTTCCTCCCCCCACCCCAACCGTCCCCGTGCTGCTGCTACTGCCACCAAAATGGCCGCCCTGCCACCAAAATGGCCGCCCTGCCCCCTCCCCACGCTCTGCCACTGACCCCAGACGCTGCTCCGGCCAGACGGTGGTTAGTTGTACCCTACTGCATGTGGAACGCTCCAGCGATCTCATCATAACCCCGATTACACGTTCTTTATACAACACAACAAGGCGTCAACATGGGGTGTTTATTTTAGTCTGATGTGTCTGCTGCATTCTTGTCTTCGATTGAAAGTACAATCATTTTACCGCCGTGTTTGTTTTAAATCATACAACCATTCGTGGGATTGTTTTTGATTAGCCTTTGTTTTTAATTACAGATGTCACATAGCTTTTATAGTACACAATGCATGGAAACGCAGACTTCTTCTGGAAAGAGAATAATGTTTTACTTTTTGCTGGAGTACTCTGCAAACTAAATAAAAGGTATTGTTATAAATAAAATAAAATGGAAAAACTGTACAGAGAGCAATCTTTTTCGTCTCCTTTCAATGTTGGCTGACATTGTTGATAGGTAAAAATGGTTTTAGTTTAATAGTTTTAATATAAAATTGCTATATAATCTAATGAAATTTGTAGTTAAAAATAAATCCGCATATAGGGCCTAATAAATGTCTTGCCAAAAAAATATATAGAGATAGATCAATTAAAGAAGTGATTGGATGCTTATTTCCTGACTCATTAAGTGTAAACCCCTACTTCTGAACCATTCACATCAGAGTACTGGGAGCCCTGGCAGACAGTAGAGTCCAGTAGGGGAACATGCCATATAATTTAGAGATTCACAATTTTTTGGGCTTTGAGAAAATGAAGCGAACTTGTATAGAGTCTGGCTCTCATGCAATAACACATAGAGATCCATCGCTTTTGGAACATCCGATCTTCTGCCTGTCCTCCTCCCTGAAGACGGGTCTTCCTACGTCGCTCTCGATGTGGTCCACAGCCCGGCGCAGGTCCTCTGGCAGGCCGATGATCCTCCACTGGTCCCCAAGATGGTCTAGGACGACCCCATGGATTCTAGGCAGTCTCTCCCTCACTAGGTAGCTCTCGCTCTGGCTCTGCAGGGAGCAGCTCAGCACCGAGGTGGCCACTCTCTGGTACAGGCACAGAACAGCTCTGAGGGCGTGGCTCTCCAGGGTAACGGCGTCTTCAGACCCCCCGGGTTTAGCTTTGGCCCTGACCACGTCTTGAAAGTAATTCAAATTCACACCGAACTTGCTTTCGATCATGGCCATTTCATCCTTATAAGCGATAGTCATCACTTTGAAGTTGGTTGCATCTATTGCTACACCAGTGCTGAGCAGAGGGTCTCTGAAGTTCAGGCTGGCCCTTTCTGACCTTCCTTGAGCTTCCCCTGCAGATGACGGACCGGGAACCGGAGCATTAAGGATTTTCTTTTGCATTTTTGAAATGGTTTCGAAAGTCTTCAGGCTTTTCATTGGCCCACACACCTCCACCTCATTGGGGGACACGGTAAGCGTGAGCTTCTCTCGACCCTGCTGGATGAGTTGAAGGGCTTTCTCCCAGTGCACTTGACCGGGCTCATGGGAGTAAGAGTAGCATGTGGAGTCTCCTAAACAAGACTGGACTAGATCAGTGAATTCAGAGAGAGCCTTGACTGGGTCTGCTCCAGTGCTGGTGTCACCGTTGAAGGTCACCATCACTTCCTTTTGGATTTGAACTCCGTTTTCTTCCTCGATGCGTTTCATTTTCTCTCTGTAGACCTGGTTCACGTACCAGAAGTGGACCAGCGGTAAAGTGCAGTTCACAGTCTCCTGGATTTAAATGCAATAAATTAGAAAACAAACAAGGAAGATTATGCATTTCATTTTCCCTCTTCTACGTTACTTACATTTAAATTTACATTTAGGGCATTTAGCAGACGCTATTATCCAAAGCGACTTACAATCAGTACATTTGTCAGGAGAAAGAGAAACAACAACAACATATCGCTGTCGGTCCATCAAGGATGTTCATAGAACCAAGTGCCAAGCACTAACAATTGTTAGGTTAATCCATTACCCGTACACAACAAAGATAGCTAGGATAAGATGCTAAACAATGCTAAGTACTATTTTTAAGTGCCAGGACGTACAACATACTATGTGCGTAAGGGGGGGATTCTAGGTAAACTCTGAACAAGTGAGTCTTGAGTCTTTTGACGTCGGCAGAGAGATCTACTTACAGGCAATCCGGATGGGAGGTTTGAGGCTTCTGCTTGGGTCTCTGGCAGCTCGTCTCCAGGCAGAACACGAGTCACTAACGCAGTTCTCTGATGATTCAAGGTCAGCTTAGTTTCTTGAGTGAATAGATGTTCTTGAGATTGAAAAAAAATGATGGTGTTAAAAGACATGTCATTGGGATTTATATTTTGCTTATTATAAAATAAACAGAATTAAATGAGGCCTACCTAAAGAGGCTGAAACCACCGCCTCAACAGCTCCATCTTGTGGAGAAGTTACACTCAGACACTCCCAGACAGTACTGCTGGCGGATTTGGTTAACCAGGTTTGCAGAGCCTGCTTAAGTTCTACCTCCGGCAGCTGAGGTACTCCTTTTGGCCAATCTACCTTCAGACGAATGGTGGCTTTGTTTTCCATCTCGGTAATCCTGGCTGAAAGTTTTCAGAAATCAACCACCCATCATTATTATGAACAAAAGACGTCATTGTTATTTTCAATTGCCAACGTGGAGCCTGTTACGTTATTGACAGGTTGACAGGCCCAGCGTTGAATAATCTATTTTTTACAGCCTTATGGCAGTAACAGATATGAAATAGGGGTTGCTTGTCAGCTGGTTGAATGTGAGACAGATGGTTAGCTGTTAACTAGTCGTTAACATCTGTTCGATATTTAACGTCGGGACCAGACCGGTCGTATGACACTGACGTTTTAGTTTTTTTCAGAAACAGCCTTTCGCTTATTTAGCTCCCACTCGTACCCAGGCCTGACATGCAGACGTTTCCCCGTTCTGATAAAACGTTTCTACACAGCAGTTTGTTATTCCTCGTCCTCCCCCCCCCCCCCCCCCACACACACACAAACATTTACACACACACACACACACACACCCACCCACCCACCCACCCACACACACACACACACACACACACGTTTAGTTGAATACGTTTTCAACTTACTTCACCCGTTGGTTCGCTTCTTAATTCTCTTCTTAAAATCAAAAGTGAAAGTGTTGGACCTACGTAGCACATGCCACGCCCACATAGTTTGATACACGCCCATAGAGCAAGTGACACGCCCACATAGTTCGATACACGCCCAGAGAGCATCATGAGCTATCGTGACGTGCAGACAAGACCGTATTAGCAACCTACTCCTAACAGGATGAAACAAAACGTTAAAGAGAATTGTCTATCATCTGGCTTTATTGATAATGTAATAAGAACATAAAGAAGCCACAATGCTATACTATCATGTTTTGATTATCTTTGAATCGATGCAAATATCACACTTTAAATGTTCAATCAACTTCAATCACCTACATGCAAATATTTAGTTAATACACACACACACACGCACACACACACACACACACACACATCTGGTTTGTTATTGGTTTGTATTTGTAAGTATAAATAGTTTACATTTTACTACAATACTTTCCACATTAAAAGGCAGTTATTTATGTGAATCAACTACAATGAGAAACTGAACAGTAAACAATGTAATAGTTGTCTACTTTTAAAGTCTGCGCTGATATTTTGAAGGCGCTAACAATTTTGTACAGTTGAAGCCATCTCGTCTTAATTTAGCATAATTTCTCATGTAGATATATATTCTCATTCAACAAACCTTTTCACGTAACGATCAGCAAGATATTCATACCAATTAAAGCATTTGCCCTATATGAGACATTCCCTGTGTCAATTCAAAAGACAGATATATTCAAAGTTTGATTTGTTTAAGTGACACAGATTGGATCTTCAAATGATACGGATGTTCTTCTTCTAATGAGACGACTTTACTCGATGCCTTTCGCCTTCAGTTCCTCCTTCACCCTCCGAAGGTAGTCGGGGTCTGGATACCCAAAGCTGCAAAACAGGGCCGTTGCCAGGGTTTAGAAATGAGTGAGGTCCAGATTTCTTTGTTTTAATGGCGCTTATTTACTGCCCACAGACACATACAGACACAACCGAAGCAATACACTACACACAAACTCATTATCTACAATTAAATAGATACAGATACAAAAATACTTTTATTAAAATATTATTATATTTTATGTGTGTTTGTAATATCAACGTATTCAAATCCTGATTTTACGCTTAAAAAGCGCCGCTAATATAAATGAAAAATTATGATTAAAAAAACAATGTTTTTTATTTATTTAGGAAGCGATTACAACGGTCCGGACCTCGGTGACCGCATAGCTGGCTATGGCCAGGCTTCCAAACAGTTGACACATTAGTGGATCAATCCTTCCTGTCTCCGTTCTCTCTCCGCTCCAAAACATCCAAACGTGTGTTCAGACATGGACACCAGCCTACCTCGCTGGGCCTCCACTGATGCTGGTCTTGTGGTGGACATCGTTCCAGGTGACCTGGTCCTCAGAACCCGAGGTACGGGAGGTCCCCACCGTGAAGATCAACCTCTTGTCGAAGGCTCTCTGCAGTAACCACAGCACCTCCCAGCCTTCTCCGTTGTCTGGGAGGTACGCGTGTCTGACCGTGCCATGATATGGCTTCCCAGGGTTGGGATGGCGGGCCTTGGGATACAGAGGAGGGGGTGAAGTTGTAATCAGAAACGTCCAAAAAAGAATATGTGCATTTATGCAGATACAAGAAACATCTCCACGTATCTTTATATATTGATATAAAATGACAATTAGTACCGTCTGTTTTCCATGATAAATCTCATATTTGATCAATATATGGCCACATCCCCTGAAACCTGGAAGCATTTTACGTTGAATTGCATATGTCATTTTTCCGTCAGGCTGGTCTCCCGTCAATTCTCCAAAAATAGCTTTACATATCGGACAGGTGGGTCCCATCTGTCTCACTAAGTTATCCAGACATTCCTTGCACAACTTGTGGGTGCACGGCAGCGTTGTCATGTTTGTAATTTCATCCATGCAAACAGGACACTTGTCTTCTTCTTCAGCTGCTGGGGCTCCTCTCACTGGGGGTTCGCCCCCTGCCATGTCACTTCCTCCGCTAGAGTCGACGCCATATCTCAGGGGTCCAATCCTCTGCTTGTCCTCCTCCCTGAAGACGGGTCTTCCTAGGTCGCTCTCGATGTTGTCCACAGCCCGGCGCAGGTCCTCTGGCAGGCCGATGATCCTCAGCTGGTGCCCACGAAGGTCAGGGACGACCCCAGGGAGTCCAGGCAGTCTCTCCCTCACTAGGTAGCTCTCGCTCTGGCTCTGCAGGGAGCAGCTCAGCACCGAGGTGGCCACTCTCTGGTACAGGCACAGAAGAGCTCTGAGGGCGTGGCTCTCCAGGGTAACGGCGTCTTTGGACATTTCAGCTCTTGCCTTCGCCTTATCCCATACGTAGGAAAATTTCACCCCAAACCTTTTTTCAAGTTCTGCAAACTTTGTCTTAAAGAGGGTAGTTATTACAACCCAATGTACTGGATCAATTGCTACACCAGAGGTGAGCAGAGGGTCTCTGAAGTTCATGCTGACCCTTTCTGACCTTCCTTGAGCTTTCCCTGCAGATGACGGACCAGGAATCGGGGAATGAAGGCTTTTCTTTTGCATTTTTGAAATGGTTTCGAAAGTCTTCAGGCTTTTCATTGGCCCACACACCTCCACCTCATTGGGGGACACGGTAAGCGTGAGCTTCTCTCGACCCTGCTGGATGAGTTGAAGGGCTTTCTCCCAGTCCACTTGACCGGGCTCATGGGAGTAAGAGTAGCATGTGGAGTCTCCTAAACAAGACTGGACTAGATCAGTGAATTCAGAGAGAGCCTTGACTGGGTCTGCTCCAGTGCTGGTGTCACCGTTGAAGGTCACCATCACTTCCTTTTGGATTTGAACTCCGTTTTCTTCCTCAATGCGTTTTATTTTCTCTCTGTAGACCTGGTTCACGTACCAGAAGTGGACCAGCGGTAAAGTGCAGCTCACAGGCTCCTGGATTAAAATGCAATATATTAGCAAACAAACAAAGAGGGAAATCATTTCTTTAATTCTTGCCCATTGCCCGTCTAGCGGATGAGACGTTAAACCGAGGTCCTGACTCCCTGTGGTCACTAAAGATCCCATGACACTCATCGCAAGAGTAGGGATGCTAACCCCGGTGTCTCTACTCATCGCTATAGTAGGGGTGCTAACCCCGGTGTCTCTACTCATCGCTATAGTAGGGGTGCTAACCCCGGTGTCTCTACTCATCGCTATAGTAGGGGTGCTAACCCCGGTGTCTCTACTCATCGCTATACTAGGGGTGCTAACCCCGATGTCCTGGCAAAACTCTCAGCCTGGCTCTTGCAGCATGGCCACATCATCACCCCTGGACTTACATTGTATAGGTTTATTCCTCACCTCTCCAGTGTGGAGCCTCGTGAGACTAGCCTGATCTCTAGAGGTCACACATCAGTTTCTCGCTGATGAGTGTCTGGCCCCTCAAAAACAATCAGCGCTACTGGGCGGGTTTAAATGATTTTAAACTTCCATGAGTTTAAAATCATGGAAGAAGGAAGAAAGGAGCCCAGTGCCGCAGTCTGCAGTATGGATCAATGGTGGCCCTCAACAAAAGTGGTTTTTAATCAGAAAAAATAATTGTAATAGGAAAAAGAAATGGCACGGCAGACCTTCCTCAGAAGAAATGAATCTGCTTTCCTTCTGAGTAAAGAACGTAACGCTTTGCCTATATGTGGATGTCAATTAGTGCCCAGCCAAGATGGGACTCGTTAGGAACTAAAACTCCCTCCCCCTAACGCTGATTGGCCGGTCCACGGGTTTTGAAATTTGGGTTCAACGGGAGCAAAGCCAACTGATTGGGAAACTGTGGTGTGACTGAGTGAAAGCCCTTCACACTGGTAGTGGGAGATTGTTGATAACCCCCAAGCTCTAGGTAAAGCCCTCTGAGTGCCATGAGAAGAGATATATAATTGCAATGAATACTAATAATCATTATTGTGGCTAGTAGGCATAGTAGTATTACTACTCACAGGTGGTGCAGATGGGATTAACTGAGGAGTGTCGGTGTCATGGGCTACTGGAGCAGAACCACCCCCATTAAGACGCCTCACACTGGCTGTTGTCTTCTGGTCCCTCAGGGTAAGCTGGGTGTCTTCAGTGAACAGATCCTCCTGCCCTTAACATTCAAATCACCTTTCATTGTTACATTTGATTGGATTCATTTCATGTTACATAAAATAAATCAAATCTGTAATTACCTGTAGCCGGTGTTATCTCCAGCCTCACACTTCCATCCTTTTGACCAGTTAGCTTTGAGCACTCGGTGGTGACTTTGTTTTTGTTGAACCAACTTTGCAGAGCTTTTTGAAGTTCTGTCTCCCACTTGGGTGGAGGTTTTCCCTCTGGCCAGACTACCTTCAGATGGATGGTGGCTACAGGTGTATCCTTTTTCTGGGGTGTCTAAAAGTGACACCAAAACACCAAAAACCGAAGACAAAAGCCAACAACAATGCAGTGACCTGACAGAAAACGCTCTTGGCTTCTGCCCTTTAGTTACACCTCTAATGAATCCCAGGTTCCTACCCTAATTGCCCCTAATTCAGGCACGTAATCTTGGAATTTATGGAGGAGTGGCTGATTAATATGTGTAGAGTGTGAATGTGTGAAGAGTATATATTTAAATCAATGCCTCTATATCAACACAGTCCTTGTGCAGAAGGGAAGGTTTACCCTATTAGCAACCTCTTTAGCATCAGGTGGCTCTGAATCCAGTAAACCAGTATTACTTCCAGTACTCTGGTCGTTAGAATTGTTTGCCTGTGAGAAAGAAAGACATATTACATATTATTGAACACAACTACACAATGGTATGGACTATTGTTTTTGACAGCCTGCTCATGTTCAAGCAGTTAACTTCTGAGAATAGACAAGAAATTGTCAGAGTTTGGCATTTTTGGTTATGTTTTGGGCTGAATAATAAAATGTATACTTTACAAACACCACGTTTCTATTGATTAAAAGATGGTCAATAATTCTAAATCTAAAATTACAATAATTTTGTGGATACTTAGGACCAACATTATTAAAATAACAAGTTTAGAAGTTCGGGGAATATGGCAATAGTTTAATATTTGATATTTCTCCAAAACATTTGATATTTATCCAATATGGAAGACTTTATGAGTTATTTCTGATTGTTGTTTTTCCTCCTTCATTAGACACCACGTTATCTTTTTCTCTGATTGAAATGCCTTGAAAATCTGTGAAACTAGCATATTTTTAGCTCCGAAAATGTGTGAAGTAACATAGTTCTAGCCTTGAAAATGTGAAACTAGGATAGTTCTAGCCCCGAAAATGTGTGAAATAACATAGTTCTAGCCCTGAAAATGTGTGAAAATAGCGTAGTTGTAGCCTTGAAGATGTGTGAAACTAGCCTAGTTCTAGCCTTGAAAATGTTTGAAACTATAATAGTTCTAGCCTTGGAATGTGAATCATGCATAGTTCTAGCCTTGATAAATTGTGAAACTATCATAATTCTAGCCCTAAAAATGTGTGAAGCGTATATTTTAAATCAATGCCTCTTTATTAACAGAGTCTAGTGATTGTGCGGAAGGGAAGGGTTACCCCCGTAGGAACCTCTTCAGCATGAGGCTCTGAATCCTGTGAACTGGTTTTACGTCCAGTACTCTGGTCGTTATGCGCATTCATTACTTTAGAATTGTCTCTCTGAAAGCAAGAACGACATTACATGTTATTAAATTCAACATTTTTGTTATACTTATTGTTTTTGACATCCTTCCTATGTTAGTTAACGTCTGAGAATAGACAAGACATTATCAGAGTTGGGCTTTTATGGTTGTGTTTTGGGCTGAATAATAACATCATACCTTACAAACACCACATTTTGTATATCTATTGATTAAAGATGATCACTAATTCTAAATATAAAATAACAATAATGTTGTGGATGCTTTGGGCCGACATTATTATTGAATATTATGATTTAAATATATTTTATTTGACCTGAATCATAGTCTAGAGATAGTTCCAGCCCTGCCTTCGTCCCCTGGCCTTGGGTTACCGGCTGCACCCGTTGGCTTGTAAAATGGTATGTTTCATAACTTGCTATGTGCATAACATGTTATGTAACGTGAATGTCATCGTCATAAAGTGCTGGAATGTGATTTGAAGGTCCAACGCTTAAAACAGCAAATCCGATCCATGACATAACTTTTCCTTTCTCCTTTAAGAAACCAAAGCCACTCACTGTTTCATTGGGCTCCTCTCTGTCCAGCAGGCTGGTGGGGGACGTCATGTTTGGTGGGGGGGGGGGGACGTCCTGCTAAGGGGGAACACAGACACGTCACTCAAGAGGTGAATCATAAGTCTTCTGGTACTATATATACGTGTATATACATTCCTGGTACTGGTACTAGTGTATATACGTGTATATACGTTGTATATAACTAAGGTCCACGTGTTGTATATACGTGGACCTTACTGATAATATATGGTGTGTATATAATTAGAAACGATGTCTGAAAGCGATGCGAAGTGGTATATTATAATAATGATTGTTAGATTATTATATTGTCATTACAGCTCAAGCTTTAACCTCGCACACACCTCATTCTAACTTTCGTTTCAGCCCGGTTGTAAAGTCGGAAGTTAGTAAGGCGAACTACCAAGCCTTATAATTTACATACCGCTGGTCTGAATATTATAACTTCACATCCACCCTTATAATGTTAACTAAGTTTCTAGTTAACATTTTAAACTAAAACCTTTATAAATACGTACGTGGCCAGCTTCAGACGCACCCGACGGTCTTTTCTTCCAAACTGAAAGTGATAGTGTTTCGAAGACGTGCGCCCAGAGTTAGGTGGCGACACACACACACGCACGCAACCCACACACACAAACAAACACACACACACACACACACACACACACACACACACACACACACACACACGCACGCACACACACAAAAACACACACACACACACACACACACACCTACACACACAGACACGCACACACACACACACACACACACACACACACACACACACACACACATACATTTCAATGTCTTTATTTGTGTCCGCATTTATAAAATACATTGCAAGGGCACAAATATTTTCAGTTGCTTTTGATGCCCTACATCCTCGAAACAACATGTTGTAATGCTTGAGTCAAACATGCACAGAATAGACAATACGTACACATGAGCTTATTCAATCAACGTTGGTTGCACAGAGTCTGTTAACAGACAGAGAAAATCTATGGGTACAGAAAACACCTCCTCCTCCAGGTAGCTCGGCTGCCTATAATGGAGGAGATTGAGCAATATGTTGCAAGCTGCTTTGCTTTACATTTGGACCTCGTAATTCTCAAGCCTCTGACCACCAACCTGTGGACATGACCTAGGCTGCCGAAAATAAAAACGATGAGCTGGCATTTATAGCCTACGACACACACCCCACACACACAAACACACACACACACACACACACACACACACACACACAGACACACACACACACACACACAAACCTATCGACTGTTAAAATCCAAGCTTGAAATTAAAGAGGATAGACATACCTGTGTGTGCAAAGGGTTTATTGTAACAATTTCACAAACAACTCACAAAAGTAATCCTTCCTGTTCGCAATTTCACCCAACAAAAACAGCTTCTTTTTTTTTGCGATGCAAAACATTAATGACAATCTCGCCTTAGGAAAACCAAAAATATATAGACTTCAATTAAATTAAAAAAGTAAAAAGCTTAAAATACCTCAAACATAAATGTAAGTATATATGCCACAGAAATCAAAGCAAGCCATTGTGAAATATAAAAACATTAAAACATCCAACCTCTGTAACCTTTCCTTCATCAGCATCATCTTCATCTGAAATACTGTAACAAAACCAAAATACTGTCTGGAAACAAAAGTACTGTAATGAACACATGATGAAGATAAAAACGATATCACTCAAACGGAAACGGACTGTCTGTTCCCTGCATCACACCATAAGAACTCAAATGCTGTTGCAATAAAGGGGCCTGACACACATCCTCCCCAGGAGTCCTGTCTGGAGCCAGCTGGACTGGATGTCTGACCAAAACCGAGTCTCCTCTCAAATACAAAGATATACTAGTGTACTTCCAACCACAGGAGTACAGACACCGTAAGCGTGTGTAGACGACCGCAGGTACGTCTCTATAGAGATACAGAGTATAGACACTGTAAGCGTGTGTAAACGACCGCAGGTATGTCTCTATAGAGATACAGAGTATAGACACTGTAAGCGTGTGTAAACGACCGCAGGTACGTCTCTATAGAGATACAGAGTATAGACACTGTAAGCGTGTGTAAACGACCGCCGGTACGTCTCTATAGAGATACAGAGTATAGACACTGTAAGCGTGTGTGAAGTTCAACGTCAGCAGTCGGCATGAGGACGTGGCGAGCGGGGAAAGGATGTCCTGAGTCGCAGCATCTGGGGGTTGTCATGGTGATCTGTGTGACGTCATCACTTGGGTCCACTACTCAGCTTCCTCTGTCAGATCAAACCTGGGAACAGGGAGAGGACGGGCTCAGAAACCCAGGGAACATAGCACTGACGCTTACCAGGTTAGAGTCAGTCATATGTTCTGCGCGTGTGCACATGTGTTTGTGTGCGTGAGAGTGAGTGAGTGAGTAGTGTTTCTGTTTGTCGTGTGTGTGTGTGTGTGTGTAGTGTCTGTGTTTGTAGTGAGTGTGTGTGAGTGAGTGAGTGAGTGAGTGAGTGAGTGAGTGAGTGAGTGAGTGAGTGAGTGAGTGAGTGAGTGAGTGAATGAGTGAGTGAGTGAGTGAGTGAGTGTGTGTGTGTGTGTGTGCTAGCACGCAACACACCACTCTGTGACCCCCTTCAACAGGTTGACTTGAGCCAGCTCGATGTGTGCCTGTAGATTGATCAAATAAGACATTAGATAGATACCAGACACACAATATTCCAACATGTGTACGTACACTGTACACATGTTGTGTACAGTGTGCACCCACAGAGATTACTAAGGACAGCTTGGATCCACCGAGACCGGCTGAGCCTGTCCAACACTGACCTGTCCAATCACGTCGCGGCCCCTGAAGGAGGCGGAGTTGTCCTTCACGGTGACGCTGAGGTGTCGGCGCTGGGCCTCGTCCAGAGACAGGCCGTACTCGAAACTTCAGACGGACACACGGACCACCCCAGCATTAGAGGATCAGGACTGAGATAACCTTTGAATCACTTGTTCAGAGTTCACCTGGATTCTGCATAGCCTCCCCCCTTCCCCCCCCCCCCCCACACCCCTCTTACGCACTTTCTGTATGTTGTACGTCCTGGCACTTAAAAACATTACTTAGCATCGTGTAGCATCTTATCCTAGCTGTCTTTGTTTGTATACGGGAAATGGGTTAACCTAGCGATTGTTAGTGCTTGGCACTTGGTCCTATGAACATCCTTCTGATGAATGTACTTATTGTAAGACGCTTTGGATAAAAGCGCCTGCCTAATGCCCTGAATGTAAAATATGTTGAATCAAGTTCCATGAGCGGCTGACCGGACCTGTCGTTGAACTCTGGGTTCAGGTCCCTCTTCTTCACCGCCGTCTTCCTCTTGGTGGCCTTGTTCTTGTCCGGCAGCAGCATGAGGGAGACGTAGCTGTCGACGGAGTCCTTCCCCGTGGACGACAGACCCCTACGCCGGCAGGGAGCACGACGCCAGCGTTAGCTTAGCCTAACCCAAACATTAGCTTAGTCTAACCCAGCCGCTAGCTTAACCTAACACAAACGTTAGCTTACCCTCACCCAAACGTTAGCTTAGCCTAACCCAAACGTTAGCTTAGCCTAACCCAAACGTTAGCTTAGCCTACCCCAAACGTTAACTTCAAACGATGTGGTCCTAGAACTTCATAAAGGCTTGTTTATATATCTGTGTTTTCTGTGTTGTGTTATAGAATACAATATTTGGGCTACTTCTTGTGTGATTATATGAGAATATGAGCAATCAGGGGCGTAGGAATGAGTTTAACATTGGGGGGGACACATATCTGAAATCTGACAGATCCGTTAATGGTTTGTACAGAAATATGTCTGAAAAAATTCACAAATATATTTTATTCTACTAAAAAGATACATTTGTAAATGTAAAGGAAAACACATTTTGAATGGCAGTAATGAACTGATGAATATCAAATCAATTCTTTAATTGCACGCTCAATCATCCAGTTTTTTAGAATAAGAAGCAGTGACAAGACGCTGTGTTGCGCTTTCAAAATAAAATAAAATATTTTTCTCCCCCCGGTATAATTTTTAGGTGGGACAAATGCCACTGTCTCCAATATTGGAGGGAACACGTCCCCTCCGTCCCCCCCGGTTCCTACGCCCTTGGATGCAGTTATCAAAGCTGTTGAAAATGAGAATTTTACCATCTCCCAAGTTAAACACGCCAACCTCATGTACTAAGCCCTTATAACTTGATAGCATACTATGAATAGGACTTGTACTAAGCCTTTATATTTGATTAGATACTGAATGCATATGAGGTGTGTGTCGAGCAGAACAAGCAAAGGAATCGTACCTGCAGGCGTGGACGGTGACGACCAGCCGTCCCTCGTGGGCGGAGAGGGACAGCTTCACTTGGCCGCTTCTCGCCGCCTCCGCCGCCGAGCAAGGCAGCGAGCCACCGCTCAACATGTCCACCATCTTGGAATCCAGAACCTGTTGAAGCCCACGACACAGAACTGAAAGACTTGTTTCAAAATAAAAGCGGGGCGTTAAGGTCTGCATGTAGTGGTGGCGCTCCTCCTCCTCACCTTAAGCTCCGCCCTCAGCAGCACCTGGCTCTCAGGTGAGGCTCCGTCCAGGGGGAACCACTGGTCCAGGACCAGCTGTGGTTCAGACAGCAGGTCTCTGACTGGGAGCACCAGGGAGCCCATGGGCTGGTCCCAGGCACTGGACAGCTGGGAGGATGATCACCAAACCAGTACATAGCATCATATTTATGAATTTAATTAAACTAAGAACTTGTGTGTTTAGCACTGCAGTTGGTTGTGCTAATTTGAACTCTCTGTTGTTCGTTGTTGTTTACGGGGAATGGGTTCACCGAGCAATTGTTGGTGCTTGGCATTTGGTTCTATGAACGTCCTTACAGTACCAACAGCGAGATATTGTTGTTTCTCCTTCATCTGACAAATGGACTTATTGTAAATTGCTTTGGATTAAAGTAATTGCTAAATGCCCTGAAGGTAAATGTCAATGTAATCACACTACATTGCTCTGAATGTAACCTCCCACACTCAGGACCCTAGGCGGGTTCATGGCTTCATGACCCCATGGGGTCGCGTCTCACCTTCAGGATCAGCATCTCGCGCTCCGGGTCCCGGACCAGGAAGAAGAAAGACTCCTCCCACTGAGGGGCGGAGCTGCGCTTACACACCTTCACACAAGGGGGGGGTTGAGGGTGAATGGGCTGTTCAGTGGATACACTAAGGTGATGCGCCGTGGTTTGTAAGGTTAAGTAACATAAGGACCTGTGTTCTGTGGGTGGTCTGACCCAGGACCAGCTCAGCTCCGGCCTTGGGCTCCTTCCCGCTCTTCTTATGCTGTGGGTTCAACGGAACAACATCCTGTTAGTACATAGAGCTATATGGTGCGACATCACTAGGAAACAGCCTGGCCTTTGCAAGGTAGGTGCCCTATGGATCAGACTTAAAGGGGTGAAATTAGGCCAGCAGGTGCGAGTGTGACCTTTGAAGATCTGCCCTTCCCTGTGCCTTAGTGACGTCATAAGTGGGAGCGTCCACCGAGATGTACGATGGACAGATAAGCAACATTTTCTGCATTCCAACTTGGTAGACCGGTAGACTGATCTGTCCAGCATACATCTAGGTGGACACGCCCACTTGTGTTGTCACTAAGGCACAGGAAAAGGCTGATAAAGGCCTGTAATGCCCAATCACACTCACACCAGGTGGCATAATATCACCCATATAAAACACACAGTCTCAAGACAATATAGGGTTCAACATGGTGTCCCCGTGCCTCTCCCCCTTTCACCGGGTTGTAAGTGGTGGCGTTTCGAAGGTTGAGGAGTGATTATGGTATAATCCTGCAACACGAGGAAGACTCACGGGCAGGGCGTGAGCTCGCTCCACGTGGACGAACAGCAGAGCGGCGGAGGGAACCGCCTGGTTCCTGAAGGTCTGTCCGGACTGGAGCTGCACCACCTGAGAGGATCAAGACAAGAAGAAGAGTGGGAAAGAGTCGAGGAACCGAACTGGTTTGTATTCATGACCTCGGTTTTATTCTTCTTCTTCTTCGAGCGTTTTGTGAACCTTGTTTTAAAAAAGTGCTGTATGCATACTGGCTACCATTAACATTGTCCTAAAACAAAAGCTAAGTTAGCTCTTAGCACCATGGTCCCATGGAGCAAAGGTGCAGCAGGAGCACCTCGTTTGGGTGGTGTTTAGGTGGTGTTTGGGTGGTGTTTGGTGTCCAGCAGAGCAGCACTGACCTGGTGGAGTCTGGCGGCGGTGGAGACAGTAGGAACCCATTCCAGCACCAGATGGACCCGGCCAGACTTCACATCCTTCAGGGTGTACCACTGAGACAGAGGAACAGAGAGGTCATGACCTTCGGCTGGTAACACAGCACAGAGACTCCTAGAGGTGAAATACGATCCGATTCTCAAAGCACAGACAAAGAGGTCACGTGTTTGACTGACCTTGTCGATGTACTGCTGTCTGATGACATCATCAAGCATTACGCTGAACCTGAAACAGGAAGCGATGGAGACATCGATAGCTCTTTTATATAACACTCTTCACTTTATCAAACAGAAAACAAGACCAAAAGACTGAACGTTATTTACTGCATACTGGTTTGGCATAACGTTAAAGTCAAATCCCAAATGAAGTGATTATTTTGCAATTAAACACTGTAATCTTTCAATAAGTCCATGCTCTGACCGCTGGCTATAGCCCTTTCAAACGAGACATTTACCTAACAACGAAATATATATCCAGTTGACTGTTGATGACTTTCAACACTTTGACTTTGAAGCATAACTATAAAAACACAACAACAACAAGACATACACACAGACCACATGACGGAGGTACGAACCTGCCCAGGAAGTCATCGGCGTCTAGATCCTTATCGTAGGACTCAAAGTGGACCTCCTGGCCGGCCTGGGGGCTGAGCACCACCTGCATCAGGACACGAAGAGGCTGTAGCGACGCTGACCACGGAGACAACAGACCGGTCGGACCCCCTACCTCTACGCCCAGACCCCCAGTCCGACAGAAACAACAGACCGCTCGTACCCCTTACTTCTATCAGACCTCCGGTCTGACCGGTCAGACTCCCTACCTCTACGCCCAGACCCCCAGTCCGACAGAAACAACAGACCGCTCGTACCCCTTACTTCTATCAGACCTCCGGTCTGACCGGTCGGACCCCCTACATCTACGTCCAGACCCCCAGTCTGACCGCAGGGGTTACACAGCCTGCTCTGACCCCCTATCTCTATACCCAGCCCTCCAGTCTACCACTCACCTCGAACATCTCGTTCCAGGTGGGGTTGAGGTTCTCCTTGATCACGTGACTCTTGAAGGCGTGCTCTCCGATGGTTACCTTCACGTAGGGGTCACTCTTTCCCTTCCTCATGCCCCCCATCAGGTTGTCCTTGGCAACCAAGCTCGCGGCCTCCAGCAGGTGCAGCCTCAGCACCCCCTGTTGGACGTGAACCACATTACGCCCAGCCAGTCATCCTATATATATTTATATCATGAGATATATCAAGGTTAACAGCGACATAGCATAACTTGGTAATGTCTTGCTTATTGTACTCTAATAGAACGTTCTCGTATTTCTGTGTTTTGATCCGTGATACAACACAGGCACCATTTCCTGTCAGCTCTTTAGTGGAAAGGGAAAAACCCCAATCTATCTCCCTTCATCACCCCTAGCACTGGAGGTACATTGAGTAGAATGGCACCCAGATAAAGGCTGCTTCTACATCCCACATCAACGCCTTCCCTCCCCTCATGAAGACACACAACTCTGAACAACAGTCTGATCGTCTGCGTGGATCAGAACCAGACCCACGTTGGTGGCAAAGTCCTGAGGGGGGTTGGAGTGAGGCTGGAGGACCACAGCTGGGCTGGACTCCTCAGGGACCAGGGCTGGGACCAGGTCTGGGGGAAGGCCGGTCACTGTGGCTTGGGCCAGATTATCTAGACCAGATCTGGAGGTAACAACAATCGGTAACGTTACAGAGAGCATTGATGTCCTGACATACAGGTGATCAACCCGTTTCTATAAAGATTAATCGGGTGTAGTTTCATTAATGTAAGCTGATTTATGGATAGTTAGAGAACACAAATGTTGCGTGGATGAATGTCTAGAACTCACCTCTCTGGTTGAAGCTCTTTCCTCACTGGGGAGAAGGACTCAAAGGTTGGCCTCTCTTCCTCTACTGGCCTCTCTTCCTCTACTTGCCTCTCTTCCTCTTCGGGCCTCTCATCCTCTAGTGGCTCCTCCAACACCTGGGGTAGAGTATTAGTATATAATAAATTTATGTAGCTTATTTCATGCAGACAACACACGCCATTAACCATTATGCACTGTGGCCCCAAACTTACGGGAGCAATGGAATAATCTTCAACAACAGTTGTCTCTTCTTCTCTGGTATCCACGGTAACAGGTTCTCTCTCCTCCGCTTCCTGGCTGGTCACTGGAACCCTCCTGGTGGAAACACACACAGAGTCAGATTCATGCAGCTGTCATCCTGAAGCCCGCATGGTCTGAGCAGTGTGTCTGATGGCAGGCACCCACTCCTGATCTGGCACCTCCCAGCCTCTCTCCTCCTCCATCGACCGGTCACCATAGTGACCAGCGGTGGCTGGGACCTCCTCGTCTTCAGGGGCCGTCCCTGTTGCCTGGGGAACGCTGGTCATCTGGGACTGGAGGATCTGCAGATGTTGAAATTGGAATTGAATTAGTTCATCAGTGAGGAGAAACCATATGGTTGTTATGGACGTTGGCATGGCAAACATAATCATATCATTTGAGCATCCGTGTACTGAGATGTTAACAATCTTTACATATTCATGTCCCGTAGTCCGACATCACAACAGGAAGACTTTACCGAAACCTGTGTTGGGATGTGGGTGTGTCCTCACCTTAAGCTCCGCCCTCAGCAGCACCTGGCTCTCAGGTGAGGCTCCGTCCAGGGGGAACCACTGGTCCAGGACCAGCTGTGGTTCAGACAGCAGGTCTCTGACTGGGAGCACCAGGGAGCCCATGGGCTGGTCCCAGGCACTGGACAGCTGGCGGGGGCACAGGGGAGCGATGGGGGGGATGAGAAGAGGGTGGAGGTCTCTTTGTGCACTGACTAATATATGAACGAGTGCTTAGTTCACACCTTCACAATGAGCATCTCCTCTCTGGGCTCCAGGACGGGGAAGAAGAAGGCCTCTCTCCACTCGGGGGACTTGGAGCGATCGCACACCTTCACACGGAGCAGACCGTCATTAATATATACATATATATATATATATATATATATATAGTGATAATACATTACACTCATCATTGAATAAGAACATATATAATTATAAAGATCAAATAAAAGTGCAATAGAAAGATATAATATAATTAAATAAAAAACTAAAATAGGAAGTTAAAACTAGGAATAGATAAAGAGAAAAGAGGGGAGAGAATGGAAAGAGGTTACATGGTGAAAGGAATCTTGAAAAGGTGGGTTTTGTTTATATTTTTATAGGTTTATTGGATTAAATATATATATGTGTATGACATATCTCATTCTGAATGGTGTTCAGCATAGTGGGGGGGTTGTACTGGACTCCATCAGGGTGTAGGGCGGACTGGTACCTTGGTTTTGTGGGTGGTCTGACCCAGGACCAGTTCTGCAGCGGCCTTGGGCTCCTTCCCGCTCTTCTTCAACTGGAAACACAACGCAATGCTAAACAACACAACGCAACACAACGCATTGCAACACAACCCCACACAACACAACGCAACGCTAAACAGCCAAACCCAACGCGACGCTAAACAACACTACACAACACAGCGCAACCCAAAGGGGCGTGACTTAGAGGGGCGCGACTCAGAGGGGCGTGACTTAAAGGGGCGTGCCTCAGAGGGGCGTGACTCAGAGGTGGGGGGGGGGGGGGGGGTCTCAGAGGGGCGTGTCTCAGTGGGGCGTGTCTTAAAGGGGCGTGTCTCAGAGGGGCGCGTCTCAAAGGGGCGAGTCTCAGAGGGGCGTGCCTCAAAGGGGCGTGACTCAGAGGGGCTTGTCTTAGAGGGGCGTGTCTCCGAGGGGCGTGTCTCAAAGGGGCGTGACTCAGAGGGGCGTGTCTCAGTGGGGCGTGACTCACTGGCAGCGAGTGGCCTCTCTCCAGATACAGGAAGAGCAGCGCGGCCGTCGGGACGGCCTGGTTCTGGTAGGACTGGAGCGACCTCTGCTGCAGCACCTTGGGCAAGGCATCACATGAGGACAGAGGTCAGAGGTCAGGACGCTGAGAGAGAGCGACCTCACTAACAGCCTGAGGGAGGAGGACTATGTTTCACTGACCTGGTCCAGGCTGGCGTTCTGGGACACCATGGGGACCCACTCCATGACCAACCGGACCCGACCGGACTTCACGCCCTCCAGTGGGTGCCACTGGGAATGACAGGAGTAGAAACCAGTCAATGAGGATGACCTCTGACCTGTGGCGGTAAGGATGAGTCTAGTGTTGAGAACTCACCTGGTCGGTGCACTGTGATTGGATGATGTCTGCCAGGCTGACTTTCAATCTGGAGACAAAGAAAAGTAGCACACTTTTCAGGGCTTAGCCTAGTTACCCTTAACTAACCTGCTGCTAATCCAACAACCTAACTTTAACTAACCTGCTGCTTATCCAACAACATAACTTTGGCTAACCTGCTGCTAATCCAACAACATGAAGTCGTGTGCAGGGATATGAACTCTACTTGCCTAAACTTTGACCGAATCATTTTACAATCGACCGTTTAGTTCATAGATTTCAGTCATGCTTAAAGACCTCAGAGATGAGATTATGTTTGTATGACCTCAGGCTCTGTGTCTGCTATCTAACCCCACTGCCTTCACCCCATCGGTCCTCTCACCTGCCCAGGAAGTCATCTTTGTCCATGTCCTTGTCGTACAGCTCCACCTTCACTTCCAGCCCAGCCTGAGGCCTCATCACCACCTGGAGGGGAGCCAGAGCCGCCACACCATGAGGTACATCCACCACATCTCGAGAGAGTCGCTCACCAGCCTCCGCAAAGCACTCAAGACTCTCTAGTTCACCTATACTTTACCTAGACTCTGCATTGCCAACCCCTCCCACCCCTTCTCACGCACTTATTGTATGCTGTACTTCCTGGCACTCAAAAACACTCAAAAAATAACTCAGTTGTGTAGCATCTTATCCTAGCTATCTTTGTTGTATACGGGGAATGGGTTAACCTAGTGATTGTTAGTGCTTGGCCCTTGGTTCTAACATCCTTACCGTACAGACAGCGATATGTAATGTTTCTCCTTCTGAAAAATGGACTTGTAAGTCGCTTCGGATAAAAGCATCTGCTAGACGCCCTGAATGTAAATGTACATCTGATTGACATGTCAGCAGTGGGTCAGACTAGCGGACTGCGCTGTGTTGTGGCCGTGCTCCTCACCTCGTACATCTCGTTCCAGGTGGGGTTGAGGTTCTCCTTGATCACATGACTCTTGAAGGCGTGCTCTCCGACCGTGACCTTGGCGTAGGGGTCACTCTTGCCCTTCCTCAAGCCCCCCATCAGGTTGTCCTTGGCAACCAGGCTCTGCGCCTCCAGCAGGTGCAGCCTCAGCACCCCCTGCAGGCCACAACAAGGAAGTGCACAACTGTCAACGCACACCAGGGGATAGCCACCGCAAAGGGTTTGTAAATCAGAATGCATCATGGGTCGTTTTGGCAACGTACTTCGCCACATTGAAAGGGCTCAAACATTGATTAGCCACTTCTAGCATGAAAAATGCTGTGGCAGTTATAAACACAACAAGGTCTCCCCAAAATCACGTGACGAACAATGACTAAACCATGACCAAAGAAACATAACTTCGGACACAAGAACTAGCATTCCAGTGCTCCCAAAATGGCGGCAGTCGATGCATTTTGACGATGGGATGCAAACACCCTATGGGGGTTAATGCTTTGAACTCAATAATTAATAAATGCAGCATTCTGTCCGCATGACGTAACGCTGGTTCATCAGCAGCTCTCTCACCTCGCTGCCGAAGACGTGGTCTGGGGAGGTGTGGGGAGGGCCGGGGGGAGGAGCGTCCTCGTCCTCGTCCTCGTCCTCGTCCTCCTCCTCTTCCTCCTCCTCCTCCTGATGGGACACAGCGGCGGCTACCTCAGCTGCTACCTCGGGCCCCCGGGCCCCCGGGACCTCTGAGGCCGGCACCGCAGCGCTCTCCAGAGGGGGCGTGTCCACAGAACTCGACCTGAAGAGGAACCACGACAGAGGGAGGATTACAGCCCACCGTTCGGGTGGATTAGGGATTCCTCTTGTTGTTGTTGTTGTTGTGAGGGGCGTGCTGCCAGTCTCACCTGAGCAGGTGGTCCTCCTCCATGCTCTCCTTAGTCCTGGAGGGGTCTGACCAGGACGCTGACTTGGTCTGGACACCCCCACCCGGGCACTTAGAGGGTATCAACACCTGCAGCCAGACACACCCATCACATCACAAGAGTGTTCCTATTGGATGTTATCATTGTTTAATAATCAATCAGATTTAAATATGTGAGCGCATCAGGAACGGGGACAGTAAGTGGAAACGGGTTCAAAAGGGAAACAAGGACCGGTGGGAGGACAACGACGACAACAAGAACAACAACAATAAAGAAATGTGCCTGCCTTAAGCTCCGCCCTCAGCAGCACCTGGCTCTCAGGTGAGGCTCCGTCCAGGTGGAACCACTGGTCCAGGACCAGCTGTGGTTCAGACAGCAGCTCCCTAACTGGCACCACCAGGGAGCCCATGGCCAGAGCCCAGCTGTGGGACAGCTGACCCAGGACCAGCAGTGGGAGAGGGTTAGCTAACAGAACAGCATGTTGAACAGAACATAAACAAAGACGCTTTCTCTCACAGCTGACCCAGGACCAGCAGGGGGAGAGGAGAGGGTTAACTCACAGCACAGAAGGTTTAACAGTATTAACACCGTCTCTTAGAGCTGACCCCAGATCAGCAGGGGGAGAGGAGAGGGTTAACTCACAGCACAGAAGGTTTAACAGTATAAACACCTTCTCTTAGAGCTGACCCCAGATCATCAGGGGGAGAGGAGAGGGTTAACTCACAGCACAGAAGGTTTAACAGTATAAACACCTTCTCTTAGAGCTGACCCCAAATCATCAGGGGGAGAGGAGAGGGTTAACTCACAGCACAGGAGGTTTAACAGTATAAACACCTTCTCTTAGAGCTGACCCCAGACCAGCAGAGTGTGAGGGTGTACGTTAGAGGGTTAGCTCACAGCACAGCATGTTTAACAGCATCAACACGGAGGCGCTCTCTTCTAGCTGAAGGACGCTTACCTTAACCACGAGAATATCTTCTCTGGGGTCACGAATCAGGAAGTGAAACGCCTCGTTCCATTTAGGAGCCGTGGTTCGCTCGCACACCTGGAGACGAAACACGGTTGAGTTAGGACGGCTTCAGACCCGCCCTGGTTAACGTGGACAGGGAACGGTTTGCCTTTGTTGGGCATCGTTTTCACGGAGTCACAAAGCACTCACGGTGGTTTTGTGGGAGGATCCCCCCAAGACGATCTCCGCCCCCACCTTCGGCTCCTTCCCGCTCTTTTTGAGCTGCGTGGAGCAAAACGACACAGCATTTACAATACTTTATTAAACACACAGCTTCACAGTGTACACAAAGTAGAGAGTGTCAAATGTTCAGACAACTGCCTTGGAGCCAAAGATCATTTCAATCATGTGATTGTGAACATCCTCATGACCTTCCCTCCTGATAGCCCCCTGATCCACGGGCTGTTTGACAAGTTTGAGAAAATAACAAAGTTCCACAAGACGGCAAAAATTGTTGCCAAGCAACACAGGCTAGCATACTTTGGGATTGCTGGGGCATTAGTGCTGAATTGTTTTGCGGTCACAGAGTGTGTGTTCATAGTAGTATTTAACAATGGCTTCCAGCCAAGTCAAGTCAAGCAGGCAAGTCTGTTCATAACAGAGCAGGGCTCACAGGTAGGCCGTGGGCCTGTTCCACGTAGACGAACAGCAGGGCTGAGGAGGGAACCGCCTTGTTCTGGAACGTCTGCTTGGAGTTGAACTGCAGAACCTGAAGGATGAGAACGAGGGTAGCAGAGGGTCCATCATCAAAGTCACAACTCTTCTCTGTTTTGGCACCGCAGAGGTGGAACGAGATCCCTGCTATTGTCAGGACCGCAGAGTCGCTCACCAGCTTCACTTGTTCAGAGTTCACCTAGACTCTGCAAAGCCTCCCCCCCCTTACCCCCCCACGGCCCTCTCACACACTTATTGTATGCTGTACGTCCTGGCACTTAATGTACGCATTTATTGTATGTTGTATGTTCTGGCACTTAATGTACACACTTATTGTATGCTGTACGTCCTAGCACTTAATGTACGCACTTATTGTATGTTGTATGTTCTGGCACTTAATGTACGCACTTATTGTATGTTGTACGTCCTGGCACTCAAAAATAGTACTTAGCATTGTGTAGCATCTTATCCTAGCTATCTTTGATGGATAGGGAAAATGGGTTAATCAAGCAATTGCTAGTGTTTGGCACTGGGTTCTATGAACATCCTTACTGTACCAACAGCGATATATTGTGAGTTTCTCTTTCTTCTGACAAATGTACTTATCGTTGCTTTGGATAAAAGCGTCTGCTGAACGCCCCTAATGTACATGTTAATGTAGCAGAGGAGTCAGGACACCTGGATCCCCTCCGTCCCCCCCAGCCTCTCATCACACCTGGACCCGGACCCTCTACCTGATTCACCCCATCCCCCTACCTGGTCCAGGCGGTCCGGTTCCGTTGCCGTGGGAACCCACTCCAGGGTGAGGTGGACCCGGCCGGACTTGACGTCGTTCAGCGTGTACCACTGGAGGAGAAGACAGGGAGCAGCACATGGATTCACCTCCACCCCCACAGCGAGCTCTCTAATGGCTCGACTCCATCAGAGGTGCGGTGGCATTGTGGTACGGTATGGATGTGGATATTTATATTGGACCACCAATATTCCCTCAGACGTTTTATTGACCTCTATCACAGCATTTATCATATTATGTCAGGTGATGAAGGGTAGACCTATACTCAGGAACAACCGCACTGCTGGGATGACAGAAGCAATGAGTCAGCTTAAACTGAATATATATATAGAGATATATATATATCTATAGATAGATATATGTTACATAGATAAATATCTGTATAATAGACTCAGAAGCCCTGAGTCTGCTATCAACTATATATATTAAGAGATATCTATAGATATAGAGAAAATAGAACTGTGTCATGCTGTGTCATGATCCCCCAACAGGAGCTCACCTGGTCGGTGTACTGCGCAGCAACGATGTCCTTCATGCTGATCTTCAGCCTGCACCACAGGGGTCAAGGGTCAGATCAGTGGTGCTATTGAGTATTGTCTGATATTCACATATATACCCTGTATATACCTGTATACACACACTTATGCTGTGATTAATAAAGTACACCATGTTGCAGAACGTCCCTTCTCATACTTTACTTTGCTAATTGCAGAGGGGTAATCTACGAACAGGGTTCCTGTCTGATCTTTAGTCAGCTGGGCCTACATTCTACTGAAGCAGAACCGGCCCTCAGCCTATGTTCTACTGAAGGAGAACCAGCCCTCAGCCTACGTTCTACTGAAGGAGAACCGACCCTCAGCCTACGTTCTACTGAAGGAAAACCCACCCTCAGCCTACGTTCTACTGAAGGAGAACCGGCCCTCAGCCTACGTTCTACTGAAGGAGAACCCACCCTCAGCCTACGTTCTACTGAAGGAGAACCCACCCTCAGCCTACGTTCTACTGAAGGAGAACCCACCCTCAGCCTACGTTCTACTGAAGGAGAACCGAGCCTCAGCCTACGTTCTACTGAAGGAGAACCAAGCCTCAGCCTAGTTCTACTGAAGGAGAACCGAGCCTCAGCCTACGTTCTACTGAAGGAGAACCAACCCTCAGCCTACGTTCTACTGAAGGAGAACCGGCCCTCAGCCTACGTTCTACTGAAGGAGAACCCACCCTCAGCCTACGTTCTACTGAAGGAGAACCCACCCTCAGCCTACGTTCTACTGAAGGAGAACCCACCTGCCCATGAAGTCGTCCTTCATGTCCATGTCTTTATCAAACATCTCCAAATGGAGATCCTGGCCGGCCAGCTGGGTCAGAACCACCTGGGGGAACACAACCAGACACTCAGAACCAGAACGGGAACCAGCCAATCAGAGGAGCAGACAGGACGAGTCAGGCTGGAAGCGGCATGACGTGAGCCCTGATTGGCCCAGAGGTTGGTGTGAGGCCTCTGATTGGCTCAGAGGTCGGTGTAAACTCTCTACCGTACCTGGTACATCTCGTTCCAGGTGGGGTTGAGGTTGGCCTTGACCACCTGGCTGGTGAAGGTCTCCCCCCCCACGTTGACCTTGACGTAGGGGTCGCTCTTGCCCTTCACCATGCCCCCCATCATGTTGTCCTTAGGGACCAGGTTCTGTCCCGCCAGCAGGCCGATCCGGAGCACGCCCTGGGGAGACACAAACAAATCCATGTAAAACTCATGTAAAGCGGCCCTGTGCAAATGGGCTCCACTGGAGCAGAACCATGTGGTGGTTCCACTCGGACCGGCGTTAGTGCTGGGAGGGGAACTTCCTGGTCCTAGTGGCCGGCCATGTTTAGAGGAGGAACCAATCAAAGTCAGAGCTCTTCTCTGTTTTGGCACCCCGGTGGTGGAACGAGGTCCCTGCCGACGGAACGGGGAGTCGCTCCCCAGCTTCGGCAAAAGACTCAAGATTCACTTGGTCAGAGTTCACCTAGACTCTGCATAGACCTTACCTCGGTGGCGAAGCTGGGGTGGGGGGTGCTCTGCTGGGGCAGGGCCTCGGCCTGGCTCCCCTCCACGTTGGAGGACACGTCAGCGGAGACGTGCTCCTCATCCAGCCACAGCACCTGGTGGACCCAGAGGAGGACGTGATGAATGGAGGGTCCCTGATGGCTGATTTAAACCTTCACCAGATCCCCATTAACATGACATGAGTCATCGTGTCATGTTTATGGACTATGAGTCATCACAACAAGCTCCACCAATCAGGAACAGAAACTGTGAGGACCTTTTGTTCCTGCAGAGAACACCCAGGGTAATATCTTACGGCCTGGTTAGTCTTTAAGATGTTTTAGGAAGGTGGCACCTCGCCCAGAAGGAAGCTATGAGCAGAATCCCACTCAAATGGCTCAAATATATAATATCAAAAAAGTTAATAATTCAAAATCGGTCCATTTGTAGTTAAACATTAATCTTCCAAAACTAGATATTGAGCGATGTGGAAATTATAAAACAAACATGAATCATACATATTTCCAAATGAAAAGCCCTAACTCCTCAGCTGATGTGCGATGGCTGAAACACATGCTGCAGGAGGCCAGCTCTGTATCAGGAGTGACTGTTCCCTGAGTGAAACCCATGACTGATCACTGATCAGCTGCTGAAGGCCAGCCCTGTGTGGGGGGTAGGGTACCCTGATAGCTCTGTATGGGGGAGGTAGGGTACCCTGATAGCTCTGTATGGGGGGTAGGGTACCCTGATACTCTGTATAGGGGGTAGGGTACCCTGATACTCTGTATGGGGGAGGTAGGGTACCCTGATAGCTCTGTATGGGGGAGGTAGGGTACCCTGATACTCTGTATGGGGGTAGGGTACCCTGATAGCTCTGTATGGGGGGTAGGGTACCCTGATACTCTGTATGGGGGTAGGGTACCCTGATAGCTCTGTATGGGGGGTAGGGTACCCTGATAGCTCTGTATGGGGGAGGTAGGGTACCCTGATACTCTGTATGGGGGTAGGGTACCCTGATACTCTGTATGGGAGTTGGGTACCCTGATACTCTGTATGGGGGAGTAGGGTACCCTGATACTCTGTATGGGGGTAGGGTACCCTGATAGCTCTGTATGGGGGGTAGGGTACCCTGATACTCTGTATGGGGGTAGGGTACCCTGATAGCTCTGTATGGGGGGTAGGGCACCCTGATACTCTGTATGGGGGAGGTAGGGTACCCTGATACTCTGTATGGGGGGTAGGGTACCCTGATACTCTTTATGGGGGAGGTAGGGTACCCTGATACTCTGTATGGGGGGTAGGGTACACTGATACTCTGTATGGGGGGTAGGGTACCCTGATACTCTGTATGGGGGAGGTAGGGTACCCTGATACTCTGTATGGGGGGTAGGGTACCCTGATACTCTGTATGGGGGAGGTAGGGTACCCTGATACTCTGTATGGGGGGTAGGGTACCCTGATACTCTGTATGGGGGGTAGGGTACCCTGATACTCTGTATGGGGGAGGTAGGGTACCCTGATACTCTGTATGGGGGGTAGGGTACCCTGATACTCTGTATGGGGGAGGTCGGGTACGGGGGCTCACGGTACCCTGAGGACGGTCTTGATGTAGATGCGGCTGGCGGGGCCGGAGCCTTCCAGCTGGAACCACTGGTCCAGGGTCAGGCTGGGGCTGGACAGAAGGCGGGACAGGGGCAGGTTCAGGCGGCCCAGGGTCTGCACGCGGTCCCCGTCCTTCACCTGAGGGGGGCGGGGACAGAGGGCACCGTCCAATCAGAGGTCAGCGATCCGGAACGAATGAGGCAAGGCAAGGCACCTTTATTTATGTGGCATTGTTCATACACGAGGCTGACTCAAGAGTGCTAAAACATTACAACATCCTCAAACAATAAAATTAAATGATAAAATAAAATAGATAAGATACAGAAAACAATAACAAAGGCAAAGTAAAAAAAATGCATTATAGAAATTATTTACGATTGTATTTACGATTTAGCAGAAAGCTAAAGCAAAAAAAAAAGCAAAAGTCTTAAGTCTTGTTTTAAAAGTGGTAGGATGACCGTGGTATGCATGTGTGTTCTCCGTCTTCTCGGTGGGTACCTGGATGTCGATGTCCTGTTTCTGGGGGTCCTGGATGAAGAAGGTGAAGGCCTCCTCCCACTGGGGGTTCTCGGTGGTGTAACAGATCTACAGGTGGGACAGGATGTGATGTCAGCAAAGACACGGGCGTTTCCTGAAGGTTTGTTAATCGGACCGAGTGGGATGGAGTAGGACCGACCTTGCTCTCCCTGGTGAGGTCTCGTACAGACAGCTGCACCATCGGGTTCGGCTCCTTGTTGCCTTTCTTCATCTGTAACACACACACCGACAAGCTCAACATCTGCTCAGCGCGGCAGACTCTCAGTACTTTTTTTTTTTTTTTTTTTTTTTTTTTTTTTTTAAAACAGCCAATCAAATATGGGTCCGCACTTGTACGCACTTATTGTGTGTTGTACGTCCTGGCACTTAATGAACGCACTTATTGTGTGTTGTACGTCCTTGCATTTAAAAATAGTACTTAGCAACGTGTAGCATCTTATTCTAGCTTTCTTTGTTGTATACGGGGAATGGGTTAACCTAGAGTACTGACTGTTAATGCTTGGCACTTGGTTCTATGAACATCCTTACTGTGGCGACAGCGATATATATTGTTGTTTCTCTTCCTTCTGACAAATGTACTTGGTATAAGTCGCTGTGGGTAAAAGCATCTGGTACATGTAAATGTAATGTAAATGTAGGTCTGGCCTCCTGGAGCGAAAGGCCTAGCCCCCTCCTCCTCCTCCATGTATCAGAGGCCCTGTCATTGGCTTCAGGTAAACACCAGCTAGTATAAGTTGCTGTTGTGTTCTCAGTCATAATCATAAGACCCCACGCTTGCAGGAGAGATAAAGAACAGGAAGGAAGCGGTCTCAGTGTGTGGCTCTGCCAACAAGCCTAGATGCCAATAAAAAAATATTTTCATGAAAAGAATGTATTTCCTTCCTTTGCCGTTGATACTGTTCTGGTGTTTCATTTATGTGTGTAAGTCCAAAGTAAGAGAAAGAATCATTTCTGTGTGTATCCATTAACCAGATAACAGGGAACGGTAGAAATGGAGCCAGGACCACACAGACCACCGCTGACCGAGACTGAGTTGCATAGCAATGACCCGCCGAGTCGTATTTAGTCAACAACGTTGTGGAATGTCAAACAGACAGCGTTTGGTTCCAGCCCCCCGCCCGGCCACAGGCAGGAAGTGGCACTGAGCTGTGGCAGAGGAGAGAGAGAAAACGAGGGCAGAGGGAGGGACGATGATACAATGTGACTCACAGGAAGTGACTCCGCCTTGTCCAGATACACAACCAAGATGGCAGCAGAGGGAGGGTCGGCGGTCTTGCTGATCACGGTCTCGTTCCTCTTAAGGACCTGGGGGGGGCAGAGCGCAGGTTGAACATGCAGCAGATGGGATGTGATGTGGTATAACCTAGATCATAGTGTTATTGTGGATGGTTCTCTGCCGCAGGGCAATCACAAGCTCCGGCTCATTGGATAAACACCTCAAGAGAATGCATGACGGGTGACTCTTTCTAATGAGGTGGTTCCCAAACTTGGAGTCGGGTCCCACTTGGGGTCCGCTGATATGCATATGGAGTCGCAGGAGACTGCTGACACATGCTGTAGATCTGTGTTGCTCTATTTCAGCAACCATTACTCATTGAACAGGTCTCATAGACGTCCTGTACATAGGAACGGACTAACTAATGATTCAGAGCCACGAGCAAACTACAACTAATTAGTTTGTGTCAGAGCGGTGCGATGGAGTTCACCGGGACGTCGATATTAGCCACAGATGCTGATTGGGCAAAAAACAATATGTGGAAGCAGATGCATAGATGTTCGGCTTCGCTAACAAAACAAGCTAGACTTAGAGCTAGTAATGGGGTCCCACTCTGAAAACGGTTTTGGGCCGCCGGTCTACCGACGCGTGGCGGTGGAGGGAAAAGAACGCTCTGCGCCAGTTGCAAACTAGCAACGACACATGCGTCAGTGTAGAAAGTCAATTGCGCTGGATGGAAGAGAGAGCCCAGAGACTTCCTGCAGCACAAAGTGCAGCCGGTGTTTATGTCTATTTAGCAGGGTATAGAACTGATCAGAGCGTATCAGGAGGGTTCCCACCTGCTCCAGACGGTCCGTGGAGGGCAGCAGGGTCAGCCACTCCAACCTCAGGTGGACGCGTCCAGACGGCGTGTCTTTCAGAGAGAACCACTTAGGAGAGGAGCAGAGGAGGGTCACTAACACGCACACCTCTAACCACCGGTCGATAACCATCATCCTGCCGCGTGAAGAGCCTTTACTCACGTCGTCCACCACTATGGATTTCTTCACGACGCCCAGGTCCACCTTCGCCCTGAAGGAAGGGCATTAAAGGCTGTTAGAATCACGTCAAATGTTCTGAACGCAACAGGAAGTCTGTGAGTACGTTGGGGTAACTTCAGCTCTCAGGTTTGATCGAGGTTGATGAACAGCTTCTGAGACTCTGAGGCTTTGGGAGGTTAATGGAGGTTAACTATGGAGGTGGACAATGGTGGACACAATGGGTGAGAGGCCTTGTACTGTACATGTATACACATTGTACTGCATGCATGAACCATTGTACTACATGTACATAACATTCAACATGGTACTACATGTATATAACATTGTACTACATGTATATAACATTGCACTATGTGTTTATAACATTATACTTGTATATAGCATTGTACTCCATGTATATAACATTGTACTGCATGTATATAACATTGAACTGCATGTATATACCGTTGTACTACATGTATATAACATTGTACTGCAGTATATAACATTGTACTACATGTATATAACATTGCACTACGTGTTTATAACATTATACTTGTATATAGCATTGTACTCCATGTATATAACATTGTACTGCATGTATATAACGTTGTACTACATTATATAACATTGTACTCCATGTATATATCATTGTACTGCATGTATATATCATTGTACTACATTATATAACATTGCACTCCATGTATATAACATTGTACTACATCTATATAACATTGAACTGCATGTATACAACATTGTACTGCATGTATATAAGATTTTACTACATGTATATATCATTGTACTCCATGCATGTAACATTGTACTACATGTATATAACATTGTAGTTCATGTATATAACATTGTACTACATGTATATAACATTGTACTACATGTATATAACATTGTAGTTCATGTATATAACATTGTACTACAGTAAATAACATTTAAGTACATGTATATATCATTGTTCTTCATGTATATAACAGTGTACTCAATGATATAACATTGTACTACAGTATATAACATTGTACTACATGTATACACATTGTACTGCAGTATATAACACTGTACTCATGTGTACCTGCCCAGGAAGTCATCCTGGTCGGTGTCTTTGTCATAAACCTCCAACTCCAACTCCTGGCCAGGAACCTCATGGACTATGACCTGATGTACCACACACACACACACACACACACACACACACACACACACACACACACACACACACACACACACACACACACACACACACACACACACACACACACACACACACACACACACACACACACACACACACACACACACACAGATGGAAGACACCCCAGAACCCCAGACGGCCGAGCCCAGGACAATGAAATATGATATGATGCTACTCCATGTAAACACACAGGCTATGTTCTATTGAAACACAGAGGTAGAGAGAGAGAGAGAGAGAGAGAGGGAGGGAGGGAGGGAGGGAGAGAGAGAGAGAGAGAGAGAGAGAGAGAGAGGGAGGGAGGGAGAGAGAAAGAGAGCGAGAGGGAGAGAGAGAGAGAGAGAGAGAGAGAGCGACAGAGAGACAGAGAGAGTGACCATGTCACCAGTTCTACCTAGGCGCGTACCCACCTCGTATATCTCGCCCCACTTGGGACAGACGGTGTTGTCCACGTGCTTGGAAGTGAAGGTCTGGGGGCCCACCCTGAGCAGGGCGTAGGGGTCTGACATGCCCGACATCACCCCCTTCATGAAGTTGTCCTTGGCGGGCAGGTCGTCGGCCTCCACCAGGTGGATGCGGACCACGCCCTGGGAGACAGAAAGGGGTGGGGGCCAGGTGGAGACAGCTGGGTCAGCACCCGGGCAGGAAGGGGGGGCCGGGGGCAGTAAGAGGGGGCAGTAAGAGGTCCTACCCTGGGCAGGGGAGACCGCAGCTCGGCCACGTGGAGGTCCGGGACCAGGGGCACCGTGAGGCGGTTGGGCAGGACCAGGAAGGCGGCGATGGCGTCCATGATCATGCTGTCAGACATGACGCTGTGGGAGGAGTCCTCAGGTTACTGCTGGTGTGGTCATTGGTCAGATCTCTTGATGAGCATGGGAATAAGCAGCTGCAGATGTATAGAGGGCTTGTGCATCAGAATGCATCATGGGATTTATCAGCTGCAGATGTATAAAGGGCTTGTGCATCAGAATGCATCATGGGAATTAGCAGCTGCAGATGTAGAGAGGGCTTGTGCATCAGAATGCATCATGGGATTTATCAGCTGCAGATGTATAAAGGGCTTGTGCATCAGAAGGCATCATGGGTTGTTTTTTTGTTCCCGATATTTCGCCGTTTTGAGAGTACTCAAGAGAGTTTTAGTACTGTAAAATCCTGAAAACGTTAACATACTGTAACCTAGGCTAATCCAAACTCTGTTTTACCACATCTCACATGAGAATCACTGCGGCAGTTCTGTACACCACAATGTCTCCCGATTAATAACTAATCAATCCATGATTAATTACTAAACAACGCCCCAGCCCCCTTACTACTGTTTACATTTCCGTGCTCCTACACTTCCTACATGGAGGCGGTCAATGCGATGCGAAGTCACGATGAACAAGCACTATTGGTAGACATGGGTGATCCATCTCTGGCAGGCCTGACTCATAATGGCGCTGGATCTGTCTGGCAGCAGAGCTTACTTGAGTCCAGGAATATCCAGTAGGTTGGTCAGACCGGTCCAGTTGATGACCAGTTTCTGCATCGGCACATCAGGAGAAAAACATTCAGGGTCAGATTTATGAGCGAGCCCATATAAGGAATTGTAAGTGTGAGAGTGTAGGACAGAGATTGAGTGAAGAAGGGAGGAGATAAGAAAAGGGAGGGATAGGAGATGAGAAGGAGGAGGGATAGGAGATACGATGGAGGAGGGAGAGGAGATAAGATGGACGCACCGGCCTGCGGATGAAGAACATGGTGACCGCACCCACTATTGGCACGTCTCCAATCAGAGGCTCCAGAATCACCCTCATCATTCCGTGCAGCTGAGGGGGAGAGAGCACAATAGGAACGGGAAGCAATTACTTCCAACCCTTCCTCCTGTGCTCGGCGCTTCACACACACATACCTGGATGCCCTTCACGCCCGCTTTGCAGAAATATCGCTTCACTTCCACGTCGATCTCCACGTCGCCCACATAGCTGAGGATGAAACGGAGATTCAAACCAACGACCCAACGCTACGGGGGCAGCAGCAGGTGGAGGGGGTGTGACGACGGCTCACCTGATGTAGAGGTCCAGCAGGACCTGTCCGCGGTCGTTCTCCGTGTGAGCCTTGATGCCCACCACCTTCATGGGCTGCAGGGCGACAAGAGAAACCGTCACACCCTGTTGTTCTAGTAGTGTGTGTTAGTGTTAGTATATGTGTGTGCATGCGAGTAAGCAAGAGTGTGTGTGTATGTGTGTGTGTGTGTGTGTGTGTGTGTGTGTGTGTGTGTGTGTGTGGAAGTAAGCAATTGGGTTTGTGTCTGTGTGCGTGCGTGTGTGTGTGTTTTTGCGTGCGTGTGAAGTGTGTGTGTGTGTGTGTGAGTATACCTCAATTAAGACTTTTGATATAAATCGATAAAAGAGTGCAGTGTATGTGTGTGTGCGCATGAGCGAGTGTGTGTGCGTGCATGTGTGTGTGTAAGTAAGAGTTTGCGTGTGTGTGTGTGTCTGCAGGTGTGCATGAGTGTGTTAGCAAAAGTGTGTGTGTGTGTGTGTGTGTGTGTAGTTTCTGTGCATGTGTGTGTGTCTGTGCATGTGCACGTGGATGTGCGTGCATATCCACATGACGCAGTAGCAGGCTCTCGCTCCGCCGGCCCCCCACCTTGTCCCCGAAGTCCACCTTGGTGAAGCTGAGCGTCTGCAGGTGGGAGCTGGAGCCCCTGATGGACGGAGCGATGGTCTCCTGCAGCAGCTTCTCCAGGTACTGGCCCACGAACGGCCACACCTGCTGCAGCACCTGGGACAGGCCGGGGGGGCACAGAGTCAGGGGGGGGGGGGGGGGGGGGGGGGGAGGCAGCACTCAGCCTTCCGGCTCCGAGGGGAGGGCCGTTGCATTGGCAGAGCGTTGTTGTAACAACTGCGCAAACATTAACACGCACACATCCGCACACATTCAGACAAACACACACACACTCACCCACACAGGCACTAAAGTGGCACATGGGCAGCTGTAGCCTGGTACTTCCCCTCAGCTGTCTGCCCATACCCCTGCACCCTGGGCCCAGTTCCGACTCGCCCCCCCCCAACCCCCCAGGGCGGGGCTTCCCAAACGTCCCTGTTCCTATGGAAACACCCCCGACCTGTAAAGGCCTCCGGGGGCCTGTTGCTCTGAAAGCAGAAGCCCTCTGCTCCTGTACTTGTATGACTCGGTTTCAGAAAGGAAAAGAAAAAAAAAAGGGCACCAGCCACAGTGGGAGGGAACCTAGCGTGCTCGGGGGGTGAGTCACCGCCGGCTGCTGCTCAAGACACTGGCCCGCTGCTGGGCTCCTGCCGCAGGACGTGGGACTCAAACCCTGCTTTGTGTGGCTCGGGGTCACGTCCCATCACATGCTGGGATTAGAGGGGGCATCTTAATATCTGATGTGGCGGAGGAGCGCCACTCTTACCGGCCTACTTTGAGCTGGACAAAACAAGAATTTTATCTAGGAGTGATTTGATTGGGTAACAGCATTTGGGACATCCCCCCCCTTTCTGTAAATTAATGTGGGATGTGATGGAAATGTTGAGCGGTGGAGCGGCTGGCTCCCGGCCCACTCTCTGCAGCAGACTGAGTGGCTAGAGGGTTGGGGGCGTGGCCAGGCTGGAACACGACACCGTCAGAAGATGTGCGACCATCTTCCAGCTAGCAGAAGCTATTAGCTTAGCGCACGCATCCACGCACACACACACACACGCACACTTACACGCGCACGCACGCACACACACACACACACACACACACATATTTCAGCTAACAGAAGCTATTAGCTTAACAAAAACACGCACATACACGCACACACACATATACATATTTCAGCTAACAGAAGCTATTTGCTTAACAGACACACACACACACGCACACAAACCATACAGACACAACACCCTTCAATCAGGACAAAAGCTAAAGAGGTCTCTTCAGTGTCTTGTCTGATGGGGAGGGCTTTAGGAACATGGAGCAACAGAGAATCAAATATTTTAAAAGGAATTACCTTATTAAGCCATTCCACCTTTTCCACATCTGGAAAGTTGACCTGCAAGGAAGCACAGAGCGTGTTAAGAAGTGGCAGCAGTGAATCATGTTGAATACATGGTGAATACATGATGAAAACACGGTGAATACATGGTAACTATACATGGTGAATACACAGTGAATACATGGTGAATACATGAGGAATACATGGTGAATACATTGTGAATACATGGTGAATATATGATGAATACACAGTGAATACAGGATGAATACATACATGGTGAATACATGGTGAATACATGATGAAAACATGGTGAAAACATGGTGAACATGGTTGCAGTAGAGATGAAGGCCGATAACAGTGTTTGGTTTTGTCACCTCTCCATAATACAAACAGTTGTTTTCTTTTTGTAGGACTGACAATTAGAGTGGAATTCACTTCCTTGGGTTTATATGCGATTTTAGGGGCTTTGCCAAACACAGTGACTTGCTTTATTTCCTGTGTCTAGATGAGCATTGATGAAATCATCGTAAAACGTCCAGAATACAATACGGGAAGTATAGAAGAACAACCTCAAACATCGATGACTTATTCAGCCTTTCAGTGTATGTGTTGCAGCACGAGGAGGGTGTGTTTACATTGGACGATATAGTGGAGACAAGTCCGGAGGGATGTAAACTAGCATCCCTACCCATGGCACCTCGTCCGGTGGTGTCTACATCATAATGTTACTGAATGGACCACAGCAACCACCTTTTGGGTGTGGCAGGACTCTCGCAGGATATAAATAACAGTGGTGTGGTTAGGCCCCTGAAATGCATTGTAGTTTGAATCACCACTCAGACTTCCCTCTTACATCAACTCAAGAGGTCCCGATAAAGACCCACACTGAGGACAGAATCAAGTCCTTTATCACGGGATCACTCACTGATCCTTACTGAAGTAGGAGAATAAAGAATTCTATTGTGATTAAGTTCATACCTCATTAAGGTTTGCCTTTCCCTGGAAGGGAGATGACTGGTAAAACTCCACGGATATGTATTTTATTTGAATTATGTTACACTTTATATGAACTAAAGTTGGGTCACCTCCCGTTTGAACATGTGGTTGTTGCCTGGCTGTGAGGCTACGGGGGGTCATCTTACCCAGGCGGGCAGGTCCCTCTTGCTCTTGGCGACCCTCTTGGAGGTGTGCTCCTGCTCGTTGTCGAACAGCTCCACGGCCGAGCGGTGCCGAGCCTCCTTGGCCTCCCGGGCGTGCTTCCAGCCCGTGTAGATCATCATGCCGAACACCAAGAAGCTGGTGCTAAAGCGATAGTACCCGGCCAGGTACACGGGCAGCAGGGCGCCCAGGCACTTCCCGAATGTCCACAGCACGTCGACGGCCTGGATGCCCGGTGGGGCGGCCGAAGCCTGCATGATCTCTGCACCGCCGCCCGCTTTACTCTGGACGTCCTTGGGTACCTTGGTCTCCTGGGAGCCACTCGGCGGTCCCGACTCTTCTTTCTGCATCCCGGAGTCTTGCGTTGGTTTCTTTATCGCAAGTAGTTGACTACAGGAGAACTACAAATCTCGGCACAGCGCTGTGTCTGTGGACTATAACAACACGGTAGCGTTTACTTCACTCCGCCTAGAGATCAGCGCGTCATTTCGTATGAACAGACACGCAAAACTTCTGAATCTGTTTTCGTCCCGAGATACGAAGCGCAGCCCCGCGACCTGAGGAAGTACAGACGCTCCGTCCTCCGCTGCCGTCCCGTTACCCGACGAGACACGCCCCTCGGACGCGGGACACGCCCCTTGATGACGAGCCGCACATGTTTGACTCTTTCCACGCTGCGGCAAACTATCAGTAATAGATGGTTTACTACCCGGGAACGAAAAGGTTGTCTCAGTACCAATACAGCATCAAACGTCTGGGCTCAGACAGTTTATTGGCTGATTATTCGTGTATGTGGCGTTTTGACTCTGGAGTCCCTTTTGTCTTTAGTGGATGGATCCCGATAGCGGAGGATTAGTGCTGGGGAGGTGCGTTTTAAACCTGCATACTAAGCGTTTTAACGTGTAGGCCTGCTGCAAAAGGTCAATATGACTGGAGCTTAGGAAATGAAAACGCAACCAACAGGATGTGTTTAAACAGAGGGACGGTAAAGAGACCCGGGGTGTTGACTCAACGGTCTCCACCCAGACCAACCAAACCAGGCCACTCTGAGCGTTCAGGGTCAAATACAGCCTCAACACAGAACGCTGCTCATTGCAACATCGACCGTCTGGCTGCGACATCACATTGATTGATACATTGACTGATGATTGACTGATGAGTGCAGAAAAAGAAACGGAGCCGACACAACAGAAACAAGGTGTTATTCTCACTGGAAAAATCAAACAGTAAATGACACAAGAGCGTTTGAGAACGACCTTTGAAGGATCTGTTCCCCTCGTGACTCATGGAAATACCTCAAATATTACAAATGGCCTCGCTGCATTTCTCCGGATGCTATTCCTGGTCCGTGGGGCCTGTGGCTCGTCGTCCGTAGCAACGCTCAGGAGGGCTGTAATGTTTTCTCTTTATTTCCCCCCTGTGGTTGCCAAGGTCCACCCTTCCTAACTTGGTTACATTCTCTGTAATGCATTTAGCCCCTCTACATCAAACCGTGGTGACCCCACCACAGGGCCCGGACGGGGAACGCGCGGTGACCCCACCATAGCCTGGCTATCGCCAGACCTCATCTCACTCTACATTGAGATGAGGTCTGGGACACCGCACATTCATTTTCTCGTATTTTTGAAAATTACAATTACAGTTTGTATTTGAGGCATGGTCTACAATTGCCCGGAGCCGTTTATTGGGCGCTACGAATGTCTATCATCTGGTATAATTGATACGATTGGCTATGAGCCACGTACAGACGTGGCTCATAGCCAATCGTATCAATTATACCAGATGACGTGTGCAGAGCGACAGAAATTCGATGAGGAAGGAGACGTGTCGCATAGACGTCGTCATCGTCTCGCCGTCCCTCCCCGCTCTGTGATTGGTTCCCTATCTCAGGCGAAAAATCCGATCCATGGAATCCAGGCTGCCCTAGCAGCGCAAAATGAAACCGCGCGCAAGGCGGCATGGGTATACCCAGGCTGAGCCCACCAGTAGGGGGCAGCGCCCCCCTAGTGGGGCAGCGTGGTGATCCTCATGCTCTGGCTGGCGATGGGATAGGACACCATGGGGGCGGTGGCGTGGCTCATGGTGAGACCCGCCGTGGCGTGGCTCATGGCGAGGCCCGCCATCGGCTGGGACAGGGACACCGCCACGGGCGCCACGGACACCGCCACGGACGCCATGGACACCGGGGGCCCCAGGCCCTGGGTGATGGTCTGAACGAGGGCCGCCCCCAGGGGGGTGATCTCGGCGTTGAGGTGGGGGGCCGTGATGGCGGGCGAGGCCGTGATGGGAGGCGGGGCCGGGGGCGCGATGCTGGAGGCCAGGTCCTGCTGGGTGACGACGCGGGGCTGCAGGCCCGCGCTGCTCAGCGTGGTGTGGGTCTGGGCGATGCTGTGGTTGTAGGAGCTCACCACGGCGGGCACCAGGCTGTCGGAGGGCAGCGGCGTGGAGGTCAGCGTGAGCACCTTGGCCTGGCTGCGGTACTGCGCGTTCTGCTCCAGCAGCACGTCGTTGGTGGCCAGCAGGTTGGACACCTGCGGGAGGAGACGTCAGCTTAATGGACGCCGAGGCGTTCGCAGTGGTCATCGCTCATTGGCTGATTCAACGTACAGATAGGACGTTCTCTCATTGGCTGATTCAACGTACAGATAGGACGTTCTCTCATTGGCTGATTCAACGTATAGACGTTCTCTCATTGGCTGATTCAACGTATAGACGTTCTATGTTCATCTCTCATTGGTTGATTCAACGTATAGACGTTCTCCATTAGCTGATTCAACGTATAGACATTCTCTGTGATTGGCCGATTAAATCTATATACGTTCTGGGTTTCTCTCTGAGTTGCGGATTAAATCTATAGACGTTCTCTCTTGTTTCTCTCATTGGCTGATTAAGTGTATAGACGTTCTCTGATTGGCTGATTCAACGTATAGACGTTCTCTGATTGGCTGATAGTGAGCCCCACCTGTTTCTTCAGCTCCTCCACCCTCTTGCGCAGCAGGCAGTTCTCCTCCTCCAGGAAGCGGTACTCCAGGGGCCGGGGGGGCAGCGGGGCCGGGACCCCCAGCTCAAAGTGGGCCCCCCCCCCGGTGGCGTCCACCAGCCGCAGCCCCTCCAGGCGCCGCCGCTTCAGCTGCAGCGTGCCGTGGTCCACGGGCACCTCCATGGGCCCCGGCTCGAAGAACGCCCCCTCGAACAGCGGGTCGTACACCGAGCAGGGCCCCCGCTCGTAGCGCCGCGGCCCCAGGGGCCCCAGGGACAGGCAGCCCACCCCCCCCACGCCCCCCACCCCGGAGATGGCCGCCTCGCGGTGGACCCCCGTGCTGGGGCAGCCCATCCCCAGCACGCTGCCCCCGCCCACCCCCGCCACCAGCCCCGCCATCCCCCCGCAGGCCACGCCCCCGCCGCCGCCCACCGGCCCGCCCGCGTTCACCGCGCCGCCGCCGCCGCCCCCCGGCCCGACGGCCCCGCCCACCCCCGGCCGGGGGGCGGGCTCGAACTCGTAGTCCTTCTTCACGTGGCGGAACTTGCACTTGCCCCCGCGCTGGCACTCGCCCTTCAGGAAGTCCCTGCAGAGGGGCACCTCCCCCCGGCTGTGGGGCAGGTCGGCGGGGGAGAGGCCCAGCCGCGCCGCCGCCTTGCCCCGCAGCCTGGGGGGCAGCTCGCCGCTGCGCTTGTAGCAGTCCTCGTCGTCCTTGGAGCCGTGCACGAAGCGGCAGCTGGGGCGCAGGCACTCGCGGTTCTGGTGGTCGTGGCAGAACACAAACTCGTTCTTCTGCACGCCCAGGTCCGCCACCTCGCTGGAGTCGGGGTGGCGGAAGCGGCAGCGCTTGCCCCTCTTGCACACGTTGCGCACAAAGTCCCGGCACACGCCGCCGTCCGCCGCCGCCGCCTGCCCGCCGGAGCCCCCTCCCCCGCTCCCGTTGCCGAGGGCCCCTCCTCCGCCCATCCCCCCGGAGCCTGAAACCCCCCCTGCAGCCCCTGAGACGACTAGGCCTTCCCCTGAACCCCCGCCTGACCCCGAGCCACGCCCCGACTCCTCCCCCAGGCTGCCCCCGCCGGCTGACAGGTAGGACGAGTCCCGGTCAGGCATGGCGCTGGAGCCAGCGGAGAGAGAACGCAGCACGCATGGGGGTGGGGGGAGTCGGCAGGGCGGACATCAGTCCACACCTCCACTGACTGAAGAAGATGACCGCTTGGTACGGGAGGGTCCGTGGTCAACAGCTCTGTGAACAGATGTTGTAACACTGTTATGATTGGGATAGAGTGTCCTCTTCCCTGTGTTATGATTATTAATGACTCGAGTGTTGTTGCGGCGATATGGCGCTTCAAACGAAGCAGACCAGGGTTTAAACATTGACAGGTAATGACAGGTAAATGATTCCTACGTGGGCTTCACAATAAGGTACACATCAATTACAATTAAACCACCTATCGCGATATCTGAGCTGATGTTGGAGACCACCTGCTACCTGACTCATCAGAAGCGTGTAGCTGCCGTCGCTCTTTGTTTCATAACTCAAATGATCAGCTTACCGGATGCAAACCAACGTGAAGAAACAGCTGAACGAGCTCCTGTATCAGGGCTTCCGATTCAAGAAGGTTAAACGATTTAGTGCCCGAAGAAAGAAGCTAAGGGCTAGCTGCTCTAGGCCTGCGCTGTGTTGACAACATTGATAACCACTAAGAGAAGAAGAGTCGTTTTGGCCTTCCGTCCTCCGGCACCCCCTAGTGGTGACACCAGTAAACACACCGAGGGCGACTGGCGCTTCCTAGTGGTGACACCAATAAACATACCAAGGAGGAATGGCTCGCCCTAGTGGTGAACCTACTAAATACACTAATAAACCCTGAGGACGAGCACTGGCATGGACGCCTTCCTGTTCAACACAATGTACGAGTTTGAAGCCCGTTCAAAATGCTAAGGAAGAACTGTAATACTTTATATAATATCGTAAGTTTGCCGTTTGTACGTCTGTTTGACGTGGGCACAGACATTGTTCAAGGCTTAAATACTGGAAGAGTTAGGTGGTAACGTCAGCTCAGCTCACCGAGCCAGATGGAGGATCATGATTAGATCCATCTACCTGCTGTTTACCTAGGGAGATCCGCTACTGAACTAGAATGTGAGGTAGACACCTCGGTTGATCTAGTTTCGAGTGTGTGAGTGTCCCGATACCAAGTGAAGAGCATGTCCCAGCAAAGTGTTTACTTGTGGACGTTGTTGTGGATCACATCCCGCCTGTGTGCCTCTCTGGAGACCCAGAATACCCACCATGATACCCTGGATGTTCAGAAGAGCTCTCTGAAGACCCAGAAGACCCACTATGATACCCTGGAGGTTCAACGGACCGCCACCGACCGACAAATCCAGAAAGCTTTCCACAAGCTGGCGGTGAAGTTCCACCCTGACAAGAACAAAAGCTCCGGGGCGGAGAAGATCTTCCGGGAGATCGTTGAAGGTGATCCACCATACCAAACCTTCTTCACACCTCTTAGCCACCTCGTGTTCGACGATTCACAAGTTCCATTCAAATCTCAATGTGAAATGTATAATATGAATTCTGTTATGGCACCCTTTTCAATGAATATTATTGAAATGTTGATTATGAGGAGGAGAAGATGGATACGAACTTTATTCATTCTCCGGAGCGGACATTGGTTTGTATCAGCAGCAATGGAAGACACAGGATAAAATACAATAAAAAATAAAGTAGTGAAAACGACTATTGAAAACAAAAAAAGATGCTAAAGTAAATGCTTAAGTAAGGACAAACAGAACAAATAGTATAAACGGTATCAATTATAAAGTGGCCCAGTGCCAGTCCTTCATTAGCATACTAAAGTGTGTAAATGCAATGTAAAGATGGTGATGACATCTCTACACGTTCTCTCTCCGTGTCTCAGCCTACGAGGTCCTGTCCAACCAGGACTCCAGGAGGACCTACGACTACCTGGGGCACGAGGCCTTCCTGCAGGACGACAAGGACTTCCACCACCACGAGGAGCGCTCCCACGAAGACTTCTTCCGCTTTGATTTTGACGACTTCTTCTCCAGCCTCGGCCTGGACGATGAAGACGATGACCTCTTCCTGGACGAGCCGCTCCACCACAGCTGGGGGTTCTCCAGGGGAGACGAGGACCTGGAGGCCCTCGAAGTGGAGCGAGACCTCCTGGATCACATCTTCTTCGACACGCGGGAACAGCATTATTACTACGGTCTGGGGGATGAGGATGAGGAAGACGATGAGTACGCCTTCTAGCCTGGAGCAGCTCTGAGACACACAACGTCTGAACTTTGTGAACTGGACTGGTTCCTTCCCTCCTCTCTCACTCTGTATGTCTGCTATAATGTGATGTATTTAATAAAAGTTGAAGCATTTATCTACTTTATTCTGTCGGTTTCTCTTATTCCGTATCCTTATGCATATTCAGTAGCAGTGAGTTTGAATCATCTCTATGGGGCATTCCGGCACTGCCTCCTGGCCCTTTGAGACTGGTACCGATTGGCTGGTTTCAGTCCCTTTCCTCTGTGGGCGGGTCCTTCTGAGTTACTGATTGGCTGGTTTCTGTCCCTTTCCTCTGTGGGCGGGTCCTTCTGAGTTACCGATTGGCTGGTTTCTGTCCCTTTTCTCTGTGGGCGGGTCCTTCTGAGTTACTGATTGGCTGGTTTCTGTCCCTTTTCTCTGTGGGCGGGACCTTCTGAGTTACTGACTCACTAGCTTCACTCATCTTCCTTTTCCCTGAGCCAGCAGATCTGTACTGGCATGTTTTCGTCCCATTCTCGAAGGACCATGTGCACTTTGACCAACAGGATATCCTGCGTTTCCTCAGCAGTGTTGAACACAAGGGGCCATTAGGGGACTGGGCTGTGTGGTGTTCAAACACACTTCTTAAGACAGAACATCCAAGCACTCCGTGAACCCACCCGAGGGAGAGACCTGTGTGTTGTTGATTATAAACTCAGCCATGATGGTAAGTCACTGTTTCCTGTGGATTATGGGGTGAATAGGGAGCTGTTTTTCTGAACTCGGGGTCGTCATGTGACCCGGACACACCTCGAAGCAAGACTGCAACCGTGCAATGGAATCGCACATTTTGTGTTTACTATCCGCGTAGCCGTCGTCCCACTGCTGCTTGTGCACACACAAAGGTCCAGGTGTGTGTTTTATCACTGCATGAAGGCGAGTTGGTCCCTGACGCTGGTCCCTCTGGCTGCAGGAGGAAGAGGAGGCCGAGGAGTCCCCCCCGCTGAGCCCCAGCGTCATCAAGGGGACGGAGGAGGAGACCCCCCTGCTGAGCGTCAGCCCCAGCACCATCAGGGTGACGGAGGCCGCCCAGGACGGAGAGCTGCTCACCTTCATCATCGTGTCTCAGAAGGTACGAGAGGTTTTTTGTCCTCTTGGCGACAAGCCTACTCACCAGACTCTGCACGTCCCCACGGGACCACATGGGGGTTACAAAGTAGCCCCATGTGGCCCCGTACAGCTACTTTGTAGACCCAAAGTAGCTATACTACTATACCCCTTCCCCGTATAGCTTTGTTGGATACAGGGAATGGGTTAACCTAGTGATTGTTAGTGCTTGGCACTTGGTTCTATGAACATTCTTACCGACAGCAAAATATTGTTGTTTCTCTTTCTTCTGACCAATGTACTTATTGTAAGTCGCTTTGGTTAAAAGCGTCTGCTAAATGCCCTAAATGTAAATGTAAATGTACGTGTGGCTGGGTTTATAGCGTGGACCGTTTCAACCACTAACGGGCTGTTGGGTTCCTGCCCCCAGCTGTCCGGGACGGGGGAGTACCACGTGGACCGGACCTACGAGGACTTTGACTGGCTGCAGCAGCACCTCTTCTCCCTGGAGGACGTTCCCGGGATCCAGGGGATCATAGTCAGTGCTTCTCGCTCGGCCGATTACTGCCGCGCATCTCTGCACCGCCAGCACACTCGGATGATTTGAGCCGGTGATGCGTGCGTTGACTGGATCCTGGGACCAGAGAGCCTTTTCTTACCGTGTGTTGTTCTGTGTTTTAATGTCTTTCCCGGCCAGTTCCCTCCCCTCCCTGCCAGGGCCCAGCAGAACGCTCCGGTGAAGCTGGTCAGGCAGCTCGGTACGTACGCGTTTGGGAACGCTCTGCATGCGCCGGGAAGACGACTCAGGAAGTCCAACCAAATGGTGGTATCTATTTTCCTGTTCTCCGCCTGAAGGCCGCAACCGCTGAGACCTGTGGTCCTGCACGACATGTCTCTCCGTCTCTCCTTCAATCTAGTGTCCTCTCTCTCTCCCCTGTCCTCTCTCTCTCCCCTGTCCTCTCTCTCTCCCCTGTCTTCTCTCTCTCCCCTGTCCTGTCTCTCTCCCCTGTCCTCTCTCTCTCCCCTGTCTTCTCTCTCTCCCCGGTCCTGTCTCTCTCCACCTTCCTGTCTCTCTTTCCACTGTCCTGTCTCTCTCTCCGCTGTCCTGTCTCTCTCTACCTTCCTGTCTCTCTCCACCTTCCTGTCTCTCTCTCCACTGCCCTGTCTCTCTCTCCACTGTCCTGTCTCTCTGCACGGTCCTGTCTCTCTCTCCTGTCCTCTCTCTCTCCACCTTCCTGTCTCTCTCTCCACTGTCTTGACTCTCTCTACCTTCCTGTCTCTCTCCACCTTCCTGTCTCTTTCTCCACTGTCCTTACTCTCTCTACCTTCCTGTCTCTCCACCTTCCTGTCTCTCTCTCCACTGTCCTGTCTCTCTCCACTGTCCTGTCTCTCTCTCCTGTCCTCTCTCTCTCCCTTGTCCTCTCTCCCCTGTCCTGTCTCTCTCCACCTTCCTGTCTCTCTCTCCACTGTCCTGTCTCTCTGCACTGTCCTGTCTCTCTCCCCTGTCCTCTCTCTCTCCCTTGTCCTCTCTCCCCTGCCCTGTCTCTCTCCACCTTCCTGTCTCTCTCTCCCCTCTCCTGTCTCTCTCCAGTGACATTCACTTCCCCATCCAGAGCTGGATAACGGTGGTCTTTTCCTCCACGGTAGGTCTGCTGGCCGCGGGGGAGAACTGGACGCCGTACTGCAGGGCTCTGGAAGCGTACCTTCAGCAGGTGGCTGGCCACTCCCTCCTGGGCAGAACCCAACACCTGGAGACCTTCCTCACCAGCCCCGAGGTAGAGGAGGAGGAGGAGGCCCTCGGCTCTTCTCCTGGGGGGTTTCCCCAGTAAGAGGGAGACAGTAGAGCACATAAAGAGAACAGGCAGGAGATGTCGTTTCAGGAAAGAGCTGTTTTTTTCTTCGAGGAAGGGAAAAGGACGAATCACTAACTTTATAGGGTCCGGCGGGCGAAGCTGACGGTGCAGATTCAGTGAATGTTTGACCAAGCCACGGTGCCTTTGAACAGGAAACAGCAGAGGATGCACGACATGCATGTCATATAAACAGATCTGCACACCAATTATTCAAACTCCATGAAAGAATTGTATTTATAACTTTATATTTTCATTTATAACTCCAAGATATTGGATTTTAAAGCCCTTTGTTAAAGAAAGAAAAGTCTGCTTATAATATATAGAATAAATAATAAAAAAAGAAATGTCAACAGAGACCCCATTTTTCTTGACCTTAAAATTCACAACCACTAAGTGGGCCGTGTACCTCGTCTCGTACACCTGACTTCACAGGCCTCGCCATGCTCAGGTTTACAGCCTTGTACTTTGTCGTCGTTTGTGTGTTTGGTTGTCCGAATGCACCTGGAACCTGCGCAGACGCGGCGCAGACGCATCGCACTCGTTCATGTTTGCGTTTTCCCTCCAGCCTCCCGGTCGTCAGAAGGTGAAGAAAGGTCTCTTCAACCGCCTCAGTCAGGCCGTGGAGGGCATCAGGAAGGACGGCCACACCAAGGTACAGAGGCCTGGCGCCTCTAAACCAGTGACGCCTTGTCCCACTGTGGGACGACATGTAACTGGTTCAGAGTAACCAGTTACATAGTGGGCCAACATGTGACTGGTTTAGAGAAACCAGTCACATGTTGTCCCACTGCCTAACTGATTCCTCTAAACCAGTTACATGTGGTCCCAGTGCCTAACTGATTCCTCTAAACCAGTTACATGTTGTCCCAGTGCCTAACTGATTCCTCTAAACCAGTTACATGTTGTCCCAGTGCCTAACTGATTCCTCTAAACCAGTTACATGTTGTCCCAGTGCCTAACTGATTCCTCTAAACCAGTTACATGTGGTCCCAGTGCCTAACTGATTCCTCTAAACCAGTTACATGTTGTCCCAGTGCCTAACTGATTCCTCTAAACCAGTTACATGTGGTCCCACCAAACCAGCCCGCTGTAATGACCTGTGTCTGCAGGATGTGGACGACTTCTTCAGAACTGAACGCGAACACAACCTCACTCTGACCGGGCTCAGCAAGACGGCCGCTGAGGTGAGTGGGTCTGCCTGTCTCGCTGTCTGCCTGTCTCGCTGTTCTGGCTGTCTCTCTATCTGCCTGACACGCTTTCTGCCTGTCGCGCTGTCTGCCTCCCTGTCTGCCTGTCTCGCTTTCTGGCTGTCTGGCTGTCTGGCTGCTTTTCTGTCTGCCTGTCTCCCAGTCTGCCTGTCTCGCTGTCTGCCTGTATTGCCATCTGCCTGTCTCACTGTCTGCCTGTCTTGCCATCTGCCTGTCTCCCTTTCTGGCTCTCTGCGTGTCTGCCTGACTCCCTGTTTCCCTGTCTGGCTGTCTGCCTGTCTCCCTGTCTGCCAGTCTCCCTGTCTGCCAGTCTCCATGTCTCCCTGTCAGCCTGTCTGCCTGAACACAGCTCTCCTGTCTCTCCTCTTCTTCCAGAGGTTCCTGGAGGTGGTGCAGACTGAACGGAGTGAGTCCCAGCCTGGAGGAGGATTCACCCTATCATATATACCTGTATTATATATTACCATATTAATGAGTCAGACTCATATTGGACTTGAGTGCATTTAGATTAGGTTCAACATTTCAGATGTTGACATTGCCAGGATATATATTCAAATATGAAACCGTTGCCACAATCTTATGATTCTTCAATTTGCCGAGGCTAACAGTGTGTGTGTGTGTGTGTGTGTGTGTGTGTGTGTGTGTGCGCGTGTCTGCCTGACTGTGTTTGTGTGCGTGTGTGTGCGTCTGCCCATGTGTGTGTGTGTGTGTGTGTGCGTGTGTGTGCGTCTGCCCATGTGTGTGTGTGTGTGTGACTGCCTGACTCTGTGTGTGTGTGTGTGTGTCTGTGTGTGTCTGTGTGTGTGTGCGTCTGCCCATTTGTGTCTGTGCGTGTCTGCCTGACTGTGTGTGTGTGTGCGGCTGCCCATGTGTGTCTTTGCGTGTCTGCCTGACTGTGTGTGTGTGTGTGTGTGTGTGTGTGTGTGTGTGTGTGTGTTCCTCAGAGATAGCTGTGGCCTGTGGACACTTTGCGGCCTCCCTCCAGCTGTGTGTAGAGGCTGCTGACGACCCCGGTCAGGACACCTTCTCCAAGTAAGACTCTGTGTGTGTTCCATCAGAGAGGACACCATGGGGGGTCTGGAGGTCCACCCTCAACCCTCTGGTGGTCCACCTGAAGTCACGATGGGGGGGTCTGGAGGTCCACCCTCAACCCTCTGGTGGTCCACCTGAAGTCACGATGGGGGGGTCTGGAGGTCCACCCTCAACCCTCTGGTGGTCCACCTGAAGTCACGATGGGGGGGTCTGGAGGTCCACCCTCAACCCTCTCACTGCATGAAGGGGACCCTGTCTCCACTGTCCTATCTCTCTCCACTGTCCTGTCTCTCTCCAATGTCTTGTCTCTCTCCTCTGTCCTGTCTCTCTCCACTGTCCTGTCTCTCTACATTGTCCTGTCTATCTCCTCTGTCCTGTCTCTCTCCTCTGGTTCTGTCTCTCTCCTCTGGTCCTGTCTCTCTCCTCTGTCCTGTCTCTCTCCTCTGTCCTGTCTCTCTCCTCTGCTCCTGTCTCTCTCCTCTGGTCCTGTCTCTCTCCAATGTCCTTTCTCTCTCCTCTGGTCCTGTCTCTCTTCACTGTCCTGTCTCTCTCCTCTGGTCCTGTCTCTCTCCACTGGTCCTGTCTCTCTCCTCTGGTCCTGTCTCTCTCCACTGTCCTGTCTCTCTTCACTGTCTTGTCTCTCTACACTGTCCTCTCTCTCTTCAGTGTCCTCTCTCTCTCCTCTGTCCTGTCTCTCTCCAATGTCCTGTCTCTCTCCTCTGTCCTGTCTCTCTCCTCTGTCCTGTCCCTGCAAGCACAAAAAAAGATTATAATAATATAATGGAATCTATCAAACAAAGATCAGATCTTTATGTATTTATTCATTCACTCACTTTCACAGAATGTGTGTGAAGATCTCTGAGATCATGGAGTCCATGAAGGTAATGTAGACCTCCCTCACCTTACCTTACTATTAACAAAGATCAGAGCTCCAGTCCGAAGAGGTGTGTGTGTGTGTGTGTGTGTGTGTGTGTGTGTGTGTGTGTGTGTGTGTGTGTGTGTGTGTGTGTGTGTGTGTGTGTGTGTGTGTGTGTGTGTGTGTGTGTGTGTGTGTGTGTGAGCAGAAGAACGTGCAGAAGGTGGCTGAGAACGACGTGACCACGCTGGGTCTGGGTCTGGACCTGAACTCTCGGTACCAGGAAGCAGAGAAGGTCTGACCCCTGACGTTATAAGGCCCAACTTAACTTTATGCATCATGTTTCATGATACGCTTAGTCAAGTCAAGTTTACTTTGTATAGCCCATTTCATACACAGAACGGCAACTCAACGTGCTTAGCAAAGGTAAAAGGAAGTGCCAACTGTAGTTATTTAAAAAACATTAGATTTAAATGCATAAAAAGTAGTACAAAACCAAACGTGTACACAAATATACATATACTTCCACATGTTCTGCATCAAAATACTGATATGTTTGTCTATCTGCTAGCGTCAGTCTGAACAGCTTTCATTTTGCTGACCTATAGTTCAGTACCTCCTCAAAGAGCTGCTGCTTTGGTCTGACCCTCTGTGAACAGGAGATGCTGTTCAGGAGGACGTGTCAACTAGTGGAGCTGGAGACAGCGAGCAGGAACGCTGAGCGGGCCAAACCCCTAAAGAAGGCTGCCGTGAGTCACACACACACACACCGATCGTACACGCTCGTACAGTCACACTCACACTCACACACACGTACAGTCACACACAGACACACACACACACACACACACACACACACACACACACACACACACACACACACACACACACACACACACACTGTCTCACACACACTATCTCACACACGCAGTCACACACACATACAAACACACACACACACACACACACACACACACACACACACACACACACACACACACACACACACACACAATGAGAACACACACGTTCCTCGTCTCCACCACTAGGGGTCAGTATTGCTCTACAACCAGAGTCGCGTCGGGGTGAATCTCAACCTGATAGCGCGTCAGTTCAATCGCTCTAACGGCCACCGAGCGTTCAGTGACAGTAGCGTCTCTCTGTTCCTCAGATGGACGAGATCAAGAAAGCAGCAGAGAAGGACTTTGATCAAGTCTCCGTGGTGGCAAAACAAGAGGTACAAAGAAGAGCCTCCCGTTCAGCTTTGAGTGACAGCCTTTAGCTCTCCCATCTGCCTTGACACTTCCGGAATAATTGCTAATATCGTCTCAACTAATCACATCAGCTGGAACTGGAACCCCAATGAAACTGTGTGTGTGTGTGTTTGTGTGTGTGTGTGTGTGTGTGTGTGTGTCTGCCCGTGTGTATGTGCGCGTCTGGCCGTGTGTGTGCGCGTGTCTGCCTGTGTGTGTGTGTGTGTGTGTGTGTTTGTGTGTGTGAGTCTGCCCTCTGTCTGCCCTTGTGTGTACGTGCGTCTCCCGGTGTGTGTGTGTGTGTGTGTGTGTGTGTGAGTGTGTGTTTGTGTGTGCCGATGTGTGTGTGTGTGTATACGTGTATGTGCATCTCCCCTTGTGTGTATTCATGTGTGTGTGTGTGTCCCCAGGTGGCCCGGTTCCAGCGGGCCCGTGTGGCTGTGCTCCGCCAGGCGCTGGTCCGCTGGTGTGAGCTGCAGATCCTCACGGCCACGGGCAGCGCAGAGCAGTGGAACCAGCAACTCCTCGCCTTCAGGGGCCCCGCCCGGAGCCAGGAGCCCTCCTCCTGAACCCCCCTCTCTCTCGCTATCTCTCCCCCCCCCCCTCTCTCTCTCTCTCTCTCTCTCTCTCCCCCTCTCTCTCTCTCTCTCCCCCCCCCCTCTCTCTCTCTCTCTCGCTCCCTCCCGCTCTACCGCTCAACATAAAATTGTATTCGCTCACTTTTGCATTTTCCGTTACTTTCTGCTTCTCACAATGACGCGTTAAACATGCGATAAAGGGAACACGGCACGACAGAGAGAGCTGAGCAGCGGCCAATAGCAGCACACGCTCCAGCGGCTAATCCCAGCATGATTGGCTGGCTGGAGGCGGTTCAGCCCCAGGACCCGCTCTGATCCGCCCCCTCACGCATGGCCCTACAAAATAGAGTGTGATGAATTGATCTGTCCGTCTCCTAACTCCCCCGCGTGTGTGCGTCTGTGTGCGCGCGTGTGTGTGTGTGCGTGGGTGTATGGCGCGTGTTTGTCTGTTTGTGTGTGTGTGTGTGTGTGTGTGTTTCATACTCCCTGCTCATTAATCAGCTGGTTTTGACTGCACCTGCAAGGGCGGGCCCCTGAGGAAACACACACTGTGCTGACTGCATCGTGTTGGGAATGACACAGGGACACGCCCCCCCCTCTCTCTCTGTCTCTTTCTTTCTTTCTGCTTTCTGTCTCGCTCTCCCTCTCTCTCTGTCTTCTGTTACTTTCTTTGTCTCACTCTCCCTCTCTCTGTCTGTCGGTCTCTCTCTCTCCTGGTCGCATGTCTCTCTGTCTGTTCTTTCTGTCTGTCTCTCTTTCTGTCTCACTCTCTCCGTCTCTTTGTCTCTCCGTCTCTCTCCCCCGATGTCTCTCTGTCTCTCTGTTCTTCATAGAAACATCTCCCGCGTTTAAGATTTTTAAAGGGTGTGTTTCTCGTGATTTTCCTCTTCCCTGTGAGCGTCTGGTGACGCCGGTGTGAACCAGTCACGACTCGTACCACGCAGTAGGACCGTCGCTGGGCTCAGGATCCTCAAAGGGAGAGAGAATAAAGTCAATGTCACCTTGTCCCGCCTGTTTCTGTGTTTTTTGGCTCTGCTTCTGGAGGCTGAGGGTTATATCCGGGCACCGCTGTGTTCCGCCTATCATCTGTTATGGCCCCTCATTGCACTCTCTCTGTTTCTGTCTTTCTCTCTACGTCTCTTGCTCGCTCTGGCTCTCGCTGTTTCTCACTGTCTCGCTTTCTCTGGGTCTCTCTCTCACTCTTTCTCGGTCTCTCTCACTCTTCTCTCTCTGTTTCTGTCTCTCTCTATGTCTCTTGCTCACTCTGTCTCTCTCGTTCTCGGTCTCTGTCTCTCTCTCTCTCGTTCTCTCTCTCTCGTTTTCTCTCTGTCTCTGTCTGTCTCTCTCTCTCGTTCTCTCTCTCTGTCTCTCTCTCTCTCTCTCTCGTTCTCTCTCTCTGTCTCTCTCTCTCTCTCTCTCTCTCTCTCTCGCTTTCTCCCTGTCTCTGTCTCTCTCTCTCTGTCTGTCTCTCTCTCTGGTGGGGCAGGCAGGGAGAGAGAGGCAGTGGATGGGGAGAGGAGCTCTGTGATTCTGTACTGATTCCAGGCAGAGCATCACTGCCCGCGCCTCCATTGTTGGCGCCTCTAGAGTTGATGAAGTCGTACTCTGCAGCGACGGTCTCTGTGAATACGTGAACCGTCTGACCCAGAGAGAGAGCGGATCTTCTCATCTTAGAGAACGCTCCATAGAGCAAGGACGGGCCTTCTTACAATGTACTCGAAGTTCATGGAGCCTCGAATCACATTTCATTAAAACGGAAATCAACATTCAGCTTCTGTACTCCTCGCATTTGTAATACTCACGCACATTCTTTTTATACTTCTGTTCCTGTAATTGGCTTCGTACTGGAGTTACAAATGGGTTTATGTGGATGACTCGACAGTTTGTTAGCACACTGCTATCGGGGGAGCGTTATTTGAATAAATGCAGTTTTTACTACAAAACCCTTTACCCAGACTCGGTAAAAGTCAAGAGCAAGAGGTTTATATGAACAGATTTGAGGACTCGTGGTTAAAAGTCTTCACTGCTCTAAACGCCAGTAACCTTTTAGAAGAATGTGGACGATGATTGGTGTTTATTGAAACCCTGACAAGCGAACGCCAAACATTAAAATGCATTAAACACACGCAGCACAGAGCCGTGAATCCATCACATTATCCAGGAGGAGGTGGAATAATAAACAGATCATTATTATTCATATCCTATTAGCATAGCCGGTGCCCGGTCCACGGCCCCTTGGGCGTGGACCGGGCCCCCATTCACACACTGCAGAGGCCAGCATTACATGAACCCAGGTATATCAGTACAAGCAGTGTGAGATCGAGTCCCATGTCTCCCCCCTCCCCCCCCTGTAGCTTGTGTCTGGCCCTGGCGGTCCCAAGGGGATTGGCTCGTCACCGTGGTAACAGAAGCTGTATTCCAGCAGGCTTAAAGAAACACTCGGGGTACAGTATGTATATTCAGGTGGGGTGGGGGGGCTCGCTAGAGAGAGAGAGAGAACGCTGCATCCTTGACCCTAGCCACCCCGGGGCTACTAACTAATAGCTCAGCCCTGATGCTGTGGCGTTGTGTGACCCCCGCCCGCCAAGGTTGGACTACAGCAGTGATGTTCCTTCTCTAAGTAATAGCTCAGCCCTGGTGCCTTGGCATCGTGTCCCCCCCCTTCTAACTTATAGCTCAGTCCTCCTCTAACTAATAAGTCCTTGTGTGGCGTTGTGTTTCCCCCCCCGCCCCACACACACCCCCCTAGGTTGGACTATGGCGCTGATGTTCCTCCTCTAACTTATAGCTCAGTCCTCCTCTAACTAATAAGTCCTTGTGTGGCATTGTGTTTCCCCCCCCCTACACACACCCCCCTAGGTTGGACTATGGCGCTGATGTTCCTCCTCTTACTAATAGCTCAGCCCTTGCTTCGTGGCGTCGCGGTGTCCCCGCTGGTTTACTGTACCGCAGCGACCAGCCCACCACAGCAGGGCAGGACATTAGACTTGCTAATGTCCCCCTCGTCTCTCTCTCTCTCTCCGCTCTGTTTATGAAAGGCCTCATCAATATTCATCACCATACAAGTGGACCCTCGGGGTGCCGTCATCGCAGGAGGATTGGTGGAGGTGATGGAGTGAGATGGGACCCCCCCTCCCCCGCTGACAGAACTGCCAGCTGGGGGTGAGGACCCCTCTGACAGGCCTACCAGCCGGTGGGGGTTAGGACCCCTCTGTCGGTCCTCGTCGACCCCAGACGGGGGGGGGGGGGGGGGGGGGGACGCAACGACATTCCCGTAGAGCTCTGAACATCTGGGACTGTGACAGCACGCAGTCGAATGGTATCAAGGGAGGATGGTCTGCTGGTCACGGGTCTGATTCCCTGACTAAAAGTTCTGAGCTGAAGGCCAACATCCCTCATCTGGATGCTGAGCCCCGACCCCGAGTACACCTCATCTTTAGATGGTGGAGAGCTGCTGTAATAGGGCACTATTGGGCTTGAAGCAGTGTGAAGGAGAGATCCTACTGGTGAATACATGAAGCCAGAATCAGGTCAGGCCAGGTCGAGATGCACACCCACCCTCCGACCCACCCACACAACCCCACACACATTCGCACCTGCCCACACACACACACACACACACACACACACTCACTCGCACCCACCGACAAACACACACATGCACGCACACACATACACACACACACCGCAAAATCAATGCATCGATGTTTCCAGCGTGGTGGCCTGCGGAGCGGGTATCGAACACACTCTCATCAGCGAGCCCCTCCCTCCAGGGGGTCCGGCCCTGTCACACACACCGCTTCAGAAGTCCCCCCTGTCCTCGGCCTGTCCTCGGCCTGTCAATACGAGGTCCAGCCCTGATGTGGACCACCCATCTCCTCACCTCACCCCCTCCTGACTCCCCCTGCCCCTCTCTAACCTCCCCCCTCCTGACTCCCTCTCACCCCTCTAACCTCCCCCCTCCTGACTCCCTCTCCCTCTCCCCCTCTCTAACCTCCCCCCTCCTGACTCCCCTCCCCCTCTCTAACCTCCCCCCTCCTGACTCCCTCTCACCCCTCTAACCTCCCCCCTCCTGTCTCCCCCTCCCCCTCTTTAACCCCCCTCCCCCTCTCTAACCTCCCCCCTCCTGACTCCCTCTCCCTCTCCCCCTCTCTAACCTCCCCCCTCCTGTCTCCCCCTCTCTAACCTCCCCCCTCCTGACTCCCTCTCACCCCTCTAACCTCCCCCCTCCTGTCTCCCCCTCCCCCTCTTTAACCCCCCTCCCCCTCTCTAACCTCCCCCCTCCTGACTCCCTCTCCCCCTTCCCCTCTCTAACCTCCCCCCTCCTTACTCTCCCCCATCTAACCTCACCCCTCCTTTCTCCCGCCCCCCCCCCTCTCTTATCTCTCCTCTACTCCGGTGGGATCTCCGGATCTATAAATCTCAATGTCATGTATGCATGTACGTTAACCGCAGAGACCGCTGGACTCCCCAGGGGTCACCGTGGGGGGGGCGGTATCCTTAAGGTATTCAGGTGGGAGGGTTTGCGTGGAGACTTCTATTAGGATCCAGTTCGAGGCGGTGTGCGGGCGTTTCATTAAAGCTCAGTCAGGGACAGTGCGTGTGAGAGTCCCATTATGTTTTGATTAGCAGGTCTGCCGCTGAGCTCGCTGGGCTCTCTAATCCGATTGGTTCGGAGCAGACGGGGTATCGAAGGGAGGACAGGAGAGGAACGATGGAGCGAGCAGAACTCCTCCTCTCTCTGTGAGGAGACACTGTAGACTCTGTAGACGATGATCTGGGCGTGATAAAAGCCAACGAGTGCGGATGTGGGATTGGATTCGTGACCAGGGTGTAATGAAAGCGTGCCACTGAAACGATGTAACGCGGTGCTGCTGATCATATAAACACCTGTCTTACCAACTGGAAACCAAGTCAATAAGGCCAATAAGTCCCCCTTTATTTTACAGTAGTCCGTGCTCCGCCCTGCCATTCAGACGACGGCAGGGGGGGTGTTGAGGACACGTTGAGAGGCCTCAGAGACACGGTGGGTGTTGATCACACAGAGGCTCATCACCGTGGCTAGCTCCACGGAGGAGTCGCTCTCACTATTAGGGCTGTGTGTGTTGTGTTGTGTTGTTGTGTTGTGTTGTGGTGTGTGGTGGTGTGTTGTGCTATGTTTTGTTGTTGTGTTGTGTTCTTTGTGTTTTGTTTTGTTGTACTGTGTTTTGTTTTGTTGTGATGTGTTGTGTGTATTCGATCAGAATACCAGCTGTGAACCATATACCACACACAACACAACATATGGTGCTATGTTGTGTGTGTGTGTTTGTGTTTTTTGTGTGTGTGCTGTGTGTCTGCAGTGTGGTTTGGCATTGTGTGGTGTTGTGTGCTGTGGTTGTGGTGTGTGTGTTGTGTTATGTGTGTCTCTTCTATCAGAAAGCCAGCTGTGAACCAGCACACTGCCGGTGTGTTGTGTTGTGTTTTGTGTGTTGCGTGGTGTGGTGTGTGCTGTGCTGTGTGGTATTGTGTGTATCTCTCCTATCAGAATGCCAACTGTTAACCAGCTGCCTTCCACTGATAATGTACGTATTAACAATGATATCTGATGAATCCCTTTTATAACGGCCTGCCAGCAGAATATAGACTGCAAAGGAAAATGAATTGATTCATCTTTGTTTAATTGCTGCTTTTGAATTTAATTGAATTACTTCACAGGCTAATGTCGCTCTTGTCCCTTAATCCCCGAGACAGCAGCGAGTGATGTCACCTTTCATGTGGAAGCCATTATTCATAGAAGAGGGGTTTATGAAATACACGAGGAGACCGACTTTCAGAGGCAAACTTTCCCTGGCCAGACCTGACACATGAGAGAACATCTAGCAAATCTAAATAAACTGTTTCCACACAGATGGTCAGGGTGAGAGAGAGAGAGAGAGAGAGAGAGAGAGAGAGAGAGAGAGAGGGAGAGAGAGAGAGAGAGAGAGAGAGAGAGAGGGAGAGAGAGAGAGAGCGAGGGAGAGAGAGAGAGAGGGAGGGAGAGGGAGAAAGAGACAGAAAGAGAGAGAGAGAGAGAGAGAAGAGAGAGCATCTGTCCAGGAACTTCCTGCTGCTTCAGACGCTGTGATTTATCATTGCTTTCGCACCTATGACTTATTACTGGAGCACGAAAAAACCAAACAACACGTATCGGGTGTTTGCGCACGCTCAGCAACTCAGCAGCTCAGCGGCTCGGCGCCGCGGTCTGGGTCTCTCCCCGCCACCCCTCTCCATCTGAGGAGACGCTGCAGCAGACCGCCCCGGTCTGCTGGGGACGGCGTTCTGCTGATTGCAGCCATTAGGGCGGAGGCAGACTTGGAGAGGCTGGGCACCGACACACCCCCCCCCCCTAATAAGTAAACCCTCCAATCCGAGGCTGCCCCAGAAACCCACCCCACATACCGCTGACTGCCAGGGGTCGTAGCGTCTCTCTGCCTTTCACTCTGAGAGCACCTCCTTTAGACAAACACGTGGCTGCACGCACACGCGCACGCACGCACGCACGCACACACACACACACACTCACACACACACAAACTCAGTTACAGTAAGCCTGCGTTGGCGTTGTCTGGGCAAACGAGAGCATGATGGAGGATAGGAGAAGGGCCTCACAGTGGCCCAAAACTTTACACGCCAATCATTAGTGAGGGTTCGCTGGAGGGGAACGCCGTCAGCTCTGACCGGGAGCCGGCCTGCTGTTGGGGTGACCAAAGTCGTTCCACACGGCCCATCCATCCGTCCCATGCCGTCTGTCTCAGGGCTCCATCACAAGGGGGGGGGGGGGGGGGGGGGGGGATCAAAGGCTGCTGGTGGAAGAATGAACTGGGAACGTTTGTACACTGAGATGATGGTGAGGAGGGGAGTGGAGAAGGAGGTGGGGGTGGAAGATGGGGAGGGGGAGAGGGGGGAGGTGGGGAGAGGAGGAGGTGGGGTTGGGAGAGAGGAGAGGAGAGGAGGTGAGGTGAGGTGAGGAGGGAGGTGGGAAGAGATGAAGAGATGAGCAGAGAGGACAGAAAAAATGGGCAAGGCAGGGAGAGAAGAGGGGAATGAGGGATGGGAGAGGAGGGGAGAACAGGGGGAGAAACGGTGAGGGGAGGAGGAGAGAGGAAGAGGTGGTGATGAGGAGAGTTGAGGCGGGGAGATGAGATGAAGGTAGGAGAAAGAGGGGGAGAGGAGTAGAGGGGAGACAGTTGAGGAGAGGGGCAGAGGACGGTGCATCACTTACATGAGTGGATTCAAACAACTCAAGACGGGGAAACGAACCAGGATATCTCTGCCCAGCCCCGGTCTCTCCACCTTCACCGCCTTAGTGTTTTTAATTGCCCTCAGACAGCTGAGTCAGTGAGCCAAGTCGTCCCGATTATACATAATGAGAGAGTCCTCGCCTGTCTGATTAGAGTGATGGACAGCGGATTAACCCCAACCCCCCCCCTTTAGAACCGCTACGAACACCACTGAGGACCTCACAGTGTAAATGTTGACCGAAGCACAATCCTGTATAGGAACATCGCATCCACCCGGCCTAATGAAGTGTTCCCTGCGCTATCTGAAGAGGTTGTGCTTGAGAGCAACAACCTACAGTATTCTTTCATCTCCGACGCCACTCGGCTGATAAACCCGCAGAGCTCCTAATCTAGCGCGGTGTAACCACTGATGAATATAGCGGAGGCTGCTGAATATGAATGAGCGGCAATGAATATTGATGACACAAGTTTCTGCTCCCTCAGAGCGGCCACGCGCGGCCCCCAAATGGAACCAATCAACCGTCTCGCAACGAGCAGATGATGAGCAGACAGCCCATCACTCACCACACAACCGGGGGTGTGTGTGTTGTGTGTGTGTGTGTGTGTGTGTGTGTGTGTGTGTGTGTGTGTGTGTATGTGTGTTTGTGTGTGTGTGTGTGTGTGTGTGTGTGTGTGTGTGTGTGTGTCGGTACATCTGTGTCCGTAGTTTGTGTGTTTATGTGTATGTGTGTGAGTGCTCTGTGTCGGTGTGCGTATGTGTGAGTGTGTCATTATGTCTGTCTCTTACATTTTGTGTGTATTTGTGTGTGTGTGTATGTGTGCGCTTGCTGTGTGTTTGTGTGTGTGTGTGTGTGAGTGTGTGTGTATGTATCTGTGTGAGTGCTGTGTGTGTGTGTGTGTTTCTGTTTTTGCGTGTGTGTTAAGCTCTCGTTTTTTTCATGTACTTAAGTGCATTCATCACATTTGACTACTTTCATTCATGCAATTTTTCTGATGATGAGCAAAACACAAGATGTCCTAGAATGCTCTCCCAGAACCTAAAGAGTCAGTGGACTGAAAAATAGGAAGTGCAATGGACTTAATGCAACGTTGTTGCCTTGCTTTGTTTATTTTACATTTACATTTAGGGCATTTAGCAGATGTTCTTATCCAAAGCGACTTACAATAAGCCCATTTGTCAGGAGAAGGAGAAACAACAATATATTGTTGTCGGTATAGAAAGGATGTTCATCGAACCAAGTGCCAAGCACTAACAATCACTAGGTAAACCCATTCCCCGTATAGAGAGACAGAGATAAGATGCTACACAATTTTAAGTACTTTTTGAGTGCCAGGACGTACAACATACAATAAGTGAGTACATTAAGTGCCAGGACGTACAACATACAATAAGTGAGTACATTAAGTGCCAGGACGTACAACATACAATAAGTGCGTAAGAGGGGTGTGGTGGGTCGGGGTGAGGGTAAGGGGGGCTGGCTATGCAGAGTCTAGGTGAACTCTGAACAAGTGAGTCTTGGGTCTTTTGCGGAAGCTGGTGAGCGACTCTGCGGCCCTGACGTCGGCAGGGAGCTGGCTCAGTGGAGCGATCACGTGGAGCTTCTGTGTGTTTCCAGCCGACCAACAGAGCAGAGACGACTCCTTGCTCAGTGATCTCAACACGTCTCCTCACGCCGGGGGAAGAGGCAGAAGAGCCCGGTCAGATGACAAACAACACAGCAAACACGACAAAAAACGCTCCTCCACCTGTCACTGTCGCGGTGGCACCGTCAGCCCCGGTTCAACTACCGTCGGGTGGGTGAAGACCCGCCCTGCTGGCTCCAAGCGTCTCTGCGCGGAGAGACCAGCGTCCCGCTGGTCTCTCTCCGTGCAGAGACGCTTGGTTTCACGACAGCAGCTCGCGGATAGAGATCAAGACACTTAACAATGAACCGCCGGGTCGATGCCAAGGCGAAGCCGTCGCCCCCCGCCGCCCTCCCTGCTTTAATCTCGTTCCGCCGCCCGTCTCCAAGGAGACACCCCCCCACTGCACCACCTCCTCTCCCCCTACACTTCCTGCGGGCCGCGGTCTCTCGTGGTCGATTAGGGGGTTAATGTGGCGTCTCGTGTTCCCCACAGCGGATGGAGCATTTACTGCCTGTTTACCTTGTTGTGATTCACACACACACACACACACGCACACACACGCAGGAACAATGGACGCACACACGCACGCACGCGGGAACAATGGACGCACGCACGCAGGAACAACACACGCACACACACACATAAACACACACGCAGGCAGCAATGGACGCACATCCGCAGACAGACACGCACTAATTGACGCACATGCACACACAGACACATACGCACACACATACACACATACACACACACACACACACACACACAGGAACGGACGCACATGCACACACAGACACACGCACATATGTGGGGTCACACATGGCAGATCCTGTGTATAAGTAACGGCTGGGTAAGGGGGTAATCGCCCATTGGACCGATCTATATCAACTGTACGAAACACTTAGTGTTGTATCCCAGCTTCTGGAAAAACAAACGTGTTTATGAGTCCTAATAACAGAAGGACTCTGTTGTGCTGGTTCTGCAGAGATGTGTGATCACACATTGAGAACGCCACCATGGAACTGCAGTCTTTAGGAATCACTTTCTATCGGTCAGGACGATGTTCATTTACAGCATAAAGGTGTGTCGCCGAACAATTAGTCTCATCCCAAAGTGAAAGCGACAGATATCAGGCAGGCACACTCAGGCTGAACGCTCTGTGAAAGAATCGCTACGGGGAAGACAGTTGTACGATATTGGTCCCTGTGGTTTCAGTGAAGCCTGGACCCGACCCAGCGTGTACCGGTGCGGTCGTGTGACGAAACGGGGGTCAACTGAAGCCTGTGTCTTCAGGGTCGTCCCTTAAAGGACGAAGAGCAGCCTCTGTCATTGCGACAGCCTCCATGACGAGCCGGTTCCACTATGCCCCTCGCTTTGTGTTCCTCTGTAATGACATATCTGAGTCAGAGTGGGTTCTTCTCAGCTCTCGGTGCCCACGCTGTCACATGCACGACTCCCCCCCCCCCCTCCCTCCGCCCGCAGCACCACTCCCTCCTTGTTGACACCTCCAGGATCCTGGCTGCGGATCAACCCAGTGTGCTGGTGGAGACAAGTCCTCGTGTTTAGGGGGAGCAGAGTGGTGACACGCTGCCAGCGAGGGGGGCGAGACAAGACTGTCATCCCCTCGTCACGAGACGCCAACTCCGCTCATTTGTTTGGATTTGTGTGACTGTGCGTGTGTGTGCGTGTGTGATTGCGTGCGTGTGTGTGTGTGTTTGCATGTGTGTTCTCGTGTGTGTGCGTGTGTGTGCGAATACGAGTGCGTGCATGCATTCGTGCGTGTGCGTGCGTGGGTGTGTGTACATCCCTGTGCGCCTGCATGTGTGTGCGTGTCCAAGAGGCCTATTGAATTACAGGACAGTGACTCACCACAGGTGCTGTAAACGATGAATAAACGGTGAATACACGGTGAACTCACTTCCATCGTTGAGGTGATTGCACCTCATTGCTGCATAATGCACGTCCACGTCTGACGACATGCTTCAGGATCGTCCGTAGGGGAAAGTCCTCTCACAGGAGGAGCTCTTGTGTCAGCCGTTGATTTTTGCATCGGCCCATCGTCGCGGTTACCGTCGCTATGGATTCAACCCATCCAACATTTCACTCCCTTACTCCCACTCCCAGAAGTTGCTTCCAGCTGTGTAACATGTAATGATACGTGACATGATCATGATAGTGTGTATCTACATGACATGATATGACATAATGCACTAGGAACATATTACTGAGCACATGCACGCCCATACTAATTAAGACAAAAGCACAACGGAAAAAAGAGGCCCGGAGGTTATATGTAACCATGAGTGGTAATTCAATCAAGTAGAATGGAAGTTCACGGTGAGGGTAAGTTAACTACAACAGAGGAAGAGCTACAGGAGCTTCTGAGTTGTGGATTCACTGACGAGATCAGACCCCTTAACCCCAAACCCCAAACCCAGTCCTAAATACAGCATGTTAATCTAGTAACGGTGGGGAGCGAATGGAGAGACCCCTGCTACTCCAACCAGTAGACCCGATCCGCTGGGGCCGGAGGGGCATCGATCGGGGTCTCCTGGTTGGAGTAGCAGGGGTCTCTCTAGTGTCACATGGGAACGCCCCATGTCAGACAGTGATCTGTTTCCTGATACTATGCTACATTACGAAACGGGCTCTCAACTGTCCTTGAAATCCAATAGAAAATCCGATTTTTGTTTTCATTTGCAAAAACGAAAGCGACCCAAAATTGCTCTCAGAAGCGCTATAAATCAGAGCCCTTCCCCGGGATGGAGAAGCCACTCAGCCAGATGGACGCGGTGATGTCCTCCTACTGGCCCGGCTCCACCACCACCACCACCACCACTCCCACGTGCAGCAGGATGCTATCGGTTGCCACGCCGACAGCATCAGGACCGACGAGGCCTGCTGTACCTCAGGAGCCCTGGTGCAGCGGACACACTCTGCTGAGACCGGATCATCGCTTCTCTCCTCCTGTGTCGCAATCAACGCCTCTTCATCTCCCTGGACCATGTGGGTCTCTCCCATGCAATCCAGAACCATTACCCTAAACCGTCCTGTATGTGAATGTCTATAGGACGGGATAACGCCTGAACACTGAATAATGAATGCGTGTGATGCGTACACTCCAGTGTGTAGGGGTTGTATTATCAACGTGTGTATGTGTGTTCATGTTTTCAAGGTGTGGTGTAGAGTCGATAGGAAGCGGGAACAAAAGCTTCATAGTTCAGCGAGCTTCTCATTTCAGGCTGTGTTCTTCGTTTGACTTTGCTGACTCCAACACTCCCAGGTGGTGTGTGTTTGTCAGTGCTTGCATATGTGTGTATGTGTGTGTGTGTGTGTGTGTGCGTGCGTGCATGCATGTGTGTGTGGGTGTACGGGCACATGCATGTGTGTGTGTGTGTGTATTTGCGTGTGTGTGTGCATGCTTGTGGTTGGGTATGTGTGTGCGTGGTTGTGTGCATGTGTGTATGTGCCTGTGTGGGTGTGTCCCTGCGTGTGTGTGTGTGTGTGTGTGTGTATGTTCGTGCATCCAAACATCCTGGGGGGCAGGGCCCATTGAAACACACTCGTGCGCTACGCCTGCCATGCGCTGACAGCCCCCCCCCCCCCCCCCCCCACCCGACCCATTGGTTTGGTCTGAGCTCCACCCTCCTCCTCCACCCTCTCCTCCTCCACCCCCTCCCCCTCCACCCCCTCCTCCTCCACCTCCTCCCCCCTCTCCTCCTCCCCCCCTCCTCCTCCCCCCTCTCCTCCTCCACCCTCTCCTCCTCCACCCCCTCCACCCTCTCCTCCTCCACCCTCTCCTCCTCCAACCCCCTCCTCCACCCCCTCCTCCCCCACCCTCTCCTCCTCCACCCCCTCCACCCTCTCCTCCTCCACCCTCTCCTCCACCCCCTCCCCCCTCTCCTCCTCCACCCTCTCCTCCTCCACCCCCTCCTCCTCCACCCCCTCCCCCCTCTCCTCCTCCACCCCCTCCCCCCTCTCCTCCTCCACCCTCTCCTCCTCCACCCCCTCCTCCTCCACCCTCCTCCACCCTCTCCTCCTCCACCCCCTCCTCCTCCACCTCCTCCCCCCTCTCCTCCTCCACCCCCTCCACCCTCTCCTCCTCCCCCCTCTCCTCCTCCACCCTCTCCTCCTCCACCCTCTCCTCCTCCCCCCTCTCCTCCTCCACCCCCTCCACCCTCTCCTCCTCCACCCCCTCCTCCTCCACCCTCCTCCACCCTCACCTCCTCCTGGGTCTTGGGGCAGATGTTTCCTCCAGGGTCCGGCTGGAGCCTGGGAACCCTCGACGGCCTGCCCGGTCCAGGGGGGTGGGCTACCAGGACCACCCCCCAGCCTGTCCCCACCCCCTCCCCCCCATTCCCCTGAGGGGTCAGCCCCTGTGGGGGGGGCTCTACTGGGACACATCTCCTTCCGCCCCGTCCACATCCAGTGGGCGGTCTGAATGGGCGGGGTCAGGGGTCAGCCCCTAAGAAGTGGCGGGGTCAGAATCCCGCTCATGAATATGCAGAGCGGCCTGGTCTGAGGGACATCTGCTCTGCTGAGCCCCGCTCTGGACCAATCAGCTGCCGGCCTCTGCTTTACTAGGCTGATGACTTGGGGTTTCCCAGGCCACCTCCCCCCCCCCAAACCCCCAGTGCTCAGGACGTCCCCGGGGAGCCGGTTCAGCTGCGGAGCGGGCAGGTGGCTAGGGGGACGCACGCCTATAGTGATGTAAGGGAATGCACCATCCCGTGAGTGTGTGTGTGTTTGTGTGTGTGTGTGTGTGAGTGTATACGTGTGTGTGTGTGTGTGTGTGTGTGCGTGTGTGTGTGTGTTTGTGTGTGTGTGTGTGTGTGTGTGTGAGTGTTTACGTGTGTGTGTGTGTGTGTGTGTGTGCGTGCGTGCGTGTGTGAGTGTGTGTATGCGTGTGTGTGTGTATGTGTGTGTGTGTGCGAGAAAGTACATAGAGAGAGAGAGAGTGAATGTTTGTGTGAGAGAAATGTTGTGTGTGTTTGAGAGATAGTTCATCTGTGTATGGTTGAGAGATAATTTGTGTGTGTGTGTGAGTGTGAGCATGTGTGTGGAATTTTGTGTCCGCATAAATGTGTGTGTGTGAGTGTCTGCATGTGTGTGTGTGTGTGTGTGTGTGTGTGTGTGTGTGTGTGTGTGTGTGTGTGTGTCTATGTGTGTGTGAGTGCAGGCGCACGTGTGTGATTGTATATCCATGCATGTGTGTACGATGTGCACATTGCAACAGATGCGTTGCCATGCATATGTTTATGTTAAAAAGTTGTTAGAAACAATAAGAATCAAGTAAGAAACATTATTCTAATAAAACTTGCCTTCCTGGATTTGAATATAATATTTACTGCATCAACTATATGCAGTAAATAAACAGATGAGTGTTTCCACAGGCCTGCCGGTGTTATAATATCTATCACATCCTAACAGTTTAACTCTGGAGGAGGAGATTATTGTCAGTCTTCAGAGGCATGTACATATCCATTGCACATTCAGATGGAGATAGCACTAACATAATTCTCAACAAAGAGAGACAATGAGTTTTTACTCTCTCCCCCTCTCTCTCTCTGTCTCTCCTCCACCTCCCCCCATTCAATTCACCCAACAAAGGAAAACAAAAACACTTCAATCTACAATGTACGTCTGTTTGAAGAAGCAACAACATTAGAGCAAAAAACTGAATAAGAGAGAGAGAGAAAGGGAGAGAGAGAGAGAGAGAGAGAGAGAGAGAGAGAGAGAGAGAGAGAGAGAGAGAGAGCGAGAGAGAGAGACAGAGCGAGACAGAGAGAGAGAGAGACAGAGAGAGAGGTTTCTCTTGCATGCTTCAAAAGGCCTTTCTGGTAGTTGTGAGGTTCCCGTGCCAACAGAGTGTCCTCTCTCCTCTGGCTGCGGTCATGCGGTCAGGTGACCTGCACCACGCACGCCGCAGTACTGGCTTCCTGTCAGCATCCGTGCCCTCTTCCTCTCACATCATCACGTTTGAAGTCATCCATTTCATCCACTCTCCCTTCACCTGTAGTTTATTTCTTACATCAAAAATATATTTTTATTACTTAGAAGTGTCTTTTCTTTGTACTTTCTGCTGCGACACCTGCATTTCCTGTCTTGGATGAATGAAGTACATCCTAATGCTATATATATATATCTTTGTATCTAACATGTACAAACACACAGAGTGGAACCAGCAGCATTTGTGTCTCAGTACAGTGAAATCAAGCATTGTTGATGCTTACACACCTCTCATACGGTCTTAATGCTGTATGTCCTTGCACTTAAAAATAGTACTTAGCATCATGTAGCATCTTATCCTAGCTTTCTTTGTTGTGTACGGCGAATGGGTTAACCTGGCGATTGTTAGTGCTTGGTACTTGTTTCTATGAACATCCTTACTGTACCGACAGTTTCTCTTTCTGCTGAAAATGTACTTTGAGTAGATTTAAGTCGCTTTGGATAAAAGCATCTGCTAGCACCCTAAATGTTAATGTAAATGTAAATGAGTAGGCTGTTACCATTGTTTGGTTGTCGGTCTTATGTGTGGTGTTGCTGCACCGTAATAAACACCAACACAAAAAAAACATGAAAACAGAAATAGTGAGAAATCAGTCCAACTTCCCCCCCCCCTCCCCCAGACACAGCCCTGCCTCATGTGGAGCTCTCTGTGGGCACCCAGGTTAAGGGGAGGCCAGGGGGAGGACAGGATGCTATCACACCCCCGGAGTCTTGGTCTCACCTGTCAGGCTGAGGGGCCAGACATCCCACCAGTTTGAGCCATTAGACGAGCAGACAGGGCCCGCGCTGGCCTGGGGGGGGGCCCGCGGGACAGCCGGGCGCCGCTGTCCTGCCCACACGGTGCCCACGCTGGCCTGGGCGGCATGTGGCTCAGGAGCTAGAGCAGGTTGGCTTGCAACCGGAAGGTTGCTAGTTCGACCCCCGGCTCCTCCGAGCCGGGGGTCGAACTAGCAACCTTCCGGTTGCAAGCCGGAACCGGGTGTCCCTAAGCGAGACGCCTCACCCTGACTGTTCCCGACGAGCCGGCCGTCGCCCTGCGTGGCAGACACCCCCGTCGGTGTGGATATGTGTGATGCATGAAAGGTTGAATGTGATGCAACGCTGTAAAGCGATTTGGAGTGGCCGCCGGTTAGAAAAGCGCTGTATAAATGCAGTCGACTACCGTTTATCCTGGGGGCCCGCAAGCCAGGCAGGGGCCCCACGGTCCTGACAGCATGACAGGGGCTCGACGGGCCAGCGAGGGGGAGACGGGGCCGGTGGGAGTGACGGTATAATATAACAGAGTTTAGGATTCTGCTGCTGGCTTGAATACGTTAACCTGAGACAGCGGGCCGAGAGGGACAGACCCACAGGGACCAGCCCCCACCCGTCTCTGCGCTGGACCCGGGCCTGCCAGCGCAGAGACCCAGGAATACATGAATACTCTGTTCTGAACCACAGCTCGGAACCAGCTCCGCAGACTCTCTGGGTTAGCTGAGCAGCCCGGAGTAGCAGATGAGTTTAATGAGGGAATGGCTTAGCCTGCTCCGTGGCTGCTGACCCCTGCCCCCTACCCCCCCCCTGTCCCCGCCCCACGTCCCACTGGGCACCGGAATCAATCCAGCGTTTAAAACCTTCCTGATCAATAATCGATGTGGAGGAAGCGGAGGAGGGTAAGGATTGATCCCCTGTGTCTCCTCGGGTCTCTCTCGGGGCGTCTGCACTGGCCTGCTTCATCCTCATTGAAACTCTGTTTGATGTGTTCTTCAGTCTGAGACTGAGAATGAACTGAGCTGGTCCGTGTGAAACAGGAATGTTCAATCCAATGGACTTCTCAAAATCAATAACTTCACCCCAAAGGCAATACATAAAAAAAAGACCAATACCACTAACTCAACTTGACTCAAATGATCGATATATATATTTTGTATATACGTTTTAGGTTATTTTCTGTTAATAATGAATGACAATTCGTAGTTGGTGTCTGATTGGTTCCGCCAGTGATGTGAGGTCCTAATTACCCAATTAGAAGGCAAACCCTTTCATTAAACCATTTTGTCTTACGCTGGTGAAGGTATAGCGTGCATCTAGTGAAGATATAGCATGTATCTAAGGTATAGTGTGTATCTAGACCTGTGACATCACACCTTAATGAGCTAGTGAAGGTATAGCGTGTATCTAGACCTCTGACATCATACCCTAATGAGCTAGTGAAGGTATAGCGTGTATCTAGACCGGTGACATCATACCTTAATGAGCTAGTGAAGGTATAGCGTGTATCTAGACTTGTGACATCATACCTTAATGAGCTAGTGAAGGTATAGCGTGTATCTAGACCTGTGAAATCATACCTTAATGAGCTAGTGAAGGTATAGCGTGTATCTAGTGAAGGTATAGCGTGTATCTAGACCGGTGACATCATACCTTAATGAGCTAGTGAAGGTATAGCGTGTATCTAGACCGGTGACATCATACCTGAATCTAGACTTCTGACATTGTACCTTAAGGAGCGCTAGAGGAGGTTCCGGGGATCAGGGGTCCCTCTTGGAAGCGAGACGTTAGGCTGCTGTGACTGAAGGCTCGGAGGCCAATCTGCTAAAGTTAAATGACTCTCAGGTAAATCCTGAGAGCCTGGGCCGCCCTGTCCTTGGCATACCTCTTATTACTCGCTCCCTCTCCTTCTCTCTCCCTCCCTCCCTCTCTCCCTATCTCTCTCTGTCTCTCGCTCTCTCTCTCTCCCTCCCTCTCTCTGTCTCTCGCTCTCTCTCTCTCTGTCTCTCGCTCTCTCTCTCCCCCACTCTCTCCCTCTCTCTCTCCCTCCCTCTCTCTGTCTCTTGCTCTCTCACTCCTTCTCTCGCTCCCTCTCTCTCTAGCTCTCTCTGTCTCTCACTGTCTCCCTCCCTCTCTCACTGTCTCCCTCCCTCTCTCTCTCTCAGTCCCTCTCTCTAGCTCTCCCTCCCTCTCTCTCTTTCTCGCTCTCTCACTCCTTCTCTCGCACCCTCTCTCTCTAGCTCTCTATGTCTCTCCCTCCCTCTCTCTCTCTCTCTCTCTCTCTCTCTCTCCTTCTCTCTCTCTCTCCCTCTCTCTCTCACCCTGTGTCTCTGTGTCTCTCTCCCCTCTCTCTCTCAGGTGGGTGTGATTCATGGAGGGTAATGACCGTCCTCTCTCGTCACGCTCTTTACCTCACGATCACGCTCTGTTGGTATTAGTCTGCCAGGAAATGGAGCTAAATTATCCCATTCAGCGGACGACTTTAAGGGCCGTAGGATTTATCCCCCGTGAAAGACTGTCTTAATGCGCACACACACGACACATGCACGCACACACACACACCCATGTGCACACGCACACGTCTATACCACCTAGCAGACGCATGTGGCCTCTTGATAACACTTAATCATCACGGTTGTGTATTTGTGTATTTCTAACACCACAATATTCGTTAAATCCGAAAGATGTGATGTGACATCAATTGAAAACAGCCTATGTTATTTCTACTGATGAGAACAGAACTGGAGAAGAGCTGTCTCAGAAGGTGAGGAATAGCTGAATAAATCCAGACGAAGCAGGAGAAGACTTTTTGTGAAGGAGGGGGATGAAGGAACTGGTAAGGAGGTCACCCTTCCCCCATCCCATAATAATACTCTGAGAGGCTACACCACCCAACACTCAGCAGACCCTGCACCTAACTCTGGGAGAAGCTAATGTCGTGCTACACTTGGCAGATCCTGCGTTCAACTCTGAGAGAAGCTACACCACCCAACCCTCAGCAGACCCGGCATCCCATAATAAAACTCTGAGAGTCGGGGCAAACCATATAGGCATGGTCCTGAACGCAGCGACCCGGGATCGAATCCTGCCCGTGGTCATTTTTACTACATGTCCTGCCCTCTATCTCCCATACCTTCCTCTCTATCTCACTCTATAATAAAAGAAGATAACGACATGCTACCCTTAGCAGACCCTGCATCCCATAATAATACTGAGAGACGCTAACGTCATGCTACACTTAGCAGACTCTGCAACCCATAATAATAATCTGAGAGAAGCTAACGTCATGCTACACTTAGCAGACTCGGCATCCCATAATAATAGTCTGAGAGAAGCTAACGTCATGCTACACTTAGCAGACTCTGCATCCCATAATAATAGTCTGAGAGAAGCTAACGTTGTGCTACACTTCAGCAGAACCTGCTCCTCAGCCTCTCCACGCGTCCTCGTCAGAACATCTCCTCAAGAGGCCTCCTGAGCACAGGAGGAGAAAGAGGAGGAGGAGGAGGTTAACCTGAAACACTACGTCCATCAGGAGGAGGAAGAGGAGGCTAACCTGAAACATCAAGTCCATCAGGAGGAGAAGGAGGAGGAGAAGGAGGTTAACCTGAGGTATCACGTCCATCAGGAGGAGAAGGAGTCTGAGGAGGAGGAAGAGAAGGCCGCTAACCTGAGGTATCACGTCCATCAGGAGGAGAAGGAGGAGGAGGTTAACCTGAGACACCACGTCCATCAGGAGGAGGAGCAGGAGGAGGAGGTAAACCTCAGAGATCACGTCCATCAGGAGGAGAAGGAGGAGGAGAAGGAGGTTAACCTCAGAGATCACGTCCATCAGGAGGAGAAGGAGGAGGAGAAGGAGGTTAACCTGAGGTATCACGACCATCAGGAGGAGGAGGAGGAGAAGGAGGAGGAGGAGCAGGCTATTAACCTGAGACATCACGTCCATCAGGAGGAGAAGGATGTTAACCTGAGGTATCACGACCATCAGGAGGAGGAGGAGGAGAAGGAGGAGGAGCAGGCTATTAACCTGAGACATCACGTCCATCAGGAGGAGCAGGCCGTTAACCTGAGGTATCATGACCATCAGGAGGAGGAGGAGGAGAAGGAGGAGGAGCAGACCGTTTACCTGAGACATCACGTCCATCAGGAGGAGCAGGCCGTTAACCTGAGACATTGCGTCCATCAGGAGGAGGAGGAGGAGAAGGAGGAGGAGCAGGCCGTTAACCTGAGACATCGCGTCCATCAGGAGGAGCAGGCCGTTAACCTGAGACATTGCGTCCATCAGGAGGAGCAGGCCGTTAACCTGAGACATCCCGTCCATCAGGAGGAGCAGGCCGTTAACCTGAGGTATCAGGTCCATCAGGAGGAGGAGGAGGAGAAGGAGGACATCACGTCCATCAGGAGGAGCAGGCCGTTAACCTGAGACATCCCGTCCATCAGGAGGAGCAGGCCATTAACCTGAGGTATCATGTCCATCAGGGGGTCTGGAGGGAGGAGGGCCTGGCCCTGTGCCTGAGGGTTCTTATATCTTTAGTGATTTTTCAACTGCCTTCATAATGGGAACTGCTTCTCAATGCTGCTCGGGAAATGGAGACGTATCTTCAAGGATGAGTGCGAGAAGCAGCCGCTCAGACAGATCACGCAGAGCAGATGAGGGGAACTCTCAACTCCTTTAGTTTCCCTGTTGAAATGTGAGGAGAAGAAAAGAGCTGATGCTCTAAAGTGATGCCTTGTGGGCACCAGAGCTAACATGAACATCCAGCCCTAACTTCTACACACAGATACACAGACACACACACATGCCTGTTTACGCACACACACATGCCTGTTTACGCACACACACACACAAACATAGGTGTAGACAACCCTAACCCCAACACACAAACACACACACATGTGTAAAAACACACACACACACACACGTGTACACACACACACAAACACACATGTACAGACACACACACACACGCACACACAAACACACATGTTTTACACACACACAAACACATGCACACGCATGTTTACGCACACACACAGATATGTGTGTGTTCACAAAAACAAACACACACACACTCCCACGCGGTAAGGCAGGTAGGATTAGGTGTAGATGTGTGTGTGTGTGTGTGTGTTTATAGCCCACAGTGAACAAAGACATGCCCGCTTTGTTCTGCTGGGCAAGAGGAGGCTGGAGTTCGAAGATGCAAAGACACACTTTTCCTGGACATAATCCTGCTCCAGGTTTCCCTGATTCAGTCAGCAGTTCCCCTGACTCAGGCTTATTCAGTTTGCTAGCATCATCAACAAATATTAAGCACACTGATTTTGTTGAATGTATGATATAGTTCTACCAGGCTGTGTATTGTGACTGTGGTTGTGAGGGCTGTGGGATGACAACCAGACAGATGGAAGGGAAATAACCCTTGAGCACGTTCACTGACACTGAAAATATTGTCAACATTTTTGCAAATACTATTCTGTAAATCGGTGGTTTTCACAGCACCACAGCTACAACTACAGTGGCGTGCAGCTGGCTGTGATTGATGCTGGCCTGCTGTTATTGCAACTAGCAGCAGAGTCAAGCGTCAAAGTCCTTATCAGCCCAGATCTTCGCCCTTTATCCTCGCCGCAGTTCATTCCCAGGAGAGGTTCAACCCGCGTCGCTCCTCTATCACCACGTCGAGTCGTGCTCTGGAGAACCTCTGAGATGTGAGCTCATGAATCTCGACTGCAGACTGGACGCTGATTGGATCTCGTTTGGATGAGGAGATCCGTCCATGACCTGAATTGGTGGGCTACTGTACTGTACGGTTTCACATCTGCCTGACGCTGTATGGAGTGAATTCCATTAGCCTACATGTGGCAGTCACAACAAGAGATCAGGTTCTCCTCCTCCGCGCGACAGCAGGGCTGTAAGAGCTGCCCAGGCTGCGCATGGATTAAATATTAATGGCCTTTTTTTGCCGGATGATCCGAAATGGGAAGGGTAAAACTGAAATGCTGTGAAAATGTTGGGCAGAGAGGAATAAGAACGAAGGGATAAAATGTATTAAGGACTGTTTCACTTCAATAACAACAGGGCACTGCCGATTCGCTTCCACGTTTTAATCAAATGCCTTTTTTTTTCCCAGAAAACTTCCACAAACAACTTATTTATTTGCTTATATCGGTTCTAATGAATGGTTTGGGCAAGTATTTCAATTTTCTTCGCTGCCGAAAAACGAATCAAGCAAAGCGCCTCTTCGACAGACCCAAATGGAAGTTGGTCCCTGAGGGCTCCTGCTAAATTGCTTTGCTCAGGAGCAATTATAAAAAGATCTGTTGATGTTTGCTGTTAAGTGGCTTTGATTGGCTGTGGAGTGCCAAGCAATAATTTGAAGCCTAACACAAAGTGACGTGTTTCACAGGAGTCAGGACCTCATCTTCTCCGTGGCTATGAAAGACGGCTTGCAGTGGGAGTCTATGTGCTCGAGGCTAACCTCGCCTCTGAGGAACCCGGAGTCTCATCGCTTTGTGATGCTAGTAAATAGCTTTAGAACTACTTGTGATGCTAGTGAAAAGCTTTAGAACGACTTGTGATGCTAGTAAATAGCTTTAGAACGGCTAGTGATGCTGTGTGATGTGAGGCTTCGTGAAACATGGTGGGGATTGAGAAATGATAGTGCCCTTCACGGAGGTGACCTCAAACCAAACCTCAGACTGTACCCCATTGCAGTCCACCTCCCCTGAGAAACAACTCAACCCTGTTCCTTGTAGCATTGTCTTGGGGCGGGACAGTGCAGTGGCTTTGGTGTTTGAATCCAAGACAATAGCTGTTGGGTTCTATGCCCCATGTGCAGAGCCTACCACATGAGGCCTTACCGCTCACTGGTTTTCTTCAAAACAGATAATCAGTTTAAAGGTGCATTGTGCAGATTTGAGGGAACGACTTGGCAGCAGTGGATATACATAAGTATATTTCAATTAGTTTATATATATTTTATAATGGTGATCCGATGTCCTGGCATTCATGTCGCCCGCAACGCTGAATATTTATCAGTTAATAAGTTAATCAGTTTGTTGGATTCTACAACCTCACCACACTGCCCCTTTAAATCCTTCTGGATCAAGTGAACAGTCTGCTAAAAGGGCTGCGGTGTCTTGACATGTTTTAATGATTTAATGAATGGCCATTGACGATGAAGATAACAGACTTGCAAGCAGGATAAAAACAATGAAGTGGGGATATGGGCACTAAGGAAGAGTTACACGGCAACCTGTATGGATATTATGTCAAATGAGGTTTGTTTCTCACAATTTCACGCACAAATTACTTTTTCTCACAGCCCTTGAATACTGCTCTGCTCCTCATTCAGGATCTTGGTACAGCGGTTAATTGAGTCTACTCCAGGCAAATCCGCACTTGTCAGACTCCTACAATTACAGTGTGATGAATGAATCACTGTCTGCCTAATCGCAAATTAGTGTTTGACATTTAGGACCTTTCTTCTCCTCCAATTCTGGTATCTTTGCCTTATTACGAACAAGTAATTAGTTGTAGATGACTCAAAATAAACTCGTTTAATACGGTCCTCTTTCAAGCTCAGGTTTAATAAAAATGCCAGACTCAACTCCTACAGCTGTCTGATGATGTATTAGGACCTCCCACTGCAGTCACTGGGCTGTGAGGCAGGTCTTATAATATGAGCAATCAAGGAGTAAAGTTAGGATTACAGCTCAGTAATTCTCCAGGTGACTCCATCAGGGAGACAGCTTTACGGCCTGCTGCTGTAGGGAACGGGAGAGGAGATGGGGGAGAAGATTCTCCAGGATGGTTTAAAAACCTCTCAGCCTTTGGGCAAACGACAGGGGTTAGGCTGACAGGACACTTTGTGTGTGTGTGTGTGTGTGTGTTTGTGTGTCTGTGTGCGTCTAACGTGAGCTATACCAGCCATTCCATTAACTACATCATACATACAGAGGGATAAATATCATTTATGACCAGTGTCTGGGTGCTTATTTGAGCACATACACACACGCACGCACGCGCGCACACACACACACAAACACACACACACACACGCGCACATACACACACACACACACACTCGCACACACAGACTCAACACCAGCAGTCAGCTTTTTTCCGTCTCCCCTCACCAGCGGCTGGGTGGGTGGCATGTCGACATGAGACTGAGCCAAAGGTGGAGGAAGAGGCATCTGCTCTGAGATTAGCCCAGGACTATCAAGCTGTTGCACATTAGCAGCTCATCACATCTGCCACGGTAACCCATACGCCTCTCTGAAGCAACGTGTTTGGGAACAAGACGTAATGAGATATTTTAGATAAGGTGGGGTTTGCGTCGGTGAAGGAAATAGCTTTCGTAGTGCAGCACATTATGCTAAGCCACAAATCATCTACTGCACTATCAGCATATAACCACGTCTTATGGCTGTGCGTGCCGGTGTGTGTGTGTGTCAGGATGTGTGCGTGTGTGTGTCTGTGTTTCTGTGAGTGTGTGTATGTGTGTGTGTGTGTGTGTGTGTATGTGTGCGTGTGTGTTGGTGTGTCGGGGTGTGTGCGTGTGTGTGTGTGTGTATGTGTGCATGTGTGTTGGTGTGTCGGGGTGTGTGCGTGTGTGTGTGGGTGCGTGTGTGCGTGCGTGTGTGAGCGTGTGTGCATCTGCATCAGCAGTAGATGTTCTCCTAACGGTGATTGCTTGCAGGTGCGGTTGATTCGCGGTGTCAGACGTTGCCTGACAACGGGGGGCGGAGCGGTCCACTGTGGGGAGGAGGGGGGAGGGGGGGGGGGCACAACAGGAAGGAGCCGTGTGATGTGAGATTTAATAACCCTGAGGATGTGCTGCAACTCCTTCCCTGGGAGGAGGGAGCTGTTGCCATGGCAACCAGCAGGTACCGCAGGTCAACGGGAGGAAATATGATTAAGCGCGGTCGGTTGCAAAGGTCAGCAAACACACGGCGACCGCGGAACCCACGGTCCGGCTAGAACCCAAACAGAACCACAGAACAGAACCACAACAGAACCCAAACAGAACCACAACAGAACCACAGACTAGAACCACAGAACAGAACCACAACAGAACCACAGAACAGAACCACAGAACAGAACCACAACAGAACAATAGAACAGAACCACAACAGAACAGAACCACAGAACAACAGAACAGAAACACAGAGAAGAAACAAAGAACAACAGAACAGAACCACAACAGAACAACAGAGCAACAGAACCACAGAACAACAGAACAGAACCATAGAACAGAACAGAACCACAGAACAGAACCACAGAGCAACAGAACAAAACAACAGAACAGAACCACAGAGCAACAGAAAAACAGACAAGAACCACAGAAAACAACTTGTTCCCCAAGAGGTTTCAGTTGGTCTCCTAAAAACGGTGAACCAAACCGTACATATTGTTATAAAATATACATATTTATAATCTATTATTTATATATATTCAAACAAGTATGTGTGATGAAATATGCATATTTGTAATTAAATATTAATAGGCTATCTTTCTTTTTATCATAACGTTATCTTTTTTACCTAATGTAGAAACAATTAGTTGTCAATCATATTGCCAGACAATTTTGTAGCCGTAAATTTACATTATTCTAGTCCATAGTACACATGTATGCCTTGCAGGTTGGGAATAACCTTTTTCCGACAAACGGACGAAAATAAATATAGCCGTTAGATTTTCCTGTTATTACTGTTTTTACTGTGTAACTGTATTTCGTTGCTATGCTGTGACTTCCTCCCGCTGGTCAACTTCAGACCAAACCCTGACACTGCAACACATACTTAAGAGTAAGAGACCGGACAATGAGAGACTCTGATACAGCACAATAGCGCTAAAACATCAGAATGCAAAAGGGGATTTTCTGTTACTCCGCCATATTGAGAGGACTCAGCAGTGTTAAATCCTGAATCAACGTAAATACATCATAACCTAGGCTAGGGAGACCTTTTTTTTGCCCCGTCTGGCTTTAGAATACACTGTGTTGAACACAACATCTTCCCATAATGACAAATCATTTTCACGATTAATTACTAAACAATGACCAAAAAACCTTTGTAAAAACACAATAACTATCGTTCCATTGCGCCTTTGGACCGTTATCATTTATTATTCATACAGAGTTGGTTTAGTTCTTACAGTTGCCCTTCTCTCTAAATATGGCGGAGTACCGCCACAACTCCCATGATGCCTCCCCATTCACAAGCCCTATTTAAAAGTAAACGAAGGTGAGTGTTGACTCTTATATAGGGCTTGTAGTGGGGTTTTCATGGCTGTGTTGGTGAGCTGTACACAGCCATGAACTACAATATAATACCAGTCAGCATAACACATCCCAACATTCCTTCACCAAACATTAAAGGAACCCACTTCACCCTTTCCTCCAGGGTGGCGGGACTCCCTGCCCGTCGCGGTGAACATTCGGCGAACGACGTCGTGGTCGCCGTCTCGCGCACCACCGTCTGTGACACGCGCGCGTTTAAATCCAGCCGCCTCTCGCCTCGAGGCAGCTGCTGATCACAGGGCACGCGCCCAGGCTGGAGTCTGTCGGGCTCGAGCGCCGCGCGCTGTAGCGAGCCACCGCGCGTGTGTGTTAGTGAGCCGTCTGCGCTCTGATCCACCGGACGCCGTTAACGGAGACCGGGCTGCGGGCACCACGATCGGGATCCCAAACTACCTGCAATTAGTGTTATTTATCTTTAAAGCACATTTTGTCGTCCTTTATGAGGTGTTTGTTTTAGATTTATAAACCCTCCGCGTGTCCCGGAGCTGCGCACGGTGCACGCACGGGTCAGACCCCTCAGGCTGCGTCCCGGTACCGGGTACCGGCACGGAGGATAACGGCACGGAGGACACCGCGATGGAGAGGTGAGATCCGATCAGAGTCCGTCTGATACGCAGGGCTGTAGCTGGTTTATAACATGTAATAGTGTTGTAGTTCATTGGAAAACAATGGACCAGTATCTCAGTGTGATGAGCGTTAGAACCGAATTCCGTTAACCGGTAACGTAGTGCGCTGTTCTTAAGACGAGCACAGATGAACAAAGATATGAACCCAGGGGCTCTTCCTTCCAACATCAGCCTGTTCTAGAGGAGTAGAGCTGATGGTTTGGACAAAAGAGCGGATCAGAATCCTTTAGAACTGGTTTATATCAATTCAAACCGCGACCTCAACCAGGACGAGGCGGATCGATATTCCTACAGTGGGCTCTCTGTATGTGTGGGTGGGATCGATGGGATCAATATAATGCAAGGACGCTGTGCTCTATCGGGTTTAAAGGGGTAACATTGGTTTAAAAACCATAAACCAAAACGGCGCAAAATTATGAAAGAAATGCAAAAGAATGAGCTATTAATGTGCAGATTGTATAGGAGCGTTATAATTATTATCAATAGGTATATTTATAATTATCTGATGGTGATAACGAACTAGTGAATCAAATGCAAAATTATAGGGAAGATGTTGCCTTGACCTTTTACAGAGCTTGCAATTAAACGCAAGTGAACTTCTGCACATTCTGCAGTTCTGAAATGATTCCTGCGTTAACATTCAGTGCTATAGTGTTAACCATCTATGGTGTTTACCATCTATAGTGTGCAACATCTTAAGCAAACTGCAGTGTCACACAGCGGCAAAGTGTGCAGCCGAACACGATGTGGAGCCGCTCAAGGGTTCCTCCGTCCTATTCAGGGACCAGGCAATGGGCAGATGTCTTCACCAGACCCAGGAGGTGGGCGGCACAAAGACACACAATCCTCTGTGTCTGAGGCGATTCAGGATTTGTATGGAGGCGACTCTGTATTGTCTTAGGTCACCTCTGGTGCCTCATGGTTCCAGCTGTTACATCGTAGCAGTCAGACAGCAGACCTGACTGGATGCCCCCCCCCCCGTGTTGGCGCTTGAAGCTGTTTTGAAGCTGTGTTGGAGCTGTGTTGAAGCTCTAAGCTGTGTTGAAGCTGTGTTGAAGCTCTATGCTGTGTTGGAGCTGTTTTGAAGCTGTGTTGGAGCTATGTTGAAGCTCTAAGCTGTGTTGAAGCTGTGTTGAAGCTCTAAGCTGTGTTTAAGCTGGTTTGAAGCTGTGTTGGAGCTCTAAGCTGTGTTGAAGCTGGTTTGAAGCTGTGTTGGAGCTGTTTTGAAGCTGTGTTGGAGCTATGTTGAAGCTCTATGCTGTGTTGAAGCTCTAAGCTGTGTTGAAGCTGGTTTGAAGCTGTGTTGTAGCTCTAAGCTGTGTTGGAGCTGTATTGAAGCTGTGTTGGAGCTGTTTTGAAGCTGTGTTGGAGCTATGTTGAAGCTCTATGCTGTGTTGAAGCTCTAAGCTGTGTTGAAGTGGTGTTGAAGCTGTGTTGAAGCTCTAAGCTGTGTTGAAGCTGGTTTGAAGCTGTGTTGGAGCTCTAAGCTGTGTTGAAGCTGGTTTGAAGCTGTGTTGGAGCTGTTTTGAAGCTGTGTTGGAGCTATGTTGAAGCTCTATGCTGTGTTGAAGCTCTAAGCTGTGCTGAAGTTGTGTTGAAGCTGTGTTGAAGCTCTAAGCTGTGTTGAAGCTGGTTTGAAGCTGTGTTGAAGCTGTGTTGGAGCTGTGTTGGAGCTGTGCCTCCCATATTCAATAAGAGCGTGCGCATTACTCCGTCTGTTGTTTGTTTAGCCTTGATATAATAGGCGTGTGAACATTAGCATGGAGCTAATCCGTGAGGCAGTGACGTGAATGAGGGTTCAGGAAGGAGACAGCCCCCCCCCCATCCTTATGTCCTCTCATGATGAATCAACTTGGCATCAGTCAGGAGTCGTGAGAACCAGCCAACACAAAGGCGCGTCTTGGGTGTGTGGGTATGTGTGTGTGTGTGTGTGTGTGTGTGTGTGTGTGTGTGTGAGAGAGAGAGTGTGCGTATGTGAGAGTGTTTGTGTGTGTGGGAGAGAGTCTGTGTGTGTGTGTGCGAGAAAGTACATAGAGAGAGAGAGAGAGTGAGTGTTTGTGTGAGAGAAATGTGTGTGTTTGAGAGATAGTTCATCTGTGTATGGTTGAGAGATAATTTGTGTGTGTGTGTGTGTGTGTAAAAAAGTGCATGTGTGGGTGTGTGGGTGTGTGAGAGAGAGTTTGTCAGTGTGTGTGTGTGTGTGAGTGTGTGTGTGTGTAAGAGTGCATGTGTGTGTGTGTGTGTGTGTTTGTAAGGGAGTGCGTGTGTGTGTGTGTGTGTGTGTGTGTGTGTGTGTGTGTGTGTGTGTGTGTGTGTGTGTGTGAGTGTGTGTGCGTGCGTGTGCGTGCGTGCGTGTGTGTGTGTGTGTGAGGGCAACAGAGGGGGTCTGGCCCTCTCTCTGCAGTGTGTGTGGTGTTGGGGTCCCGGAGCACTGAGGCGTGGAGACATGGCAGCCGTGTGACCTTCTGCTATTGTGATCCTGAGCTAAGAAGCGGAGACACAATTCAAGACATCACAGCGTTGGTAAAGACCCCCACTGACAGTCAGCTGCTGTCTTCTGCCATCAGCTCAGCAGTGGAGGTCTGTCTGGGACGAAGACCCCTCAGCTCAGCGGAGGAGGTCTGTCTGGGACGAAGACCCCTCAGCTCAGCGGAGGAGGTCTGTCTGGGACGAAGACCCCTCAGCTCATCGGAGGAGGGCTGTTTGAGATGAGGACTCTGGTGGTGCTGTCGGAGACGGTAGAGAACAGGACTCTGTTGTGATGGTACCGTTTAGGAGACACAGGATATCAAGAGCTTTGTTAGCGTCGGGATTCAGACTGAGGCGAAACAGACAGGCCGTGACGGCACCGGGGAAAGCATGGGAATGGTGACGAGACTAGTACCGACTATCTCCAAACACCTCTGCCACCACTGTAGCTCTGTACACCAATGAACAATGTCCTGATTCCACTTCACTCATCAAAGAATAATGGCACAATTATAAATAATGATTCACATTTGAACAGTTCAATTGGAACTTGCACAGCTTTCCTCCATGACTTCCATGAAAACTGGTTTTATCTGCAGTGGCTGCTGCACTCACCACTGCGGATCACTGTGATTGATCCACCCTCCCATGCCAACATATCGCCTTTTTCTCCTCCCTATGATGAGGGCAGATCGCAGGGACGTAATGAGGCCAAAGGGGGGAGGGGGAACATGAAAGATGGAGGGGGGAAAAAATGTGTCAGCATCCGTCTCAGTTCCACTGGGAGTACCATGGTACTGTTAAACTCCAGTTATCCCCGTCTGAACGCCCAGCGAAGCATCCCTGCAGCGCAGGCAGTGAGACAATCAGCCCAGGAGGACTTTGAAAGTTTAATGAGGCAACATTAAACATTCTCCGCGCACGCCGCACATTTTCATAAGCCCAATTATTCGGCATCACCCGAGCATCCGAGAGGCCGTATTGTGATTGGAGGCTCACAACCGTTGGCTCTACGGTTCTGATCGCACCGCTCATGGACCCATGTCCTGAACATGTGTTCCTGGACGTGTTCGTTGACGTGTTCTTTGCCATGTTCCTGGACGAGTTCCTCGACGTGTTCATTGACGTGTTCCAGGACATGTGTTCCTGAATATTTTTGTTGACGTTTTCGTTTACGTGTTCCCTGATGTGTTCCTGGACGTTTTCCTTGATGTGTTCCTTGACACTTAATCCTTGACACGCGTTCCTTGACGTGTATCTTGACGTGTTCCCTGACGTGTTCCTTGACGTGTTCCTTGACGTGTGCCTTGACACGTGTTCCAGGACATGTTCCTTGACGTGTTCCTTGACACGTGTTCCTTGACATGTGTTCCTCAGCGTGCTCCTTGACGTGTTCCTTGACACGTGTTCCTTGACATGTGTTCCTCGGCGTGCTCCTTGACGTGTTCCTTGACACATGTCCTAAACAGGTTTTTCTTGATGTGTTTCTTGACATGGGTTCAGGACATGTGTCCTGGAACACACTTCCTGACCAGGTCTTCCAGGACAGGGGTTCCTTGACACGTGTTCTAGAACATGTGTTCCTTGAAATGTGTTCCTTGACACGTTTTCCAGGACATGTGTTCCAGGACATGTGTTCCAGGACATGTTTTCCTTGACATGTAATTCCTTGACACGTTTTCCAGGACATGTGTTCCAGGACATGTTTTCCTTGACGCGTTTTCCAGGACATGTGTTCAAGGACATGTGTTCCTTGACATGTGTTCCAGGACATGTTCTCCAGGACATGTGTTCCTTGACACGTTTTCCAGGACATGTGTTCAAGGGCAAGTGTTCCTTGACATGTGTTCCAGGACATGTGTTCCAGGACATGTGTTCCTTGACATGTGTTCCAGGACATGTGTTCCAGGACATGTGTTCCTTGACACGCGTTCCAGGACATGTGTTCCAGGACATGTGTTCCTTGACATGTGTTCCAGAACATGTTCTCCAGGACATGTGTTCCTTGACATGTGTTCCAGGACATGTCCTCCAGGACATGTGTTCCTTGACACGCGTTCCAGGACATGTGTTCCAGGACATGTCCTCCAGGACATGTGTTCCTTGACACGTTTTCCAGGACATGTGTTCCAGGACATGTGTTCCTTGACATGTGTTCCAGGACATGTTCTCCAGGACGTGTTCCTTGACACGCGTTCCAGGACATGTGTTCAAGGGCATGTCCTCCAGGACATGTGTTCCTTGACACGCGTTCCAGGACATGTGTTCAAGGGCATGTCCTCCAGGATATGTGTTCCTTGACACGCGTTCCAGGACATGTATTCAAGGGCATGTCCTCCAGGACATGTGTTCCTTGACACGCGTTCCAGGACATGTGTTCCAGGACACGTGTTCCAGGTGTGTGTTCCCTGACATGTGTCCAGTGCGCCTCCTCCCGTCCTCTGGTCTCCACACAGCTGCAGGAAAACCCTGTGTGATGAGGAGGGAGACGCCTGCATACTAATGGGTCCGGAACAGGGTGTCTCTCAGGCGGGGACAGGGAGGCCAGCGGGCGCCCCTACTCTGCCCTGCCTCAGCAGCACCGCGGGGGGTGGGTGGGGTGGGGGCGGCGCCATGGCGGTTGCCATGACGTCCGGAGGGGCGAGGCGCCCATATAGGTCGATGGCCGCGCTGGTTCTCGTGTTGTTGCGTGCGTAAGTGAAACGGGAGCGATGGGCGGTATGGCCGTCGCTATGGTTACGGCATGGATGTAAGCCCGTCGTGTGCCTGCTGATTCGGAAACAGAGCTGTACATTTCACGAGCCAGAGGTTCTGCAAGGTTCTGCGATGGATCATGAGGTATCCACCGAGTGAGGTTCCTCCTCCCAGGTCTCGTTGGAGACCTGTTGGAGATGCAAATAAATGACTTACATTTATTTGTAAAGGTTTCCGAAAATCATGCCAACAGTATATTTGCACAATTAGGCAAACGTGTACATTATAAGAAGCGTTATAGGAGATGCATGTAACATGTTAACAATTGCATAACGGTTCTAAGAAATTACAAAATTGTGTTGAATAGTGTCTTTGTTCAGAGGAGGCAGTCAGGAAGTGCCCGGCGCTGTGACTCTGTTCTCTGACGTTGATTAGCGTCTGGGTCCTGTGTGCGTGGACACAGAGCCTCATAACTTAGTTTACACCGCTGTGGCATTGAACAGACAGAGATAATCACGTCATTCTGTCACGTCTCGCCCCATGGATCCTACTCTCCCCCCTCTCCCTCCGTCCTCTCTGGGGGTTCATGTAGACGGCGGTAATGATGATGTAGGCCTCGTACAGCAGGGTGCATTATGGGATGTGTTCTTATAGGCCTCGTACAGCAGTAGGCATTATGGGATGTGTTGTTATAGGCCTTGTACATCAGAGTGCATTATGGGATGTGTGGTTGGTGATACTCCACCATTTCGAGAAACCTCAAGAGAGTTGTTGTGTTGTAAAGGCCATTAATAAACGTAGATGTATCGTATCCTAGGCTAATCGAAACGCTGCCACGTCTCGCATGAAAAATGCTGTGGTGGTTTCAATACAACATTGCCCCCCAATAATGACTCTAAAGAAATACTATTATACCATTTCCATTGTTCTGCTCCCATACTTCGTAAATGGAGGCGGTCACAATTCACAAACCCTATAGAACTACAGGTTATGGACGCTGTGTGTGTGTGTGTGTGTGTGTGTGTGTGTGTGTGTGTGTGTGTGTGTGTGTGTGTGTGTGTGTCTGTGTGTGTGTGTGTGTGTCATTCCTGGAGTGTGGGTGTGTGTTTGTGTGTGAGTGTGAGTGTGTATGTGTGTGTTTGGAGCATACGGGCCTGTGTCTGTGGTGTGTGTGTGTGTGTGTGTATGGACCTGCGCGGCGGTGTGTGTTGATGTAACCATGAAAGATGGAGCAGGCAGAGTGGCTTCATCTCATTGGTCGGATGTTGCACCAGATGGATAGGGTAGAGGTCTTTCCCTGAGTGGAGCGTGTGTAAATGTTGGTTGTGGTCCACTTCAGAGGTGTGTGTCAGCGCTCTGTCGGCTACAACACCACAGGTGTCCTCTAGTGCATCTTCTTTAAGGGTAGGTATTACATTCTCCCGTAAAATCGATTGAACCTACTAAATTGGGCTCTGTGCTTTCTGCTGTCCCCAGCAAGAGCTTAGAGGAGATTCTCCCGATACAACTGTCCAGGATGCAATGCATGTGGCCCCCTTTGCCGCAAGAAGGGAATTCATTTCACACATCATTTTCCACATCATTTTTTTGTCAGGTCACAGAGAACGCCGATGTGCAATTTCACACAAATCCGTCCCAAACAAAAGAGTTGCTCGTATCTCCCCTCTCACGTCTGCCCTCTGTCAGGATCGTGATGAGGTGGATTATGATTATCAACGGAAGGAGGATTGAATAGTTTGCTCCCCTACCCTTCTTTCTATTGCTTCTGAGCGTCAAAATTTTGTTTTGTATCTATTCATGAGAGCTACAAATGAGGTTGGACCCTGCTCTATCAGTGGCGGTTAAAGCTGCGTTACGTAAGATTTGAGAGGTTTAAAGAGAGAGTTCATAACAAAGCCGGAGAGATTTTGAAAATAAACAAACCAAAAAATTGTCCCTCCCTCCGTCCCTCCTTTACTATGTTTCTCTGCCATTGAGAAGTGTTGCCTTCAGGTGAACGAGGTACCAATCAGTGAAGAGATGGCCTGATTGGTCAGAAATGAGCCGGGAGTGCTCTACAATCTAGATGTCGTCGTGCAGAGGCAGGCGCAGTCGACCAGAGAAGATAACCTCACGGAGCATCTCTCTCGCTAGCAGCTGACAGACGACTCGGCCACTGTGGACTGCTTCTGTGTGCCCCCTGTGCTTGCTGTTCTGGTAGCCTCCCACAGGCACGTTGACATAACTGGCGACGTGTGAGTGCGTGCGTGTGTACGTGTGTGTGTGTTTGTGTGTGTGCGTGTGTGTGGTTCAGGGTGTTCCCCTGGCATTACGCTTGTAATAGTAAAAAGGGATACTCCCCCGCCCCCCCCCCCCCCCCTAGCTACAATTAAAGGTGAGGAAAATGCATGGATGAACAGATGATAGAATATGCTGTAAGGGTTACGCCACAGGGTTATGTCAATGTAGTGTGTGTGTGTGTGTGTGTGCGTGTGCGTGTGTGTCTGTGTCTGTGTCTGTGTGTCCTCTCGCTGGTTCCAAAGCGTGCTGAGGCGACTGGAATCCAGACAACACTGCCAGGCCCGTGGGTCGGGGAGTGGCTGGTGTCCTTTGGACGGCGCTCCGTTGGGGCGTTGTTGTGACGTGGATAATAAACTCTCCACAGGAAACACGTCCGCCAGGAAACATGAAGCAGCTTAGGGCAGAGTGCGGAATTGCAAAACGCTCCAGTTGAGCTGCCGGTGTTAATGAAAAAACGTCCATATGTGCGCAGTACACATCTCCTTTGGGTATCTGGAAGGTAATACACCGACACACACACACACACACGACACACACGCCGACACACACACCGACACACAGACCGACACACACATTCACACACCGACACACACACACACACATGGAGGCAGCCCCCCCGTGGTGCTACTGAAACCTTGCAGCAGGTGTTTGGGTTTCACGGCCTCAGCAGGGGGGCGGTGATTCTGCTCACCTGTCGGTTCGGATCTGCGATGAGGGCGTCCAAACCCGCGGCGGTCCGGAACCATGGGGGGAACCGATAGGGCAGCAGAACGACCTTCTACAGAACATCACAACCATATCATCACACGTTCTCTGACGTACATGAGAACCATGCTGTTAGGACAGCGATGGATCACGAGACGCTAAGAGGTTCCCTTTCAGTGGCCCTGTCTCGGCGGTCTGGTACTGTGAGCTTCACCGGAGGTTCCAGCAAACCCTAGCTAACGTGAAGGAATCCGTAGACTCCGTCCAGAGAAATTGCCTGATTCAAGATGCTCTCGTGTTGAACCGACAGCAGGAAGTGTAGGAGACCTACAGGAGACAACACGAGCATCTCGTCCTACTGGAGACAACACGAGCATCTCGTCCTACTGGAGACAACACGAGCATCTCGTCCTTCTGGAGACAACACGAGCATCTCGTCCTACCGGAGACAACATGAGCATCTCGTCCTTCTGGAGACAACACGAGCATCTCGTCCTTCTGGAGACAACACGAGCATCTCGTCCTTCTGGAGACAACACGAGCATCTCGTCCTACCGGAGCCAACACAAGCATCTTGCCCGGGCTTCCTGGGAACGACAGAACGTTCCTTGTGTGTATTTATAAAGCCGGCCTTTAGAACCTGGGGCTTGTACGAATGGTGTGCGTGTTTCAGTCTGAGCCCCGCGGCGCTCCCCGCAAGCTGGGGAAGGGGGGTCCCCCATGCGCGGGGAAGCAACGGGGGGGGAACTCCGAAGAAATGGGTTTATCATATCAGAGCTCCAGAGAAAATTATGGAAAGTAATAACCGTTCTCAACCATGCCCTGGCTTTCCCCGACAAGGGAACGCACACACTACGGCAAACATTAAGACACAGACACATTCGCACACAGACACACACACACACACACACACACACACATTCGCACAAACGCACACAAATTTGCATGCACGCACAAACATTCACACATTCACACACACTTATACTGTACACACACACACACCCACACACACACACATTCGCACAAACGCACACAAATTTGCATGCACACACAAACATATTCACACATTCACAAACACTTATACTGTACACACCATCACACACACACACACACACACACACAGACACACACACAGACACACACATACACAATGAGTTATTCAAATACAGTGTGTTAAGGAGAATAAATGTGCATTTTTATGAGTTGCGACTGGAGGCTAAGCCATTGTGTTGTTTACCGTTGTACAGAGCCTTTCTCTCTCTCTCCCCCTCTCCCTCTCCCCCTCCCCCATGCTGTGCTGGAGTATTAATCAGAGAGATGGTGGATTATTATTTCCTCGAGGTTCTGTGTGCAACTGCCATCATCCAGCTCAAAGAGACTGCCGCACCTTTCCACAAAAGGGTGTCCTTTTAATAACGAACCAGACACACACAAAACAGCCTGAATGCACAGTTTCACTTTGAAATCAATTGAATTGATTTATTCCTCCGAGCGTTTCGCATGGCAGGCAGATAAATCAGGTGGTTTGCAGAAGGGGAGAGACAGACGGGCTGCTGTTTGAACGCTGAAGGAGCTGTCACTGGTTTAAAGCAGGTCAGTCCCACACCGACCTGGAGGGGTACGGGGGAGAGGACCGGAGGGGGGAGGGGGCTCCCCGCTGGCGCCCATCCCTCTTTGGGGCAGGACGGGGGAACAGGGCAGAGGTGCCCCGGCGCCGCTCGGAGAGACGCTGTGTCCTTGTTCCGGAAGAGTCTGGAGTGGTTTGGCAGGCGCCGCGTCCGTGATGGATTGTGCACCAACGACGTGTAAATCAAGTGTAAATCAATCATCACTTTTGTTTTAGTGCTATTTTCTGGGCACGATTCGTGGAGTCTTACGGCGCTTTTTTGTGCACAAGCCAACGTCGGCGGATAATCGAATATGCCTTTTAGTAGTAGGAGTTGAGCGGCTGAGTTATTAGGCGACTGAAGAGCACTGCATTGTGTTTGGCGTTGGGTGGATAATGAGGTCACATAAACAAGTTGTCTATGTGGGCGGTTTGGCTCATTGGCGCCTCCGTCAAGAATCAATACAAAGAAAGCGTACCCTGCTCAACTTTGGTGTCTTTTGTTCGTCTTTGTCAAACCCCCCCCCCTCCCCACCACCGCTCCGATCACTCCTGACACTGTCAAACATTCAGCATCATTAAAAGGTTAGCGTCGTTCTACATCGGTCGCCGTACTGTGGTGCCCTGGAACCGGCGAGCGGTCGTTAACGACGACGAGCACGTAGTCCTCGACACCTTCCTTGATTGGGCTGGTTGGGTCACGGGCTCGGAGCCAGGGCTCCACTCTGAGCCAGCCAATCACAGCAGGGCCTGAGCCGGTATACAGATGATCCACCCTCGCCCTCCCAGAGTGGAAAAACAAACGTCCCAGAGGAGTTCAGTGTGCAATTCATCAGAGACGCACCCCAGCACCCGAGATGCTGAGGCAAAGAACGATCAACATCAAAACATGTGCATCACTCGTATCTGCGTACTCCCACTGAAAGATGGGCTGAGAAACATGATGAAGTCTTATGTTTGTAGTACGGTGATTTATGCTATTTGATGTTATGTTCTTTAGAGCCTTCCTCTGACAGATTCCGTTGCAGGATTATTTTAGTCGATTTTCTTAAATCTTTGATGAGAAAAAGGGCTGTTCTATGGCATGCATATGATGATTTGGATTTAATGAAATTCTTTCTTATCTTGCGTGTTCGGGAATCGAGCATATGTCTTTCGTTGTCACTGAAACTCAATTACATTTGTTTTGACATATTTCATCCTGAAATTTCCATATTACCTAAACTCGTACGATACATCCAAGGATTCACCCGTCTAACTCGGTGTATCTCTTCTGTCTTTTCACAGATCTAACCTTCTGAACACAAAGCAGTGAGGACACAAAGAGTTTCTCCCCATCTCCCCATCTTGAATAAACCTATAGTGGCTGGGAAAGGAGCAGCTACCTTCAGTGAATCTGATGCTCATGAGCCGTGGTGCAGCGACTGTTCAAGCCTTCCTCCTCAACGCCGCCTCTCCTCTGAGCGTAGCGTGAGCAGAAAGCGCAGAGGGCACCATGGCCTCTCCCTCCCTCCCGCGGTCCACGCTGGCCCGGCTGGTGGCGGGTCTGCTGCTGCCCCTGGTGTGCCTGGCCCAGGGCAGGGAGTGCCCCCGGCTGTGTGTCTGCGAGGTGCGGCCCTGGTTCACCCCGCAGTCCACCTACAAGGAGGCGTCCACCGTGGACTGCAACGACCTCCGGCTCACGCGCATCCCCACCAACCTCTCGGTGGACACCCAGGTGCTGCTGCTGCAGAGCAACCTCATCGCCCACTGCAGCGGGGAGCTGGAGCCGCTGCTCAACCTGACGGAGCTGGACCTGTCCCAGAACAACTTCAGCACCGTGGAGGCGGTGGGCCTGACCAGCATGAACCAGCTCACCACCCTGCACCTCGAGGAGAACCACATCCACCAGCTGCCCGACCACTGCCTCCGGGACCTCTCCAACCTCCAGGAGCTCTACATCAACCACAACCAGATCAGCTCCATCTCCCCGGGGGCCTTCGTGGGCCTCCACAACCTCCTGCGCCTCCACCTGAACTCCAACCGGCTGCGGGTGATAGACAGCCGCTGGTTTGAGGCCACGCCCAACCTGGAGATCCTGATGATCGGGGAGAACCCGGTCATCGGCCTCCTGGACATGAACTTCCAGCCCCTGGGGAGCCTGAGGAGCCTGGTTCTGGCCGGCATGGACCTGACCGACGTCCCGGGGAACGCCCTGGTGGGGCTGGATAGCCTGGAGAGCATCTCCTTCTACGACAACAAGCTGGTCCGGATCCCCCAGCTCGCTCTCCAGAAGGTCCCTAACTTGAAGTTCCTGGACTTGAACAAGAACCCCGTGCACAAGCTCCAGGAGGGCGACTTCAGGAACATGCTGCGACTGAAGGAGCTGGGCATTAACAACATGATGGAGCTGGTTTCGGTGGACCGCTACGCCCTGGACAACCTCCCGGAGCTCACCAAACTGGAGGCCACCAACAACCCCAAGCTGTCGTACGTCCACGGGACGGCCTTCAGGGACCTGCCCTCCCTGGAGAGCCTGATGCTCAACAACAACGCGCTGAGCGCCCTGTACCAGCGCACGGCGGAGGCCCTGCCCAACCTGCGCGAAATCAGCCTGCACAGCAACCCACTGCGCTGCGACTGCGTCATCCAGTGGATGAGCGCCAACCGCACCACGGTGCGCTTCATGGAGCCCCTGGCCATGCTCTGCTACGCGCCGCCGGAGCGCCGGGGCAAGCGGGTCCGAGAGCTCCGGCTGCTGGACGCCCCGGAGCAGTGCCTGCCCCTCATCTCGCCCGACACCTTCCCGGCCCACCTGGACCTGGAGCTGGGGACGAGCACCGCGCTGGACTGCCGCGCCACGGCTGAACCGGAGCCCGAGATCTACTGGGTCACCCCCCTCGGCGCCAAGATCACCACCGAGTCCGAGTCGGACCGGTACCACCTGAGCGGCGAGGGCACGCTGCACCTGACCCACGTGCGGGCGGAGGACTCGGGCCGCTACACCTGCGTGGCCCAGAACACGGAAGGGGCGGACACGCGCGTGGCCACGGTCCGCGTGAACGGCACGCTGCTGGACAGCGCCCAGGTGATGAGGATCTACGTCAAGCAGACGGAGCCCCACTCCATCCTGGTCTCCTGGAAGGTCAACTCCAACGTGCTGGCCTCCAACCTGAAGTGGGCCTCGGCCACCATGAAGATCGACAACCCGCACATCACCTACACGGCCCGCGTGCCCGTGGACGTGCACGAGTACAACCTGACGCACCTGCAGCCCGCCACCGAGTACGAGGTGTGCCTCAGCGTGTCCAACGTCCACATGCAGACGCACAAGTCCTGCGTCAACGTGACCACCAGCAGCGCCGCCTTCGCCCCGGACGAGTCGGACCCGCGGCCCAGCACGGCCGTGCTGGCCGTCATGGCGACCGTGCTGGCCTTCGTCAGCCTGGCCACGGTGGGGGTGTGCCTGGGCCGGCGCTGGAGGAGGAAGAACTACCAGCACTCCCTGAAGAAGTACATGCAGAAGACCTCGAGCATCCCGCTGAACGAGCTGTACCCGCCGCTCATCAACCTGTGGGAGGCCGACGGCGAGAAGGAGAAGGATGGCGGTGGCGGCGGCGGCGGCGGCGGAGGTGGCGGCGAGGGCAAGCCGTCCCCCGTGGACACCACGCGGAGCTACTACATGTGGTGAGGGTCGCGCAGACCCCCCACAGAGACCCTCCCACGGACACACTGCGACCGTTAAGGTGCAAGAGGCGCACGAAAGGGACAAAGGATTTCTTTGGTGTTGGTAGCTTTGCTGAAACGTTGCAGAGTGATCGAGGACGTGATTCCCTTCTCCTCTTAAACTACGATAGCGTATCGCCTGGGTTGGACTCTTTCCTTCTTGGTTTGGACTCTAAAGGCCGTGTTCACTGGATGATCAGTGAAGGCTCTAACACATCGGTAGGTAGAAAACGTGACATGTGGGTCGATTAACGTGTTCATTGACCCACGGGAGACTTTGGCGCACTGACTACGGTGCCACTGGGCAGGTGATTTATGTACGGTGCCACTGGGAAGGTGATTTACCTCCGTGGCTGGCCTGACTCTAATGTACTCTAAACCACGGCCGAGCTGAGGTTACCCGTGTTAACCTGTAATGCCATACCGATTAGTGTATTTTGTAAAGTGTTTTTTTTCACTTGCATAGTTGCATAGCGCATAGTGCGTTCACTTGTTTAACGTGATTCTGAAATATATCCGATATACTGAATATGTTGTTTTATTCGTCCACATTGGAAGGAGGCCGTAGAGTAGAAGGTGGTTCGTGAGGAGACACAGAGGAGACAGAGGACAGCGGAGGAAACGAAGGGTTGTCGGAGAGGTCTTTCATACGTCAGAGCCGCGTGCCCCCTCAGGATATACAGCCTATATATACAGTATAAATATATATATAGGGGGGCAGGCCTCTACTGTGGTCTTTAATCCAAGACTACCAATCTTTTAATATTAAAATATATTAGATATGTTTTTTTTATTGAAGAATGTAAGAATCCAGCACAATGACACAAAGACATCTGCATCGCAAATTACTTCACCACGCATTTATCAATCACACGGATTCAGTTCTGTCACGACAATAAAAGCACAACGTAGCGGGTTTCTCTTCGTTTCTCTGTACTCAGTGCGCACGGCAAAATGTCGATTTTTTTCACTCTGACTCCATAATGTGTGCCGTTTTATTTTAAGCCTCTTCCCTTATAGTGCATGGTAGAGTACAGCAGTCCCTCGTCAACATGGCCCTGTATGGCGGCTATGTTTAGCCGTTAGGTGGAGGGCTGTCTGCGCTGTATACGTTTTTACTCTCTAACAGGACGCTTTTCCACTTAATGATGCAGTCGCGTCGGTCTTCTTGCAGTAGGAGTTGGGATCAAAGGCTCTTTGTGTTTTCCTTTCAAACAGTTGATCTGTTGTGCACTGACTGATGGGTAATGGAGTTGTTTTAACTTCAAGGTAAAGGCTGACGGACGGGTTAAGACGTGTTACTGTCTACTGAATAATGTTAGCCATTGTGCAGTAATGTTGTATCAACTATAATTTTGACCTTTGATTATATTCCAAGGAATTAGGGGGTTTTAGTTTGGGAGAAATGTGGTGTTCAATGATAGAAAACATGAATGTATAATTAATAGCGTTCATGATTATTAACTACTGTATTATATTCTAGGAACTTTTTTCTCTCGTTTTATCTTACTACATTTGATAGCCATTGCTTAGATTATTATTTCCATGTGTAAAATGTACACTACGGATGTTCAAATAAATAAGTTTTGTTCTTTTGCATTTATGTCCCCTGATTATGTGTGTTATTTGTAGGATTGTAAACTTGTTGGAGTCAAATATAAAATGAACAATCCAATGGTAGCTTGGGTGTGATCTCACTGGATTGAGGGCGTTTGCTGCCCTCTAGTGTCGAAAAACAAAAAACAACGGTTATCCTGTAACCGATTTTTCGGGGTTGATGAAATAAGAGAGAACGTGTCATGGCATATTTAAAATGAGACGTTGTTTATCCAAAAAGTTTAATATTAATTCACAAGAAAATATTCTTTTTTACATTTGATTGATATTCATATTGCTAGAACAATAAGTTTGATTACTTAATTAAAATAACTCTGAACATCATGTGGACCAGGCATGAGTGCCAACTATATATGTATGCATTCCAAAAAAGTTCCCTCATTCTCCGATAGACATCTCCCGCCGTGTGTAACGCCTTCAGATAACCCATGGATCCATGGTCCCGGCCTTCAGTCTGAGTGCCCGATGGCTCCGTTCACACTTGGCCACCTGGGCGGTCTGCTGCCACCATCCAGGCTTGTCCTGGGGGGGGGGGGGGTCTGGTCCTCAGGGGGGGTGTCTTGTCCTCGGGGGGGGGGGGGGGGGTCTGGTACTCAAGGAGGCCTCCAGTGTGGTTGTTGTTGTGATGATGGTCTGATGAAGGCCAGCAGGTCACCATGGTAAAGGTCAGGGGTCAATGTGATGGAGGTCAGCAGGTCACTGGTGTGGGTCAGCAGGTCACCATGGTGAAGGTCAGGGGTCAATGTGATGGAGGTCAGCAGGTCACTGGTGTGGGTCAGCAGGTCACCATGGTGAAGGTCAGGGGTCAATGTGATGGAGGTCAGCAGGTCACTGGTGTGGGTCAGCAGGTCACCATGGTGAAGGTCAGGGGTCAATGTGATGGAGGTCAGCAGGTCACTGGTGTGGGTCAGCAGGTCACCATGGTGAAGGTCAGAAGGTCAGCGCTGCTCGGCCGAAACGCAGCGGAAGCCCAGGTTGGAGGCGGAGCTGTCGGGCGTGTTCTGGCTCCTGGCCGCACAGCGGTACCTGTAGCAGTAGGACTGACAGACAGCAGAACTCAACCAGCTGGCTCCCAGTGGGACCAGTACCAGTAGGACTGACGGACAGCAGAACTCAACCAGCTGGCTCCCAGTGGGACCAGTACCAGTAGGGATGACGGACAACAGAACTCAACCAGCTGCCTCCCAGTGGGACCAGTAGCAGTAGGACTGACGGACAACAGGACTCAACTAGCTGTCTCCCAGTGGGACCAGTAGCAGTAGGACTGACGGACAGCAGAACTCAACCAGCTGTCTCCCAGTGGGACCAGTAGCAGTAGGACTGACGGAGACAACAGAACTGTGTGGGTTGTGTTATGTACTGGCTTGTGTCGTGCACTGTGTGTGTTGTGTTGTCTTCTGTACTGTGTGCTGTGTTGTTTACTGCGGGTTGTGTGGTGTAGTGTGTTGTGTACTGGTCAGTGTGTTGTGTCCTGTGGGTTGTGTATTTACTGGGTTGTGCTGTATTTTGTGTAGTGGTCAGTGTGTCCCATGGTGCAGTGTGAAGTGTGCTGGAGGCTCCGCCTCAGATTCCTGAAACAATCGTCGCTCTGTGCTCACAACCGGCTCGGCACGCAGTCACATTCCCTTGGCAACCGTTGCCAGTGGCAGCAGTATCGGCTGGGCAACCAGAGTTAGATAAGACTGTCTGTAATTAAAGCGACGGACGGCTGTTTAGTATGGAGGCGTTTTCTGTGCGGTTTCTGGTAATTCTCTTTACATCCAGACAGCAATGTCATTAAATCAAAATCTCTGACAAAAATCGGGTATCTGTCGCAGGTCTGTAATATCAGCCGATTACTGCATTTGGCGCACAACAAAATCTTAGAAGGCCTACATGTCTCTCTACCGTCCTGCCGGGCGGCCTGTCCTATACTCGACCCCCTCGACCACAGTCCTCCCCAGGCTTTAAAATGAGGCCCGGAGGGGGGGCTGTGGTTCTTTCTGAATCTAGCTAAGTCTTGCTTGTTTCTCCAAATATCCTACCCTATCTTTCAAGTGTAATTCCGGCGAAAATTGAACCCAGAGTCTTTTTCGGCATGAAGACCCATCCGATTATCAACTTCTTTTTGTTGATAATCGGATATAGATCTTGCCGGAAGCATCGTTACAGCCCAAATGGCTTCCGTGTGATTGTTATCAAAAACACCTTGAATACAGAATACATAATGTAACCGCAGTAGAGATTCCCAAAGCATGGCACAGAAGAGACAGATGGAGAGGAGAATGCGGACGTAATACAAGAGCTTATTTCTACTGAATGAGGCCCTTCGGCTGTGGTGTTCATGTTTCCTGTTTCCTGAACACTTTGTCGTTGGGACCGGTTCCACGGGAACGCCTCAACAGCTCCAGGGAAGCTTTAACCCGGTAACCATAGTAACTGTGGATGCAGGGTCCCTTACCTTGTGGCACATGTAGGAGCCCCCCTTCTTCACCCGCTCGGAGCCGGAGGACGGTCCGGTCTGCAGGACCGACACAGAGAGACAGCGTCAATGGAGCTCTCTGAGCACCACCAGAACCACCACAAACAACACCACCGAAACCCCCACCACCACCGACATAACCAACACCACCACCACAAACACAAACACAGACACCACCACCACCACCACCACCTCCATCATGACCCCCACCAACACAATCACAAACACCACCACCACCGCCTCCATAATGACCCCCACCAACACAAACACAAACACCACCACCACCACCGCCTCCATCATGACCCGCACCAACACAAACACAAACATCACCAGCAGCAGACTCTCCACCCCCACCACAAACACCATAAAACAACACCTACACAACCACCACAAACACAAAAACCACCACCATAGACACCACCACAACCACAACATACAAACACCCCCCACAAACACCACCACCACAACCACAACATACAAACACCCTCACAACCACCACCACCACCATAAAACACCACCACCACCACCATCACCACCACCACATCACCACCACCTCACAACGCCTCACCGGGTTCCGCTGGCGGTCAGTGGTGTGATACACCGTCCACCAGTCAGAGGTCCACTCCCACGCGTTGCCCACCATGTCGTACAGGCCGTAGGCGTTGGCAGGAAATGACATCACCTGCAGGAGCAAAGAGCACGGCGGAGAACGGCTTCAACACAAGACACTTCCTCGGGGTTTAAGCTCTCCCCCAGACTAGAATCCCCCGGTCCTACCGGTGAGGTCTGCGCGTGGCCGTCCGCTGCAGAGTTGTGCGTGGGGAAGTCTCCCTGCCAGAGGTTGGCGTAGTGCTGGTCCTTGGGGGTTAGCTTGTTGCCCCAGGGGAACAGCCTGCAGGGGGGAGGAGCTAGTTACCGTCTCACCGTCTAGAGCCTCACAGAAGCTTTACCCAGAGGGATCGCGTCACATGTATCATCATCATCAAACAAAGAGCAGGTGGACTGGTCCTCCCTCTCTACAGGGCCCTACCAGTCCCATCTAGTCCCTAGTCTCTAGAGGACTGGTACGGTCTAGTCTCTAGTCTCTGGTCTCTACAGGGCCAGGCCCTACCAGTCCCATCTAGTCTCTAGTCTTTCTAGAGGGCCCGACTGGTCCGGTCTAGTCTCTACAGGGTCCCGGTCCGGTCGAGTCTCTCCTGGTCCGGTCGAGGCTCTCCTGGTCCGGTCCAGTCTCTCCTGGTCCAGTCCAGTCTCTCCTGGTCCGGACTAGTCTCTCCTGGTCCGGTCTAGTCTCTCCTGGTCCGGTCCAGTCTCTACAGGGTCCTGGTCCAGTTCAGTCTCTACAGTGTCCTGGTCCAGTCTAGTCTCTCCTGGTCTGGTCCAGTCTCTCCTGGTCCGGTCCAGTCTCTCCTAGTCCGGTCTAGTCTCTCCTGGTCCGGTCTAGTCTCTCCCGGTCCGGTCCAGTCTCCCCGTACCGGTCCTTGAGGCCGCCCCTGCAGGCGTGCTCCCACTCTGCCTCCGTGGGGAGCCTCTTGCCGGCCCAGGAGCAGTAGGCCTCCGCGTCCTTCCAGGAGACGTGGAGGACAGGGTGCTGCAGCCTGCAGGGGGAGACGACATCACCGCTGAGATACTGGCTTTTTAACTCTTCTACCTCCCGTACGTACAACCATCACCATGGTTTCCATGGTGACCGTGTTTATGGACCGTCCTGTTTGTACAACCGTCACCAGTGTAACCCCGGCGACCGTGTCTCTGGACGTAATGGGGCCGGCCGGCCGGTTCCCCCCCCCCCCCCCACCACCCGACAGAGACCTGGTTGTGAGGAACCAGGGCAGAAGCGATGGCCTGTTTCTGTTTTTTGTCTGTTTTGGGGGTTGTTTACCTCTCTGTGACGTCGGAGCCCTGCCCCTCCGGGCTCTTCCAGCTGGCGCCTTTCACCGGCAGCCACCAGGGGGCGGCAGCCACCTGACGGCAGAAGGAGACCTCAAGGACTACAAACAACAGGCACCCCCTGATGGACTCAAACTTCATCCTGGATACAGCGCTAATTCATTGACGACTTTAATAATCAGTATCACACGAGTCCTAGCCTCGCATCTAGCCTCTGCTGTCGTAGCCCAGGTCTGTTACTGCCCCCTTGATGGTTTTTAACAACTAAAACCGAGGTGTGTCTAAGATGATACTGGTGCTACATGTAATACACTACTGTGATATGCTACATTATAATAACTTAAGAGACCGATTCATGATTGCAAAATCTCCTTAGGGTCGTTGGGGATAAATAGTATAAAAATATCCACATATCTGTTCTTCTCTCCTGCATTAAGAGAGACAGTCAGGTGCATCACTGGTTAGATATCACCATACCTACCGCCTGGCTGATCTGACTCTTCACCTCCTCGCTCAGGATCCCCTCGAACACAAACGAGTCTCCGTACTGTTCCGCCTGCGGAGGGGCACAGCAGCAGAACATCAGTGCAGCAGCTCCACCCTGCACCACCCGACAGAGCAGCCCCGAAGACGCTTCACCTCAGTGACGTAGCCCGTGGCGGCGACAAACGCCTGGAACTGGAGGTTGGAGACCTCCTGGGTGTCCATGAGGAAGGGATCCAGGACCACCGGTCGCTGGGGCCCCTCCCCGTCCGGGGGGATACCCGGCTCATCTGTTCCCATCAGGGTCTCTCCTCCCGGGATCAGCACCATCTAGAAGCCCACAGACCCACTCAGTACAGCTTTACATCCGATCACACAGGCCTGGGCCACTTATAGTGAATAGGCTGCAGTACGGCAGACACAGTATCTGTGCCGTTAACGGAGAGTAGATTAAACGCAGGGGAAAGGTGGACGCAATAAAACAGCGACCATTTCTCTAGGATTTATCATTTAGTTAATTAAGAGAAGCTAAATTGCAAACGCGACCTTGCTTGTTGTATCCTCGTCCTCCTCCCGAAGGTTTGAGGGCATCTCGTTCATCATTCTGGAGTATTTAACATCTGGGCTGACAGATGAGGGGGTCCTGCCTCCCTCGGGGTCCACAACAGAGTCCCTCTTCAGGCTTTGACATCCACACCCAACTGACTCCGACGGGACCGCGTCGTCCGCCCGGGTCCCGACCACCAGGTCTGGGGGGACCGGGTCGACCACCAGGTCTGGGGGGACCGGATCGTCCGCCCGGGTCCCGACCACCAGGTCTGGGGGGCCCGGGTCGACCACCACGTCTGGAGGGAAAGGGTCGGGACCCTCAGTGCAGAACGCAGAGTACTTCGTGAGGACTATGAGAGTGAAAGTGAAGCATCGCAGCATCTTCTCACCCGCCTGGAATCTCTTGTTGACAGGGACTTCCTTAAAGTCACGTGGTTCGACAGCTTAACTGGTTAACTCTTTGCAGTCTGGCGATGGAACTGTAATGTCTTATTATGGCTATATTATCTAGTATCCGCCATGTAAAATTCACAAATATGAAAGCTAATTGCCCATACTAAACAGACTTTAAATATATTACATATATATATAGAACTGTAAATATTGTACATTTTGTGGATTTGTAGTCCTTGATGTGGGCGGGCCGGACCGAGGAATCAACTCCATTTCCCAGATGTCTCCACGGGTCTGGTCCCCGCAGATGATCTGGAACCCGTCCAGCGCAGAGAGCGTCGATAGCGAGCTGCGCCTGCACCGCTCCGCCGCTCTGAGGGGTTAACCTGTCCCGTCCTGGAGCTCCTCTGACGGCTGTCTGTCTGTCCGGTGGCCTGGTGAGAGGAGAGGAGACTTGCAGCATGCTTCCTCAGGGGATGCGGTTCATGCCGAGCTTCTGAACGTTAACCACAGCGAAGGTAAAGTTGAGAGCGCAACTTGTGTGCATTTCCATGTCCTTCTGGAATGAGAAGTCCTCTCTCTGCGGGCTGGGAGGATAGATTCTGGCTCTGTGGACGGGAGACGCGACCACCCTTAGTGTGTTGGTGAACATGTTGATGAACATGTTGGTGAACATGTTGCAGCTGCGTTCCCCGGCACGACCAGACTACTGTAGCTATTGGAATTAAGACTTATCTAAAGTAACGCGCTTTGACCGTTTTCTTTTGTCCCTCTGAAAGCTATCGCCTTCAAAAAGAGGTGTGGGCTACCAAACCATTTAAATGAAGGCACTGGAATGTAACCTCAGAAGATCTGAAATATTTCATTTAAAAACTGGATATTGAGACAATGATAAGTAGTTTAAACGGACGACCATCGTCGACTTACGTTGAATTTACCTAATAGACCGGTTCAGATTACTATGTGTATCTCTGACTAACTGACTCCAATCATTAACCGTGGGGCCTCCGTCAGTCAGCACAACTTCATGGACGGATGGATAAGGGACGATGTTTCCCTGCACTCTGCTCTTATGCAAATCAGATCTATCTGGGGGCGGGGGGGTTATTAACTATTAAAGTCTCAGACTATGGTCATGTGTCCCAACACACGCTAATACGCTAACAATGAAGGCCACCAGAGCCAGGAAGGGAATCACCTGCTGTTATCTCAGCCCGGGGGAAGCATTGAATCGACCAATGAACTACACTACAACTTTAGTGTGTGGTTCACAGAACAGAAACCAAACACAGAGATAACAAGTGCTTTTACAGCCTTCCCTGTTCAGACCTCAGCCCAGAGTCACAACGTTGACCTCACCTGATTTAACAAGTGGACCAAGAGACACCGGAGCAGGAGTACGACGAACCTCCATCCAAGAGACATGGAGAAAGATGGAGTTCTTCTACCATCAGACCTGCTAGAAGGACTCTGACGTACCTCCTCGTCTCCATGGTAGCAGGACTCTACTGTACCTCCTCGTCTCCATGGTAACAGGACTGTAACGTACCTCCTCGTCTCCATGGTAGCAGGACTCTAACCTGTCTCCATGGTAGCAGGACTCTAACCTGTCTTCACGTCTCCATGGTAACAGGACTCTAACGTACCTCCTCGTCTCCATGGTAGCAGGACTCTACTGTACTTCCTCGTCTCCATGGTAACAGGACTGTAACGTACCTCCTCGTCTCCATGGTAGCAGGTCTCTAACCTGTCTCCATGGTAACAGGACTCTAACGTACCTCCTCGTCTCCATGGTAACAGGACTCTACTGTACCTCCTCGTCTCCATGGCAACAGGACTCTACTGTACCTCCTCGTCTCCATGAGACGTACAGTCTCATGGAGGTGCAGTAGCAGGACTCTACTGTACCTCCAGGTCTCCATGGTAACAGGACTCTAACGTACCCCCTCCCTCCCTCCAGGTGGGGGCCTGTAGGCTGACCCTCCTCTCCTGCTCCCTCCCTCCAGGTGGGGGCCTGTAGGCTGACCCTCCTCTCCTGCTCCCTCCCTCCAGGTGGGGGCCTGTAGGCTGACCCTCCTCTCCTGCTCCCTCCCTCCAGGTGGGGGCCTGTAGGCTGACCCTCCTCTCCTCCTCCCTCCCTCCAGGTGGGGGCCTGTAGGCTGACCCTCCTCTCCTCCTCCCTCCCTCCAGGTGGGGGCCTGTAGGCTGACCCTCCTCTCCTCCTCCCTCCCTCCAGGTGGGGGCCTGTAGGCTGACCCGGAGACATGTCGGACAAGATGTCCAGCTTCCTCCACATCGGGGACATCTGCTCCCTGTACGCAGAAGGCTCCACCAACGGCTTCATCAGCACCCTGGGGTACGTGTAGGACCACCCCCCTTCTTCACCTTAGTGTGTGACCGCTTCCTGTCTGCCCCCCCCCCCCCCTCCCCCCCCTCCCCCCCCCCCCCCCCCCCCCCCCCCCCCCCTCAGCGAGGCTGGGCGGGGGTCGGCTTGGTGTTGTGGAGCTTGAGGAAATGGCAGCCGCTTATATTTAATTGAGAGTTTATTCTCGTTAGAGACAACGACCAGAGTCATAGCCAAGGGGCGCTATTAGGTGTGTGTGTGTGCGTGTGCGTGTGTGTCACGTGATCAGGGATGGAGTTAGGGTCAGTAAACCGTTGTAGTTCCCAGCTAGCCTGAAGCAGTAACGGAGCACGGAGTGAAGGAATCAGGCCTGGGGAGGGGTCAATGTTAGTGAGGAGGTCTCCCAGCATGGGACCCCCATGGAAAGGGTGTTTGTGTGTGTGTGTGTGTGTGTGTGTGTGTGCGTGCGCGTGTGCGTGTGGGAAACATGTCCTTTGGTGTATATGAAAGCTATTTCTGCTCCACCTTCACATGCTCTCTCGCGAGGCGTGGAGATGTGTCCAACCGCAGGGCTGGAACACAATGGTCTCTTCCAAATCAACCAGAATGGGAGTTATTGTTGGCCGGTTAGACTTGCAGATACCGCTTTGAGACAGGCAGTGTAGCTCTGCTCAGCTGTCAGCAGGGCCCATGAGTTGCGCCTTCCTCCAGCCGATAGCGGTAATGAGGAGTAATGAGAGTAATGGATCCTAGCTGTAAATACTGACTAAACTAGCGTCATGACTGTTATCTGCTGGTTGTGGGAAACAGGGAGGAGAGAGAGAACAGAGAGACAGTGTGTCTAGTAAAGACTGTGCCACAACAGAGGCGCCATGGCCTTTCTGGAGTTCCAGAGCTTCCCACCTGCAGTTCTCACAAACACACACCCCCCCCCCATACACACACCTCAAAACACACATACCACAAACACACACACACACATCCCACACACACACACACACACACACACACACGCACACACCTCAACACACACACACATCCCACACACACACCTTACCACACACACACACTTCCCCCATACACATACACACAAACACGTACCACACACATGCAACCAAAACACACCCCTCAACACGCATGCACGCACGCGTGCCCACACACACACACACACACATGTACCAAACCACCAGCCCCTGTGGGCCTGGATGTGTCTCTGAGCCAAACCGCCAACTCGGCGACATTCTTCAGATTACAGAAGGGATGCAGAGAACCATGAGACGCCCTAATCCAGCCTCACCTTCATCTGTCGGCCCCCCTCTGTTTCCCCCGTCCATCGGGCCCCAGGGAGGGAGTTCACCATTGTTCCCCGCAGGGCAGGCTAGCCAATGCTATACGTGTCTGGTTCTTTGGGCGCGCGCGGATGTAACTAGTGAGCTAATGTTAATCAACGACCAATGCTCAGGGACTCATCAGCCTCAGATAGACAGTCACACGCACACACACATGCACGCACGAACACACACGCATAGACGCACACGCATAAACACACACACACACACACACACACACAAACACACACACACACACTCTGCCTTCTAGGTGATGCTGCAGACCACAGACGGCGCACAGGTGAGGGTCAGAGAGACGGTGACTCAGGAGTCTGTGGTTCCTGAGTGACGTTGTGTTGTGGTGGTTCCTGAGTGACGGTGTGTTTTGGTGTCTCTCCTCCAGCCTGGTGGACGACCGCTGTGTGGTGCAGCCTGATGCCGGAGACCTCAACAGTCCTCCCAAGAAGTTCAGAGGTAAGGGAAGATGGAGACACACTCTCACCCTCACCCCCTCCCCCCTGAAGCCCCCACCAGTGTTTAAACTACGGGCTCTGCGACGTGCCGCTGCCCAATGAACCACTTCGCTTTTGTTTGGCTCATGATGAGCAAGGCTAGTCCCTTAGCCAGGCTACGCTAGCCTAGCTTAGCCATGCTACGCTAGCCCCCGCGGTGCAGAAAGCCCTCCTCTGTTGGGGTGACGAAGAATGAATGAATCAATGTGTGTGTGTTTGTTAGTGGGAGACAATTCTGGGAGAGGAAGGGGAGAGGAGGGGGGGGGGGAGAAAGGCTTCAGAACTGAAAAACTTTGGGATTCTTCTTAGGGTGAATTTGCTATTTTTAGCTCCCTCAACAGGAAATAGCCCAGAACTTATGAGCAGGCCTTCCCAGGCCAGGGCTGCTCCCCGGGGAGAAGCAGGGAGACGTGTGCTTAGACAGACTGGCAGAACCTCCGCAGCAACAGGAGCTAAACAATGGTCCATATCTGGGGTTCATGTAAACGGACTGCATTTATACAGTGCTTTTCTAACCTATTGGCCACTCTAAAGCGCTTTACAATATTGCCCCACATTCACCATTCACGCACACCGACGGCGGACTCAGCCATGCAAGGCGACAGCCAGCTCGTCGGGAGCTCGTTAGGGTGAGGTGCCTTGCTCAGGGACGCCTCGACACTCTAGCTAGGAGGAGCCGGGGATCGAACCAGCAACCTTCAGGATACCAGCCAACCCGCTCTACCCCCTGAGCTACTGCCAGTCCCAAGGACCACATTCATGACCTACGGACTCTGCGCTGGTGATCTACTCAGTGTCGCAGCGTTAAGGGAGGATGAGATGTCAACCCATGCTCACACCGTTGCATTAACCTCTTAGTAACACACATCCTCCTAATGTGCAAGCAGAAAAGTTTGTGTAGTAATATGTGTTGTTGATGGTTTCCTGCCTGCTTGACTGTGCAAACAAAGTTGACCTTCCAGTTCCTGTAGGAACATGTTAAGCCCCCCCGCTTGGAGACCATGTCATGTCACCACGACAACCCCAGGATGGTACACTCGATCACCCAGCCTCCTATGGGGGTTAAAGGGGGGGCGATAGAGAGGGGGGGAGCGAGAGAGTTGGAGAGACCCCTCCTAAGGCCCCATGTGTGTCAGCTGGTGCTGATCAGAAGGGTCATCGACTAACAAATCCTTGAGTTCTACGCATGGCGACAACCCAGCCAATAGGAAGGCCTCATTCACACGTGTTGTAGAATAACTGGAGACCACAGAGTTATATGTTCAAATGTAACTTTGTTGTTTCCTCAAATACACTTTGACCCACAAACCACCAAATGAGGAAATGTTACCAAATAGTGAGAGTGTTTTATGCTTGGAGCGTCTATGAAGGCCGTACTTGCATCATGACTCCTGCATCGAGACTCTCCACACATCCCCATGTCTCTGGGCACTGCTCCTGTTATGGATCAAACTGGAACTGCATATGTCTCTATTGAACAGACCTCCCATTGTTTCCCATCTCCTAAGTCACACTAAACATCACCCTTCTAGAATGTTCTTCTGGTCAGCCTTCCCAGTTGAACTGCATACATTTCATCATGTGTGGTCACTGTTGATCCTAAAACTTTGGTCCAATATCTGCTGTTACCTTGACGACGTGAGCGGTAGACAGAATGCTGCTGCAATTGGTCCGTCGCCAGAGAGACCAACCCAGTTAAACATCCCATCATGTTAACATCTTCCGAGTGACTTCCAGCTCAGAATCGCTCTCAGCTCACAGTCCGGGCTTCGTCCTCCTGACCCTACGGGGGTCGCTGCCCTGTGACTCCGTCCTACTTTAGTTGGCCTGCGTTTACATTCTGAATCCCCATGATGTTATTTCTATCCACCGTTAGAAGATAAGAGACCTTCAGGCGTCCCTCTGAGGAGACCACTTCGTTCCCTCTTCCTCTCCAGGAGACCTGAGACTGGACCTCCATGTGAGGAAAAGCAGAGCCCCAGACCCCACGTCCCCTCCACAGAGACCACAGAGTCTGCGTAGTTCGTTTTTTGTATTTTCTTCAAACGTCTGTTGTTCTGGAACGTGGTTATGGCAGCCGTGCCGGTCCCCTGGTCCCTCTGTCCCAAGGTGTGGAGGGGCCCCTCTGTGTTCCTCTGGTGGGATGGTGGTGGTGGTGGTAGTGGGGGCGGGTAGAGATGAAGCTGAGTGTGGACTCTCGTGTTATGTGGGGGTTGTGATGGTAGTGGTGGTGGTGGTGGTGATGGTGGTAGAGAGGAGGGCTGTGGGCTGTGTGTGGACCCCACGGCAGCGGGCCAGGCTGTACGTGTCAAACAGACCTGGCCACGTCACCACAGAGGCATGCTCACCATTTCCCACTAATGTAAACAGAAGGACGGACACACTCACACTCACACTCACACTCGCGCACAACACACCACCGCAAGCACATAGTGGGATATCACCCCCGGACAGAGTGAGTGACTATCCACTGATGTTGACTATAAAAAGTACACTATATGTTGAACTATATTGAGGTATTGGGGTACCTATCTTCTACACATCCTAATGGAGCAGGGCAGGATTGGGGTACTTATCTTCTACACCTTGTTGGATGGGCAGGTTGTGCTCCATTTGCTTACAAAACGAAGAAGGCAGTGGCCATGTTGGATGCTATCTAGGACCTATTTGATTGTTGCCTGACAGGTCACATAGTCCTCTGTTCCCTGCAGGGGGGTGAAACCTTGATCAACTACCTTTTTTGTTCTCCTGTTGGGCATCAGTCTTCTAATGCTACTATGCTAATGCTAGTGCTAGGTGATCAGCTACCGACAGATGTACCCGAAGTGAACACAGAGGAAGTAGTCTTCTGCACGGGTGGAGGAAACGCAACAGATGAATTACTTCTAGGATCAAATCTGGATGTCATTCAGATAAAATAATATTTTTACGCCATCAGTGAGTTTGTTGATTAAGACGGCATGAGACCGATATAATCTCTCCTTCTGTTCTCTTTGGCTTCTATTTCTGACCTACGGTTGCTACGGTAACCACATTCCTAGTCCTACAGGAGTAATTTAGTTTAGTAGGGTGTTCTACTCCCAGAGGAAGGGTGCTGACCCCCAATGCCTGCCCCCTATCTGTAGGCACCTTTCCCAAGATGCCCTAACCACTAGTGTGTGTGTGTGTGTGTGTGTGTGTGTGTGTGTGTGTGTGTGTGTGTGTGTGTGTGTGTGTGTGTGTGTGTGTGTGTGTGTGTGTGTGTGTGTGTGTGTGTGTGTGTGTTCTCCATTCATCCCCTGGTTGTTTGATATGGAGATGACTCTGGTCTCTCCATCCCATGTCTCTCCATCTCCGGCCTGAAACAAAGGGGAAGTCTGCATGCAAAGCAGTCACCATAAACAGGCAGCTGTGTTGTTTTTATGGGAATCGTATTTATGAGGTGTTGATCTGAACTCTGACCTGAAATGGCCTGCCAATGCACAGAAACCTGCTGATGCAAATGCAATGCAGTCGTAGCTGTGTACGTTTCATTTGTATGAGCTAAGGACAGCTTTGACCTGGAATGATTATATTCCAAGTCAAATATAGGGAAAGTAATGTCGCATTCATTTAGGCAAATTAGCTTTTGTCAAATTGTCGAGGTGTGTTCAAAATGATGACCCCAACATCCAGGGATTTCCGCACTTTGCAACTCGTTGGGTTTCTCCCCTAAACTCCGTCCCAGGTTAGACCATTTCCTAGGGAAGTGAGATGGGACTCAACCCCGTGATAAGGATCTCCGGGGAGCACCAGAGGGGGCTGGGAAATCTCCAGAAGACTCCAGTGAATTATCACTTCCTGCTCCACCACGGCCTCTCTGCTCTCCTGGTAGCTCAGTCTCTCTGTCGCTTCCCTCGCTACAGCACAGTCCTCCTGGGTTCTAAACCTGCAGGGTTTCTCCACCGCAAGTTTCCCCCTTCCTCTCCCCAGGGGGTTCCTTTCATCTTCCCAGAGTTTTGGCGCTCCTGTCCGAGGCGTCGATGCTCAGAGAGCGGGGTAAAGAACGTCTCGTGAAGCGCTCCGAGCAGCCGTGAAGCGATGTCTCTCTGACGTGAGCAGCGTGTGTGAGGTAGCCTGACCACAAAAGGACACGAAGGAAGATGGTATGCATTGAAGGGGTTTATGGTCATGAGATAAAATAGAGACACGAAAGAAACCCCGCGCTATGAACTCCAGTCAGATCTCACATGCCAGGCCAGACCCCCATAGCCTCCACCTGTCCACCAAGGAGCTGTTAAGCTGCTCTAATTGCAAAACTTGTTAAGTACAGCTGTCCCTTACAGCTGACCCGTTGACAAAAGACCAGCCATCACTAAAGGCTGGTTGCCTGTCGAACACACGCATACGCGTACATACCGCACACGCACACACATGCATACCGCACTCAAGGGTGGAGTTTAATTTAACACGCACATTAGTGTGTGAAGTCCATTTTGTCAATTCCTCCTGGGTGTCTTCTAGCCCAGAAATAAATACTGTTAATGCTTGTGAGGCTGGATCAAAGCCTCTCTCGCTCTCTGTGTCTTTCTCGCCCTCTCTCTCTCTGTCTCTTTATTGCTCTGTGAATGTGTCTCGGTCTCTCTCTCTCTGTCTCTCTCTGACTCTCTCTCTCTCTCTCTCTCTCTTTGTGTCTCTCTCTTTGTGTCTCTCTCTCTCTTTGTGACTCTCTCTCTCTCTCTCTTTATTGCTCTGTGTCTCGGTCTCTCTCTCTCTCTCTCTCTCTCTCTGTCTCTGTCTCTCTCTCTCTCTCTCTCTGTGACTCTCTCTTTGTGACTCTCTCTCTCCACACAGACATCTTTTCTACTTCCTCAAAGTGTGCGTGTCTGGTGGGCATAGGGGCAGCAGACCCAGCGCTGGGACTCGTGAGCCGCTCACCGAGACCAGAGGGGCCGGGACGAGAGAGCGAGGCTGGGATGAAAGAGAGCAGGGGAGGGGGACGTCCCCACCCTCTTGTCATCCCTCGCGCTTCTCTCTCCCCGCGGCCGGCCATATTTGGTCATGTTACCAAGGAGAGGGAGGGAGGAGAAGAATGGGGGAGGATGGACACTTGGAGGGAGAGGGAGGGAGAGAGAGAGAGAGGGAGAGAGAGGGAGAGAGAGGCAGTAAGTGTGAATGAGAGAGAGAAACAGATCTGCTGGTGGGCAGTTATCAGGACATTTGGCTCAGGCAGGAGCAGAGAGTCTTGCTGAGGAGGAGTTTGTTTCTGAGTGAACCACAGCGATGGAATTGAGTAGCAGGCTTGTGTAACACGCACCCAGGGGTGCTCAGGGTGCCAGGAGGCCTGTTATGCGTCGGCTGTTTGCAGCACACTGTCGTGTCGGTGTGTTGGGCCATAGTCAAATGAGGAACTCTGCTTGCTCTGCTGAGCTGTTTCAGATGCAAATCTAACTGTTCTCTCTCTTGCTGGAGGAGGCCCAACCTCCGACCCCGTTCTGTACTTTATATCCTAATGGACGACAATACAAATAATAGTAAAGGAAAAATTATTGAAACACAATGGATTGTTGCTAATCAAACAATGCCAACCTTCCCTCTCCAAGTCACACGCACACACACACACACGCATGTAGATGCACGCACACAAACACACACACACACACACACACACACACACACACACACACACACACACACACACACACACACACACACACACACACACACACACACACACACACACACACACACACACACACACACACACTGGCTCATGCCAACCTCCTACTGCTTCCCTATCAAGATAACCACGTCCAGCAGCCGAGAGCCATGCAAATAATGTCTGTGTGTGTGTGTGTGTGTGTGTGTGTGTGTGTGTGTGTGTGTGTCTAATGCTGCTCTCTGGTTGAAATGCATATTAGGATTTGTTCGGAACACAATTTCAACCTGATAAGTTTGCATTCACTTTTGAATCAAATGCTGGTTTCATAACCATGTTTTAGCATAAATATGTTGCAATTAACAATATTTGTCGTTTTGCGATATGCTGTCTCTCTGAGCCTGTATCTATGCTTTATACGTCTTGAGATCCTGTGTGTCTCGTGTCTGCGTGTGTCTCTCATGTGTGCGTGTGTGTCTTGTGTCTGTCTGTCTCTCATGTCTGTGTGTGTCTTATGTCGGTGCGTCTCATGTCTGTGTGTGTCTCATGTCGGTGTGTCTCGTGTCTGTGTGTGTCTCATGTCGTCAGTGTGTCTCATGTCCTCGGTGTGTCTCATGTCGGTGTGTCTCATGTCGGTGTGTCTCATGTCAGTATGTCTCATGTCCTCGGTGTGTCTCATGTCAGTATGTCTCATGTCCTCGGTGTGTCTCATGTCCTCGGTGTGTCTCATGTCCTCGGTGTGTCTCATGTCCTCGGTGTGTCTCATGTCCTTGGTGTCTCATGTCTGTGTGTCTCATGTCGGTGTGTCTCATGTCTGTGTGTGTCTCATGTCGTCAGTGTGTCTCATGTCCTCGGTGTGTCTCATGTCGGTGTGTCTCATGTCGGTGTGTCTCATGTCAGTATGTCTCATGTCCTCGGTGTGTCTCATGTCAGTATGTCTCATGTCCTCGGTGTGTCTCATGTCCTCGGTGTGTCTCATGTCCTTGGTGTGTCTCATGTCTGTGTGTCTCATGTCTGTGTGTCTCATGTCGGTGTGTCTCATGTCCTCGGTGTGTCTCATGTTAGTATGTCTCATGTCCTCGGTGTGTCTCATGTCCTCGGTGTGTCTCATGTCAGTATGTCTCATGTCCTCGGTGTGTCTCATGTCCTCGGTGTGTCTCATGTCAGTATGTCTCATGTCCTCGGTGTGTCTCATGTCCTCGGTGTGTCTCATGTCCTCGGTGTGTCTCATGTCCTCGGTGTGTCTCATGTCCTGGGTGTGTCTCATGTCCTGGGTGTGTCTCATGTCCTCGGTGGGTGTCATGTCCTCGGTGGGTGTCATGTCCTCGGTGGGTGTCATGTCGGTGTGTCTCATGCGGATGTGTCTCATGTGTCTCTCCCTCAGACTGTCTGTTCCGGCTCTGTCCTATGAACCGCTACTCGGCCCAGAAGCAGTTCTGGAAAGCAGCGAAGCCCGGCGGGAACACGGACACTGTGCTGCTCAACAAACTCCATGTGAGAACGCACACTGACTGACACACACACACACACACACACACACACACACACACACACACACACACACACACACACACACACACACACACACACACACAGACACAGACACAGACACACACAGACACACACACACACAGACAGACGATCCACACACACAAACCCAGAATGACCACACACACACAGACTGTGGTCAGTCCACCCCCCCCACACTGCGGGCCTCAGTAGCCAAGCAGAAGGAGCAGAGCGCTGGTCTGAGACACATTCATCTGGATCATAATATTTAGGTGGTACAGATGTTTCTGCCGAGCGCTGGATTCACTTCATGGAATGCTGATTCGTCAGTCCTGTAACCTTGTGGCCAATCAATCCGTAACGTTTCACAGGCGTTATGTATTTGCCAATGTCATTTCTTTGGTTTTATTTATGTCCTTTTATAGACATTCCCAGGAGCTCCTCACTCCCACTGTCTTACCTTTCTGCCCTCTGTCTGGTCTCGCCCTCTGAGCCGGTCTCTCCCTCTAAGCCGGTATCTCTCCCTCTAAGCCGGTCGCCCCTCCTGAGCTGGTCTCTCCCTCTTAGCCGTCTCTCCCCCTCTGTCTGTTCTCTCCCTCTGAGTTAGTCTCTCCCTCTGAGTCGGTCTCTCCCTCTGAGTTACTCTCTTCCTCTGAGTTAGTCTCTCCTCCCTTAGCCGGTCTCTCTCTCTGGGTCTGTCTCTCCCTCTGAGCTGGTCTCTCCTCTCTCTCCATTTAATACCTTTTAAAGCCATCCCTGCTGACCACACAGTCATGAAAGCAGACGATTGCGATCTCTCCTTTTGTTTCCATGACGATGTGAGACTGAGAGTTTTTGACTTTAGTAAACAGTAAATTCTCTCAGCTTGGCTTCTGCGTTTGAGCCTTGAATCTCAGACATGACCACCGGCCACCTGATGGTGTGTGAGGAACTGCTGCGGTCTGTTGTGTGTCTCTGGGCCTGCGGGACCGAGATGATCTCTTCCTCCGTCTCTCCTTTCCTCCCAGCATGCAGCAGACCTGGAGAAGAAGCAGAACGACTCGGAGAACAAGAAGCTGCTGGGCTCCGTCATCCAGTATGGGAACGTCATCCAGGTGGGCCGGCGGGCAGAGGCTGCCGTCCTCTTCATCAACAAACCTCTTCTCTCTCAAACACGACTTCACTCCTCTTCATCAACTCACTCACCTCTTCTCTCTCCAACCCCGATATCACTTCAGTTCATAAATTCAAATCATTCAATTCCTATATTGATCAATGCTGCGTGTTCCTGGAAGATACAAATAATTACTGTTTAAAGTGAACAGTTTTTAGATAAGAATACAGAATACCAGACTTCCTGAATTGATTCGTTACTGCACTCATTGTGACCAAAGTATAGATAAGTGGAAAGTGACGCCCATGCGTCAGATAAATATTTTATCATTCATCTGGTCTTATGAGACGCATTGACCACACAGAAGGACAGACAGACAGACAGATCAGACAGACAGACCAACAGACCACAAAGAGAGATGGACAGAGACAGACAGACAGAAAGACCAACAAATGGCAGACAGACAGAAAGGCTTGTGCACGTCCTCCTGTACGAATTGACATCACCTTCATGTGTATCCTCTCTCAGCTGCTCCACCTCAAGTCCAACAAGTATCTGACGGTGAACAAGCGTCTGCCGGCACTGCTGGAGAAGAACGCCATGAGGGTGATGCTTGACACGGCCGGCAACGAGGGCTCCTGGTTCTACATCCAGCCCTTCTACAAGCTGCGCTCCATCGGAGACACCGTGAGTGAGGAGGAGGAGGAGGAGGAGGAGGAGGAGGAGGTCTCTTGTCAGAGCAGCTGGTTAGAGGGTGGCCCCCAGAGAGCAGGTATCCAACGCAGCCAGGCAGTGACCCTGGAGGATTGCTAGTTCTCCTCCTCCAGATAATAGTCCAAGTACCCTGCAGGTGGTTTGAATGTAAACTGGACCGTCTCCTACGTACAACAAATAAAATCCTCGGAAAAAAAAGCTCTGGACACTTGGGGCTAATGATCATCTAGGTGATACTAACTGAGTGTTTCTGTCCCCCGGTCCGCTGGCAGGTGGTGATCGGGGACAAGGTGGTGCTGAACCCGGTCAACGCCGGCCAGCCGCTGCACGCCAGCACGCACCAGCTGGTGGACAACCCGGGATGCAACGAGGTGCGTCTCCGCAGCCCTCCTTGTTTGATCCGAGCGTGTGGGCGTCAGAGAGCGAGGAGACTATTCCTGGCCCTCAATCTGTCGGCTGCAGCGCCGTTTCATCGTGAAATGGCCCTCTCTTTGTATTCCTCAGTTGATAACCGACGTCTTCGCAGCAGTAGTGGCGGCATGTGGCTCAGGAGCTAGAGCGGGTTGGCTGGCAATTCAGAGTTTCAGATTCAGAGTTACTTTTAATACACCTTATGTGCAAGTGCAAGAGTACAATTCTTGGACTTGGTTCCTCAACAGCCACATAGCAGCACCTCCCCCTAACTTTCCCTTACGAGGTGGCTGTCGCCGTGCGTGGCTGACACCGCTGTTGGTGTGTGAATGTGTCCATGAATGGGTGACTGTTAGGCAGTATTAGTACAGCGCTTTCAGTGGGCACTGGTTAGAAACGCGCTTTATAGTTAGTCATTTACCATTCAACATTTACTCCTGCCCTGTCGTTACGTTACCTTCACACCCGCGGACCGCTTGTCCTCGTTCCCCCGCGAGATACTCTCTGGGCCTCCTGTGTCTGACGGACTCCTCCGTCCTGTTTCAGGTGAACTCCGTCAACTGCAACACCAGCTGGAAGATCGTCCTGTTCATGAAGTGGGGCGACAACCAGGAGGTGGTCCTGAAAGGGGTACGTCTCCCTCCCTGCATCTCGGCTGTCCCTCCTGTGGTTCCCAGTACAACCAGTGCACCCGTCTTAACATGCGACACAACCACCGGAACATTCCGGTAACCAAGTGGTTCTGTTGCGGCGTTGCCAGGGCGACGTGGTGCGGCTGTTCCACGCCGAGCAGGAGAAGTTCCTGACGTGCGACGACCACCGGAAGAAGCAGTACGTGTTCCTGCGGACCACCGGGAGACAGTCGGCCACCTCAGCCACCAGCAGCAAGGCATTGTGGGAGGTGGAGGTGAGGAACAGGGTTAATCAACAAAAACCTAAAATGCACTCTGATCGCTTCGTGAGATTTATGATACATAATCAGTAGCGTAGATATGGGAGGTCTGAAACAATGCTCGGCTCTTGCTTTATTATGATACTAATAATTAATAAATAACTTACCATTGTGTATCCTCGCTATCTTTCTACCTAGCAACTGTAAGTGCTTGGCACTTGGTTTTATGAACATCCTTACTGTACCGACAGCGAGATATTGTTGTTTCTCTTTCTTCAGACAAATGTTAATGTAATCATTTATAAATTAATATTTTTAAGTTAGTGTTCTTCTTGGTTGCTGGCTCTCTGTCTCTGCCCCGGTTCACTACTAACGCCCAGCCCCTGGTTCTAAGGTCTCTTGGCGTGTTTAAAACGTCTTTAAGTCTCATTAACTACGGGGTCGTGCTTTCCTCAGGTGGTCCAACACGACCCATGCCGTGGCGGCGCCGGCTACTGGAACAGTTTGTTCCGGTTCAAACACCTGGCGACCGGACACTACCTGGCAGCAGAGGTGAGTTCACACTGAACACCTCCTCAAAGCCCCGGTGTCACACCACACCTGTCCCTCACCCTCCTTCTCCTGTCTGTCTCCAGGTGAACCCGGACTACGAAGAGGAATGCCTCGAGTCACGCCAAGCTGTATGTACTCTGTCTGTTGATTCATGATCTCAGTTTCGGTTGATTCATGCTTCATTCAATGTGGGGTAGTAACCGTTCTCTACCAGAAGGTGGCACTGTTGATCTAAAGCTGTGGTCCGCGGCTCTCTGGCCAGTAGTTGGTAGCCTTTAACTGAGTATATACTATTTAGTAAACACACAAGGCTTTGTGTTTGTTTGACATGTTTCATTCTGCCTTCCTGCTTACTGTCTGAAATGGGACAAAACAGAAAACCAAGCAATATAAATACTCAAAGAACTTGTGCAGTGATGAGTATAAGATAAGATAAGAAAATAAGATTCATTACTTAATATACATTCACAAAGAGATGGATACATGCTGTCAAATATGTGATGACATGTGATATTTCACACACTTGGCAATGTTCCCATGTGACTGGGGACATGCCAGTATTTCGATATTTTTTGGAATGTGAGCCAAGATGTAGTATTTTTTTAACTACTGCTTCATTTTAGTCCATCACAGTGGTTTGGTTCTGGAAATACCCTTGGCACATGATTCTATAAATACTACAACTCTCCCTCATCCAGCGACGGCTAATTGAATCACGACCGTGATAAATTACAGGCAGGCGCTCCATTAGAGGGGCGGAAGTCTTATGGAATTAGATGTTTAATTCTCTCTTTAATTCTCTGTGTGTTTGTGTGTGAACAAGTGAGGGCAGTCTGTCCTGAAGGCCGGGGGTCTTCCCCAGATGTTCTCTAAGATAGAGCGATGGACTCTTCAGACCTGCTAGGGACCGGTCTAGACCTGTCTCAGGTCCTGAGAGCAGGACCTGCCTAGACCTGTCTCAGGTCCTGGTCCTGAGAGCAGGCCCTGTCTAGACCTGTCTCTGGTTTGGTCCTGAGAGCAGGACCTTTGTAGACCTGGTTCTGAGAGCAGGACCTGGTCCTGGTCCTGAGGTCTAGACCTGTCCCTGGTCCTGAGGTCTAGACCTGTCCCTTGTCCTGAGGTCTAGACCTGGTCCTGGTCCTGAGGTCTAGACCTGTCCCTGGTCCTGAGGTCTAGACCTGGTCCTGGTCCTGAGGTCTAGATCTGTCCCTGGTCCTGAGGTCTGGACCTGTCCCTGGTCCTGAAGTCTAGACCTGGTCCTGGTCCTGAGGTCTAGACCTGGTCCTGGTACTGAGGTCTAGACCTGGTCCTGGTCCTGAGAGCCTTGTGTCTCCCCTCCAGCTGGACTCTGAGCAGGACGCTCTGCGGGCGCGTCTGAGGAACATCCAGGACAAGGTCATGTACACGCTGGTGTCGGTGCCAGACGGGAACGACATCTCGTCCATCTTCGAGCTGGACCCCACCACCCTGAGGGGCGGGGACTCCCTGGTGCCAAGGTACGGACCCCGGGACGGGGAGGAGGTCTAATGAGGTCCGATCCTCAACTGCTCTCATGGGGAATGATTCAGGCTTTGTTTGGGAAAGTCCACCTTCCTCTTTCAGACCCATGCGTGCGTACCGATGGTGACCTCCACGTGTGCTGCCCACGTGTACTGCACAAGCACACAGCACTGCATACCTCACACGCATATGGCACACGCATAAGGCACACGCGTACTGAACACGCATACGGCACACGCGTAGTGCACACGCATACGCCACACATGTGCTGAGACTGTGGTATGCGAGTAGAATCAAACATAAAGGAAACCTTTTGAATCCATTCCCAGTCAAACCCGGTTGTCTTTAATGGGGTACAGACCTGTTGGCATCCCAGCCATAGCAGCTGCACCGCAGCACAGAACGAGATTACTGCTGTTATTCATTCATTCATTCATTCACACTCCCCCTCATTGTCGGTCTCGGTGGTTGATGTAAAAGGTGTTAAAAGTAAATAAAAAGGCAGGTAAACCCAGAGGACATATTTGAGATTTTGTATGTCTTGTTTCTTGCTTGTAAAAGAAGACATGTCACCAAAGGTTCCTTTTTTATAAATGGATTGGTATGGATTAAGTTAACAGTTGATTTGATTATAAAGGCGTGTTAAAACCTAATGAGTTTCTCAGAAGGCCCTCTTCTGGGAGTAGTGGGTGGACACGGCGGTCGTAAAGGTGATGACACCATGTGATCGCCCTGACAACCAAGTGGAACCAAAGGTCGCGTGGGCGACATTGTCGTTGTGGCCATGGCGGAGTTTCCCCATTAGGGATAGAATGTGAAAGAAAACAGTAGAAAGAGAAAATGTTCCACTATCTTAAAGACATGAAGGCCCTATTCTCTAGTGTCTAGCTACGCTCAGAAGGCCTGTCGTCAGGGGGTTTAGATTGAGCGGAGCATGGCGATTATTTTGAATATCTTGATTGGGTAAGTGTGTAACAACCGATGGAAAACCTCCCAGATAATAGGAAAATTAAATCATTCAAAGAGGATAATCTCCGACAGGCAGCCATTATCAAACTTCCTCCAATCCGTTTTGATTTGTAAAGACTGAAAGATGATGCTTAATGCTGGAGGTTTTGAGTCCTGCTCCCCTTTCCTCATCACCTTTACCTGCAGGGCTCTGATGGAGTAGAGCTGAGGAAGGCCCTGAGCGTTGGACATGTAACACTTTAATTTACTATAATTTACTCTTTACTATCAACTCCATTAGCAGACTAAATGACTGAAGGTCTAAAGGAATGAAGGTCTAAATTACTGAAGGACTGAAGGTCTAAAGGACTGAAGTACTGAAGGTCTAAAGGACTAATCATGAGAGGATGAGCTGGGATGCTTCTACTGGGTAGGTTCTGGTGAGATGAACCATTGAAACGTGTCTGTCTGTCTGTGTCCGGCGTCCTCCCAGGAACTCGTACGTGCGGCTCAGACACCTGTGCACCAACACCTGGGTCCACAGCACCAACCAGCCCATCGACAAGGACGAGGAGAAGCCTGTCATGCTGCACGTGAGTCCTCATGTTGAGAACCTCCTCACTGTAGAACCACATGTGAGTCCATAAATTGGAGAACCTCCTCACTGTAGAACAACATGTTGAGAACCTCCTCACTGTTGGAGGATAACCTCATCACTGTGGAACAACATGTAGAGAACCTCCTCACTGTAGAACAACATGTTGAGAACCTCCTCACTGTAGAACAATATGTTGAGAACCTCCTCACTTTAGAACATGTTGGGAACCTCCTCACTGTATAACAACATGTTGGAGAACCTCCTCAACTGTAGAACATGTTGAGAACCTCCTCACTGGAGAACAACAAGTGAGTACAATATGTTGTAGTTCTGTCTCAATAGTACAACATGTGAGTACTGCATTTTGCAGATCCTCCTCATTGTATTTGATGATGGCGGTCAGATATAAATACCTGATGAATGCAGTGCATTGATTGTGTTTCTATTTGTGTTTTTCCAGATCGGCACCTCGACCCTGAAGGAAGACAAGGAGGCCTTCGCCATTGTCCCCGTGTCCCCAGCAGAGGTCCGCGACCTGGACTTCGCCAACGATGCAAGTAAAGTTCTGGCTTCTATCGCTGGCAAGCTGGAGAAAGGAACCATCACGCAGAACGAGAGGAGGTACACACACGCAGCTCTGCACCAAAGCTTTCCACTTTTGCACACAAAGGTTAAAGCGAGGTATGATATGATGAAGGGAAGCTGTAAGACTGAAACAAGTGTGAATGTGCTCGTCCATCCAGAGCCGTGACTAAGCTCCTGGAAGACCTGGTGTTCTTTGTGGTGGACATCCCCAACAACGGACAGGACGTCCTGGAGATCATGGTCAACAAGCCCAACCGAGAGCGACAGAAGCTCATGAGGGAGCAGAACATCCTGAAGCAGGTAGGAGCCTTGGCTCACGTTGTTGCCCATCATTCTCCTCAAACACCTTCTAAAACAAATTAAAGATCTGTCCTGACACACCTGGAACCTGGAGTCAGAAAGCCGTCCCCTCCAGGCCGCCGGCTCCGGCTTGCGGTGACCTGGTCATATGTGTCCATGGTCATGCCTGTTCCTGGTCATCCGTGTCCCAGGTCATGCGTGTCCCTGGTCATGCCTGTTCCTGGTCATGCCTGTTCCTGGTCATGCTTGTCCCTGGTCATCCGTGTCCCAGGTCATGCGTGTCCCAGGTCATGCGTGTTCCTGGTCATGCGTGTCCCTGGTCATGCCTGTTCCTGGTCATGCCTGTTCCTGGTCATGCCTGTTCCTGGTCATGCGTGTCCCTGGTCATCCGTGTCCTGGTCATGCTTGTCCCTGGTCATGCGTGTTCCTGGTCATGCTTGTACCTGGTCATGCTTGTCCCTGGTCATGCGTGTTCCTGGTCATGCGTGTTCCTGGTCATGCTTGTACCTGGTCATGCCTGTTCCTGGTCATACTTGTACCTGGTCATGCTTGTCCCTGGTCATGCGTGTTCCTGGTCATGCTTGTACCTGGTCATGCCTGTTCCTGGTCATGCGTGTTCCTGGTCATGCGTGTACCTGGTCATGCCTGTTCCTGGTCATGCGTGTTCCTGGTCATGCGTGTACCTGGTCATGCGTGTTCCTGGTCATGCGTGTTCCTGGTCATGCGTGTCCCTGGTCATGCCTGTTCCTGGTCATGCCTGTTCCTGGTCATGCGTGTCCCTGGTCATCCGTGTCCTGGTCATCCGTGTCCCAGGTCATGCGTGTCCCTGGTCATGCCTGTTCCTGGTCATGCCTGTTCCTGGTCATGCGTGTTCCTGGTCATGCGTGTACCTGGTCATGCCTGTTCCTGGTCATGCGTGTTCCTGGTCATGCGTGTACCTGGTCATGCCTGTTCCTGGTCATGCGTGTTCCTGGTCATGCGTGTCCCTGGTCATGCCTGTTCCTGGTCATGCCTGTTCCTGGTCATGCGTGTCCCTGGTCATCCGTGTCCTGGTCATCCGTGTCCCAGGTCATGCGTGTCCCTGGTCATGCCTGTTCCTGGTCATGCCTGTTCCTGGTCATGCGTGTCCTGGTCATGCTTGTCCCTGGTCATGCGTGTTCCTGGTCATGCTTGTACCTGGTCATGCCTGTTCCTGGTCATGCGTGTTCCTGGTCATGCGTGTACCTGGTCATGCCTGTTCCTGGTCATGCGTGTTCCTGGTCATGCTTGTACCTGGTCATGCGTGTCCCTGGTCATGCGTGTTCCTGGTCATGCGTGTCCCTGGTCATGCCTGTTCCTGGTCATGCCTGTTCCTGGTCATGCGTGTTCCTGGTCATGCCTGTCCCTGGTCATGTGTGTCCCTGGGGTGACCCGGTCATGCGTGTTGTGTGCAGATCTTCAAGCTGCTGCAGGCCCCGTTCACGGACAGCGGCGACGGGCCCATGCTGCGGCTGGAGGAGCTGGCCGACCAGCGCCACGCCCCCTTCCGGCACATCTGCCGCCTGTGCTACCGCGTGCTGCGCCACTCGCAGCAGGACTACCGCAAGAACCAGGTCCGTTGAACCAGGACGTTAGAACCAGGGCTGTAGTACCAGGTCTGTAGAACCAGGACCTTCCCGCTAGATAGGGCTGCTCAGGCTAACCGAGCCGGGCTGAATGCTGATGTTCATCCGGTCCAGACTGGATGAGCTTAATCCGACTTGGGTCACGTTGACCCTAACCAGGTCAGATCTGACCAAGGTTAGATCTGATGTCAAGTGTGGGGTAGTTTAGGATGATCCGCACAGATTGTGTTTTGCACGGTAATATATTTGAGGATGCTGTTCCGTGGTAGAAGGCCTTTCTGTTTTCGTTCAGAATAACCGGGGTACTAGAAAGGTCTGAAAACGCTGTAACGCGATGAATGATCTCATTGAAACTCATTGAAACTTATTGAGATTCCTCCTCATTCATAAATATGCAAAGTAGTCCAAGAACTGCTCATAGGGATGAATATTCGGATGAAAAATAAATAAATCAACAAATGTAGTCCTTCTCTGTAAAAGTGTTTGCTTTATTTACCCCCACTGACAACCACAAGGTCATACACATGGGATTCATGCCAGCGGCTCCCTTGTGATTAAGCTGCGTGTGTGTGTGTGTGTGTGTGTGTGTGTGTTTGTGTGTGTGCGTGCTTGCGTCTCTGTGTGTGTGTGGGTGTGTGTGTGCGTGTCTCCATGTCTGTGTGTGTGTGTACAGGAGTACATCGCCAAGCAGTTCCGCTTCATGCAGAAGCAGATCGGCTACGACGTGCTGGCCGAGGACACCATCACCGCTCTGCTGCACAACAACCGCAAGCTGCTGGAGAAACACATCACCGCCGCCGAGATAGACACCTTCGTCAGCCTGGTCCGCAAGAACCGCGAGCCCAGGTGCTGACCTGGGGTGGGGGGGAAGTCCTACTGGTGACCGGGGAGGGGGGGTCCTACTGGTGACCGGGGGTCCTATTGGTGACTGGGGGTCCTATTGGGGACGTGGAGTCCTATTGGTGACCTTGGGGTCCTATTGGTGACTGGGGGTCCTATTGGTGACCTTGGGGTCCTATTGGTGACCTTGGGGTCCTATTGGTCACTGGGGGTCCTATTGGTGACTGGGGGTCCTATTGGGGACTGGGGGTCCTATTGGTGACCTTGGGGTCCTGTTGGTGACCTTGGGGTCCTATTGGTCACTGGGGGTCTATTGGTGACCGGGGGTTCTACTGGTGACTGGGGGCCTATTGGTGACGGGGTCTGTTTGTGACTGGGGGTCTAATGGTGACCTGGGGTCCTATTGGGGACTGGGAGTCCTATTGGTGACCTTGAGGTCCTATTGGTGACCTTGGGATTCTACTGGTGACCTGGGGTCCTATTGGTGACCCGGGTTCCTGGTTACCACACTAATGTGTTAATGTGCTCACCTACTGATGAGCACATTAACAAAAGCTATAGATTAACACGTGTGTGTGTGTGTGTGTGTGTGTGTGTGTGTGTGTGGTAACGACACATTTGATATTGCGTATGTTGACCACAAACCACACGCCTCAGAGTGTCGGGTCCTTTTGATACGTATTGTTTAGTGATAAAGACCGTCCACGTTTTGAATCTAGATATATGTGAACGTGTCTCACCTCAGACTGACAGGCGGCTACCGCTCAGTGTCTGAGATCAAGGCCAGAAGAAGGCGCGTGACGGCCCGATTCTATGACGTCAAGCGGTCTCTTCTGAAGGACGGCTAATGACTGTCTCGTGGTCTCAGGAATGTCTGGCCGCTAACCAGGAAGCACAAACAGAACATAGAAAGCTGTCATTGTTGGACTTCCATGAAACTGTTTCTCTGGATGTGATAATTAGAGTCTGGTGGTTTTTAAGGAGGGGAGTTTCTCACTGTGTGTTTGTGTGCGTGTTGTTTACGTGTGTGTGTGTGTGTCCCAGGTTCCTGGACTACCTCTCGGACCTGTGCGTCTCCATGAACAAGTCCATCCCTGTGACCCAGGAGCTGATCTGCAACGCAGTGTTGGACCCGACCAACGGGGACATCCTCATAGAGACGAAGTACGGCTCCCCACTTCCTCCCACATCCTCTTTCTCTTCCTCACCCCTCCCTGGCAGACCCGGTCTGATGATCAACACTCGGTTCCTCCTTCTGAGAAGCTCAGATTCTGAGGACCGTGTCACAGGAAGATCTAAACAAACCAGATTCGTTTCCTCCCTTGTTGACATGGAATGTGTGACGTAAACGTTTCTTTATCAAGTTTAAGAACCAAAACAAAGTATTGACGGCTTGAAGAGTTGGACATAAGTGTCTCTTCTAGGATCAGTTCAATATGATACATATTCCGTCCAATGTATGATTAACTACCCGGCTTAAACCTACTTAATTTGACCTAATATGAGGTGCTAGAATCATCCTGATCAGCATGGGGTTACTGCTGGAGCCAAAGCCAGTTTAGAACAGTAGCAATACAAAATGAACGGGTTTAAACACATAATGGCACCAGCTGTCTTTGAGGTCCAGAGGTCAGAGAGCGGTTCCTAACCTCGCTCTGTTGGGTTCAGAGTTCAGACAACTGTTCCTAACCCCACTCTGTGCGGTCAAGAGAGCGGTTCCTAACCAGGCTCCCCCTGCAGACTGGTGCTGTCCCGGTTCGAGATCGAGGGGGCGTCGATCGGGGAGAGCTCGGTGGAGTCTGAGGAGGACGAGGAGGAGGTGTGGCTCTTCTGGAAGGACCGCAACAAGGAGGTGCGCAGCAAGAGCATCCGGGAGCTGGCCCAGGACGCCAAGGAGGACCAGAAGGAGGACCAGGAGGTGATCAGCTACTACAGGTGACCTCCCCGTGCTCCTTCTGCTGCTGCGGTGAGCAGAAGGCTTCACACACGCGTTCACCATGAACCTGGCGGGGTCTGAAGCTGTGGTGAGCAGAAGGCTTCACACACACGTTCACCATGAACCTGGTGGGGTCTGAAGCTGTGGTGAGCAGAAGGCTTCACAAATGTGTTCCACCATTACCCTGGTGGTGTCTGAGGCTGTGGTGAACATTTTACACACGTGTTCACTATTTTCCCGGTCTCAGGAACCAGCTGAACCTGTGTTGTGGTCCCCAGGGACCAGCTGAACCTGTGTTGTGTTGTGGTCCTGAGGTACCTGTTGAACCTGTGTTGTGATCCTCAGGTACCAGTTGAACCTGTTTGCTCGCATGTGCCTGGACCGCCAGTACCTGGCCATCAACAAGATCTCGGGCCAGCTGGATGTGGACCTGATCCTGCGCTGCATGTCTGACGAGGACCTGCCCTACGACCTGCGCGCCTCTTTCTGCCGCATGATGCTGCACATGCACGTGGACCGCGACCCCCAGGAGCAGGTCACGCCCGTCAAGTACGCCCGGCTCTGGTCCGAGATCCCCTCGCAGATCGCCATCGACGAGTGAGTGACGCCGCCATCATGTAGCCACAAACACAGACCTACGGGGTACAGATGATTATATCATGTTCATGTGTCCATAAATACAGAGCTATGGGTTACAGATGATTATATCAGCGTTCATGTGTCCATATGGGTCGGGGGGGGGGGGGGGTTACAGATGATTATATTACAGTTAATAAAACCATATGAGGGTGGTGGGTGGGGCAGGCTAGTGTAGATGCCGGGGGTTAGACTTCCAGACAAAAGGTTCTGGGTTCGATCTCGAAATCCACAGCTTCCGTGTCGGTGTTCCTCAGCCAGATGATGATCTCACCTCTCACTGCATCTCACATCACCCTGACTCAGCGGCTAGAGGGGCAACATGGAGGCACTTGAATTACGCTGTGCCTATTTGAGAGAAAAGGAGAACTTCATTGGTGCATTCTTTTTCCGTTCGTAGCTATGACAACGACGGCACGTCAAAGGACGAGATCAAGGAGCGCTTCTGCCAGACGATGGAGTTCGTGGAGAACTACCTGAGGGACGTGGTCAGCCAGAGCTTCCCCTTCGCCGACAAGGAGAAGAACAAGCTGACCTTCGAGGTACGGCTGGTGTTCCTCTGAGCTTCTCCTGGTGTTCCTCTGACCTTCTCCTGGTGTTCCTCTGAGGTTCTCCTGGTGTTCCTCTGAACTTCTCCTGATGTTCCTCTGAACTTCTCCTGGTGTTCCTCTGAACTTCTCCTGGGTTTCCTCTGAACTTCTCCTGGGTTTCCTCTGATCTTCTCCTGGTGTTCCTCTGAACTTCTCCTGGGTTTCCTCTGAACTTCTCCTGGGTTTCCTCTGAACTTCTCCTGGTGTTCCTCTGAACTTCTCCTGGTGTTCCTCTGAACTTCTCCTGGTGTTCCTCTGAACTTCTCCTGGGTTTCCTCTAACCTCCTCCTGGTGTTCCTCTGACCTCCTGCTGTTCCTCTAACCTTCTCTCCCCTGATCGCACGCGTCTGCTCAGATGTTCCATCAGACCCACGTCTGTCTGAGCGGGTCTTGATTCTCTGTGTTCCCTCCTGATCAGGTGGTGAACCTGGCGAGGAACCTGATCTACTTTGGGTTCTACAACTTCAGCGACCTGCTGAGGCTGACCAAGATCCTGCTGGCCATCCTGGACTGTGTCCACACCAACACCTCCTTCCCCTTCAACAAGACGGAGAAGGGTGATGAGGCCAAAGGTGTGTGTGTGTGTGTGTGTGTGTGTGTGTGTGTGTGTGTGTGTGTGTGTGTCTCAACCCCTATGAAGGAATATTTGACTTTTTTATCTTTTTAACTAATGTCAATAAAATGGACATTTATCATGTGATTTTGTGTTATTTGATCTATACAGATAGATAGATAGATTTATATATATAAATAGAGAGGTCTGTGGTTAGATAACTCATATCATGAATCATGGCAGGCAGACCTAATGTAATTTACTCCAACATCTCCCTTGTAATTAAGATGTAATGTGTCAGAGTCAGGGGGCGACAGACAGGATCTTAATGACATGTTTGTGTCTGTGTGCACATGTGATGACCTTCCTGAGCGTTTGTGTGCGTGTGTGTGTGGACCCTTACCGTGACTGTGTGTGTAGGCAGCAACGTGATGCGCTCCATCCACGGCGTGGGGGAGCTCATGACGCAGGTGGTGCTGAGGGGCGGCGGCTTCATCCCCACCACGCCGGCCTCCGCCCCCGACGGCGAGACGGCCAAGTCGCAGGTGGAGCCGGAGAAGCAGGACATCCTGGTGATGGACACCAAGCTGAAGATCATCGAGATCCTGCAGGTGAGGCAGGAGAACATACCTTCTGGAGCCCGTCCTCTTGACACCTCGTTAACACCTCGCTAACATGCTCCTCTCTACACCTCGTTAACGTGCACCTCTGTACATCTCGTTAACACCTCGCTAACATGTTCCTCTCTACACCTCGTTAACGTGCACCTCTGTACATCTCGTTAACACCTCGTTAACATGCTCCTCTCTACACCTCGTTAACGTGCACCTCTGTACATCTCGTTAACACCTCGCTAACATGTTCCTCTCTACACCTCGTTAACGTGCACCTCTGTACATCTCGTTAACATGCTCCTCTCTACAACTCGTTAACATGCACCTCTGTACATCTCGTTAACACCTTGTTAACGTGCACCTCTCTACACCTCGTTAACGAAACCATGCCCATCATAGCCGCGGTGCATTGGGGTTCTACAGGTGAAGCAGGAGATGCCATCTGGAGCCCATGCTCCTCTCTACATGTATTGGGGCTCTACAGGAGACACAGCAGAAGATACTTTCTGGAGAACATGCACCTCTCTAAACCTCGTTAACACCTTGTTACCATGCTCCTCTTAACAACTCGTTAACATACTCCTCTTAACACTTTGTTGACATGCGCAACATGATCCTGATGCATTGGGTTCTACAACGTGTTCCCTAGTGTCCAAGACGTTCCACTACAATGTAAAAGACAAATTAAGAAGAAGAAGGGTGAATGTGAATGTTTGAGAGCCTTGTTAGAGCAGGATTGGGGTCTAGCCTGGTGGATTCGGACGCCTGTCTCCTAGAGGATGTTATTCTCAAAGAACCTCCTTCCTCTCCGCTGCCTCCTGCAGTTCATCCTCAACGTGCGTCTGGACTACAGGATCTCCTGCCTGCTCTCCATCTTCAAGCGGGAGTTTGACGAGAGCAACTCCCAGAATGAGCTGTCGGTTGCCGGGGTAACGGCCGAGGGACCCAGCAACATGCCAGGTCAGTGCTGCTGCTCAGGCCCAGGGGGCAGGGCTACACGGGCACTGGCCACTCCCCCTTTGCCCGCGTTGGCAAGACGGCTCCCCTGGCCAAAATAATGCAATTAATGATTGTTTAGGTTTTATGAAATTATTGGTCTGAATGCTGTAGTTCCTACTGCTACGTATGATTTTGTTTATTAAGATATTGTAAATACATCAGATCAAATTAATTGGTTATGAAAATGGCTGCCATTTCCGTCCCAGAGGAATGAAGTGATGAACTAACTCTCACTACGTGGTGACAAAGTTAGAGTGATCACTACGTAGTGACAGAGTGAGAGTGATCCCTGAGACCCGTTGATCTGAAGCCCCTTGGGGTACTTATCTGGGGTACGTGTCTCTCGTTTTTCAGGAGCGCTGGACTTCGAGCAGATAGAAGAGCAGGCGGAAGGGATCTTCGGAGGAAGGTAAGGACGACGTTCTACCTCAAACACCCACAAAAACTCTTGGCTTAATGGACATTATGGGCGGTTGGGCAATGATTAGGTTGTCATGTGTGTCTTCTTTGTGTGTGTGTGTGTGTGTGTGTGTGTGTGTGTGTGCATGCCTGTGTGTGTGCATGCCTGTGTGTGTGTGTGTGTGCGTGTGTGTGTGTGTGCGCGCCCCCCAGTGAGGAGAACACCCCCCTGGACCTGGACGACCAGGGGGGCCGCACCTTCCTGCGGGTGCTGCTCCACCTGACCATGCACGACTACCCTCCGCTGGTGTCCCGCGCGCTCCACCTCCTCTTCAGGCACTTCAGCCAGCGGCAGGAGGTGCTGCAGGCCTTCAAGCAGGTCTGTGATCAACACATGACTGGCTCGGTCATAAACTTAGCTTGTGATGAACACATGAATGGCTCGGTCATAAGATTAGCTTGTGATGAAGACACGAATGGCTCGGTCATAAGCTTAGCTTGTGGTGAAGACACGAATGGCTCGGTCATAAGCTTAGCTTGTGATGAACACATGAATGGCTCGGTCATAAGCTTAGCTTGTGATGAACACATGACTGGCTCGGTCATAAGCTTAGCTTGCGATGAACACATGAATGGCTCGGTCATAAGCTTAGCTTGCGATGAACACATGAATGGCTCGGTCATAAGCTTAGCTTGTGATGAACACATGAATGGCTCGGTCATAAGATTAGCTTGTGATGAAGACACGAATGGCTCGGTCATAAGCTTAGCTTGTGATGAACACATGAATGGCTCGTTCATAAGCCTAGTTTGTGATGAACACATGACTGGCTCGGTCATAAACTTAGCTTGTGATGAACACATGAATGGCTCGGTCATAAGCTTAGCTTGTGGTGAAGACACGAATGGCTCGGTCATAAGCTTAGCTTGTGATGAAGACACGAATGGCTCGGTCATAAGCTTAGCTTGTGATGAACACATGAATGGCTCGGTCATAAGCTTAGCTTGCGATGAACACATGAGTGGCTCGGTCATAAGCTTAGCTTGCGTTGAACACATGAATGGCTCGGTCATAAGCTTAGCTAGCGATGAACACATGAATGGCTCGGTCATAAGCTTAGCTTGCGATGAACACATGAATGGCTCGGTCATAAGCTTAGCTAGCGATGAACACATGAATGGCTCGGTCATAAGCTTAGCTAGTGATGAACACATGAATGGCTCGGTCATAAGCTTAGCTTGTGATGAACACATGAATGGCTCGGTCATAAGATTAGCTTGTGATGAACACATGAATGGCTCGGTCATAAGATTAGCTTGTGGTGAACACATGAATGGCTCGGTCATAAGTTTAGCTTGTGGTGAAGACACGAATGGCTCGGTCATAAGCTTAGCTTGTGGTGAAGACACGAATGGCTCGGTCATAAGCTTAGCTTGTGATGAAGACAAGAATGGCTCGGTCATAAGCTTAGCTTGTGATGAACACATGAATGGCTCGGTCATAAGCTGAGCTTGTGATGAACACATGAATGGCTCGGTCATAAGATTAGCTTGCGATGAACACATGAATGGCTCGGTCATAAGCTTAGCTTGCGATGAACACATGAATGGCTCGGTCATAAGCTTAGCTTGTGATGAACACATGAATGGCTCAGTCATAAGCTTAGCTTGCGATGAACACATAAGTGGCTCGGTCATAAGCATAGCTTGTGATGAACACATGAATGGCTCGGTCATAAGCTTAGCTTGTGATGAACACATGAATGGCTCAGTCATAAGCTTGGCGTTCTTTGTGATGAAGACATGAACGGCTCCGTCACTGATCCCCCTCCACCCTCAGGTCCAGCTGCTGGTGACCAGCCAGGACGTGGAGAACTACAAGCAGATCAAGTCTGACCTGGACCAGCTGCGCTCCATCGTGGAGAAGTCAGAGCTGTGGGTGTACAAGCGGCAGGGTCCGGACGAGGGTCTGGACGGGGGGGAGCTGCTGTCCAGCGAGTCCGACCACAAGAAGGTGGGGTGGTGGAGCTCCTGGGCTGGCTGATGGGGGTACTGGTGGAGGTTACCGGGGTTCTCTGGGCGCGAGCTGATCGCAAATGACTACACCCAGATTTACAAAGATTTGAATATGAATATGATGTCCTTCAGCTTTGATAAAGTGATTACAGTAGGGTGTACTATTTCGTTCATCTGAGGCACACACTTGGTCATAATGGTATCCTTCCATGGTGTTTAACGGTGGCTTTGAGGTCCAGCGTTTGTTGCCTTCTAAAGCTGATGTGGTTGTTGGTCTGCAGGGGGAATCGGGCGCCTCAGACAAACCAAAGAAACCAGAGAGCACCAGCAGCTACAACTACAGGGTGGTGAAAGAGGTAAACAGATAATCCATCACACAGACACTCTGAGCTCTCCTCTCCCCCCTCTCGTCCCCACTCTCCTCTCCCCTCTCTTCTCTCCCTCTCTCCTCCTCTCTCTCCTCCCCTCCCTCCCCTCTCCTCCTCTCTCTCCCTCTCCTCCCCTCCCTCTCCCCCTCTTCTCCTCTCCTCTCCCTCGCTCTCCTACTCTTCACCCCTCTACCCTCCTCTCCCCTCTCTTCTCTCCCTCTCTCCCCTCCCCTCCTCTCTCTCCTCCCCTCCCTCTCCCCCTCTTCTCCTCTCCTCCCCTCCCTCCACTCTTCTCCTCTCCTCTCCTCCCCTCCCTCTTCTCCTCTCCTCCCCTCCCTCTCCCCCTCTCCTCCTCTCCTCCCCTCCCTCCCCTCCTCCTCCTCTCCTAACGTGGTGGTGACCGCTGTGTCCTCAGATCCTGCTGCGTCTCAGCCGGCTCTGTGTTCAGGAGGGCCTGTCGGGCAGGAAGAGCAAGAAGCAGCAGCAGAGGCTCCTGAGGAACATGGGGGCCCACACCGTGGTGCTGGAGCTGCTGCAGATCCCTTATGAGAAGGTGTGCTTCACTGGGAGTACTGGGTGGACTGGGAGACTGATCTCTGTGTGCTGGGAGTGACCTCTTATCGCCGTTTGTCTTGTACCCAGGGGGAGGACGTCCGCATGCAGGACATCATGAGGCTCGCCCACCAGTTCCTGCAGAACTTCTGTGCGGGGAACCAGCAGAACCAAGCCCTGCTGCACAAGCACATCAACCTGTTCCTCAACCCAGGGGTGAGGGCCTGCTTTGATAGGCTGGGATGGGCCACCGCTTACTGAGGGCAAGATGTTGAGGGAGGAAGTCTCCTGTACCCTGGCATGTTTCTGAACCCAAGCCTTCCTAACCACCTCCTCTCCGTCGGGCTCCAGATCCTGGAGGCCATCACCATGCAGCACATCTTCATGAACAACTTCCAGCTGTGCAGCGAGATCAACGAGCGCGTGGTGCAGCACTTCGTCCACTGCATCGAGACGCACGGCCGCAACGTGCAGTACCTCAAGTTCCTGCAGACCATCGTCAAGGCGGAGAACAAGTTCATCAAGAAGTGCCAGGACATCGTCATGGCCGAGGTCTGCACCCACCTCCAAACACCTGCCTCCCCCCTCCTCTGCACTCTCCCCCCAACTCCGACCTCACCCCTTCTCTCCAGTCTCCCCCCCAGCACCACCCTCTTCTCTTCTCTCCACACACCCACGGTGACCGGGAGGTCATCGTGTCTCCTAACCCAGTGGTTCTCAAACCTTTTCTACTAGTGTACCTCCTCTAGGATATTCTTTCAGCTGAGCACCCGCCTCACCAGCTCAGATTTCTTTTGGTGTTTCTGGATGCGCTTTCTTTCTCCCAGATTCTCCTTGTTTTCAGATTTACGTTTCAACCACTTTCACATCACATCTCGCGTCACAATTTTTCAATTTTTTCTTCGCTAGCTTTCAGAATTGTAACTTGCTCAGGGTGAAAAGAAATCATGCTGTTCGCTCTTTTTTTCTTAAAATGTCAGAGTGCTCCAAAGTAGCCCTAAGGGTACGCGTACCCCCATTTGAGAACCACTGTCCTCACCGACTAAACCCTGATGTCTCCCGCCGTGTCCCCAGCTGGTGAACGCCGGCGAGGATGTACTGGTGTTCTACAACGACCGCGCCTCCTTCCAGACGCTGGTGCAGATGATGCGCTCGGAGCGGGACCGCATGGACCAGAACAGCGCGCTGATGTACCACATCCACCTGGTGGAGCTGCTGGCCGTCTGCACCGAGGGCAAGAACGTCTACACCGAGATCAAGTGCAACTCCCTGCTGCCGCTGGACGACATCGTACGCGTGGTCACGCACGAGGACTGCATCCCCGAGGTGGGCCCCCCCGACGCCTTGGCGTTTCCACGGGAACGGGGTTTAGTAACGGGGGGGGGGGGCGGTTGCAATGTGTGTGGGCTAACTGATGAACTTATGTTCCTTCAGATTTAGAGCTTTTAGCAGACTCTTTTATAAGTACTAGTATTGGTCAGAAGAAAAATAAACAATATAGCGCTTTCGGTACGGTAAGGATGTTCGTAGAACCAAGTGCCAAGCACTAAGAATCGCTAGGTTAACCCCTTCCTCGTATACAACAAAGATATCTAGGACAAGACGCTATTTAGATAAGAAGTACTATTTTTAAGTGCAAGGACGTACATGCAATGAAAGTGTGTCCTTTAGATCCAAGTGTAGCAATATGAATGTGTAGGGCATCGCTTCAGAGTACTGTTGATACTTTATCGGCGTGAATTATATACGATCGATTCTTCTGGACTATTTGAATTCATGTGTTGATGGAAACCCGTCTGAGCCCCTCCTGATTGGAGCGGACTCAGACAGGAGCAGATCAGAGTTAACCACCTCGCTCTCCGCTTCAGGTGAAGATCGCCTACATCAACTTCCTCAACCACTGCTACGTGGACACGGAGGTGGAGATGAAGGAGATCTACACCTCCAACCACATGTGGAAGCTCTTCGAGAACTTCCTGGTGGACATCTGCAGGGTAAGGGCCCCCCCCCGCCAGAGACCCCCGAAGGGAACCGGGTTCCGGACCCTAACCCCCTGAGTCCTCTGCCCTCTCATTGGCCAGGTGTGCAACAACACCAGCGACCGGAAGCACGCCGACACGGTGCTGGAGCGCTACGTCACTGAGACGGTCATGAGCATCGTCACCACCTTCTTCAGCTCGCCCTTCTCTGACCAGAGCACCAGTCTGCAGGTAACCCCGCCCTCCCCCTCATTGATGAGCACATGAAGACACAAGGCTCTCGATCACTGCTTCAACCCTCACCCTGACGGACCCCCAGTTAACAGGTGAAAACATGAGGACTCTGTTGACGGCTCGGTATTTCACTGAGTCATCCCTCACCCTCGCAGACACCATGTTAACAGGTGAACACATGAGGACAGAAGGCTCTCTAGTTCACTGCGTCATCCCTCACCCTCACTGACCCCCAGGTTAACAGGTGAACACATGAGGGCGGAAGGCTCTGTATTTCACTGTGTCATCCCACGCCAAATGGCCACCAATACTGGCTTCTCCTACTGATGAAGAAATGAAATGTTTGAAGCGATGCATGCCTGTGAGGATCTGTCTTATCTATTTCATGTGTGGCTCCATTCACTGCACTAAAACGTTACCACAGGACTGAACCCTTAACACGCAGTAAGTTAAGACATAGAGGCTGAGTCTGTGTCTTTAAGAGGGGTGAAGGTGGACAGTGGGGGGGCCTGGGGTAATCATGGGTAATGGAGGAGGTCAGGCAGATGTTAGATGGTTAGTAGTCACCCTGTCCTCTGGGGGGACCGTCTAATGTCCGGCTGCCCTCCCTTGCGTGACCACAGGGGGCGACCACACACTGGCACGCAGGTGTGCAGACTGACCAGGGCTCTGAACCAGCAGCCACTCAGAGTGTGTGTGTGTGTGTGTGTGTGTGCTTGCGTGCGCGTGCGTGCGTGCGTGTGTCATCAGAACCGAATCCCTCTCTGCTGTTTATTTTTAGCGCCAAGTGCTTCTAAAAATACGCGTGCTTCTGAGAACCGCGCTTCTGATCAACCCGGCCGCTGGCGGAGGAACCAGGAAGGGCAGGAAACAGAGGTTTCTCAAATGTGCCGCCGGTTTGATTTGTGTTCATTGGGCTGCCCCTCGCGAGTCTGTGAAACGTTCCCGGCCCGTTATCAAGAGGCTTCCCCCTGTGGAGACACAGAAGCCTGTTGACTGAAGAAGGGTTCCAGTGCTCTCATCCGTTGGACGTGGGAGCGTTGTTGTTCATACGGGAACACGCTACGCAACGCAATGTGTCCTCTGCTCTCTATGAACATAAGAGCGGCTTATCGTCTCTCACTGAAATCGTTGTCCAGATGCCCTAAATAGAGCCTGCGTTGCATGATAACGATATGCAGCATACCTGAATACCTGGCTCTGTTCAGCCTGTTTCTTTACTGCCTATATCCTCTGCTGCAGGCCTCTCTGCTGGGGGAAATGATCAAGGTATATAATGTACGAGTGACCGTGAGTCTGGGAGTGGTTGGGTCCTCTATTTATACATCTATGGTCACAGGTTGGTGGTCAGTGTTAATGGATGCTTGGGGATTCATTCTGTCAGGGTAAAAAAACACACTCTATGCGGCACCATGGCTCCCTTCATAGCTCTGTCTGTGTGTGTTTGTGTGTGTGTGTGTGTGTGTGTCTGTGTGTGTGTGTGTCTGTGTGCGTGACGGTGTGTTTAAGTATATGCGTGTGACTTTGTGCCTGTGAGTGTGTTTGACTTTGTGAGTGTATTTATGACCGTGTATGTGTGAGTGTCCATGGCTGTGTGTGTGTGGTGATGCCTACAGGTGCATGCTTGTGTCACATGCAGGTGATTTGTTCAGGATGATGTCATGGTGTGTGCATCACCGTCTCTTCCCCCGTCCTCCCCGTCTCTCCCCCTTTCCCCCCCGTCTCCCCCCCATCCCCCCAGACCCGGCAGCCGGTCTTCGTCCAGCTGCTGCAGGCGGTGTTCCGGGTCTACCACTGCCCCTGGCTCAGCCCGGTGCAGAAGGGCGCGGTGGAGGCCTGCATCAAGGTGCTCTCCGACGTCGGTGAGACAACATTGCTCATGAAAACCAGCTGTTATCATGCTCAAAACAAAGCGCATGTATATCCTCGTTAATAACACCTCCCCCCACAACGCCTCCTCCTGTTAGCTGCTGTTGGCTAACTGAAGCTAGCTCCTCTGGCCTCCTCACCCCTTACACTTCCTCCTCCTGTTATCTGCTGTTGGCTAACTGAAGCTAGCTCCTCTGGCCTCCTCACCCCGTACACTTCCTCCTCCTGTTAGCTGCTCTTGGCTAACTGAAGCTAGCTCCTCTGGCCTCCTCACCCCTTACACTTCCTCCTCCTGTTAGCTGCTGTTGGATAACTGAAGCTAGCTCCTCAGGCCTCCTCACCCCGTACACTTCCTCCTCCTGTTAGCTGCTTCTGGATAACTGAAGCTAACAACAGCTTACTACCCCTTTGAATACCGTTAAAGAAGCACTGAACCCAAAATCCTTATCAAATGTATTTCACCATGGTCATTGGTCTTCTGTCATTAATTTGAGGTCCAACTAGGCGGGGGTTGATGTTGATGGCTGTGTCCAAGAGAGGGTTTAGCTTCTCTGGACACTTAAAGTATTACACCAGAGTGTGTTCTTCAAGACCCTTAAAGTAAAAAGTCACGGTGTGTTGGGCATTTCATAAACAACATTGTTCATAAAAACCAGCTGTTATCATGCTCAAAACATAGCGCATGGATATCCTCGTTAATAACAATACGAGCGTCAGAAAGCTGGTGTGAATCAGCATGTTGGTGCTCCAAGAGAACATGTGTCTGAGTCAGTGTGTCCGTCGTGGTGTGTTCCTGACAGCCAAGGGCCGGGCCATCGCCATCCCCGTGGACCTGGACAACCAGGTGAACAACCTGTTTGTGAAGTCCAACAACATTGTGCAGAAGACGGCCATGAGCTGGAGGCTGTCGGCCCGCAACGCCGCAAGGAGGGACTCGGTAGTGACCGCCTCGCGCGACTACCGGAATATCATCGAGAGGCTGCAGGTGAGGGGGTGTGTGTGTGTGTGTGTGTGTGTGTGTTTTTTACCTGTGTGTGTGTGTGTGTGTGTGTGTGTGTGTGTGTGTGTGTGCGTGCGTTGTTTACCTGTGTGTGTGTGTGTGTGTGTGTGTCGTTTACCTGTGTGTGTGTGTGTGTGTTGTTTAACTGTCTGTGTGTGGGCGTTGTTGACCTGTGTGTATGTGTGTGTGTGTGTGTGTGTGTGTGTGTGTGTGTGTTGTTTACCTGTGTGTGTGTGTGTGTTGTTTACCTGTGTGTCTCCAGGACATCGTGTCTGCTCTGGAGGATAGGCTCCGCCCCCTGGTCCAGGCGGAGCTCTCGGTTCTCGTGGACGTGCTCCACCGCCCCGAGCTGCTGTTCCCCGAGAACACCGACTCACGCAGGAAGTGCGAGAGCGGGGGCTTCATCTGCAAGTAAGGGTCCCCCCTTCTGGGTTCATCCAGCCACTTCATTCATTCATCCGATATGAATCTCATTACGCCTCCATGAGTCTGTAAATGATAGTGTGAGGTAATGGATGGTCGTGATGGTAACATGTTGATGGAAGGTAATGGTTGGTAATGATGGTAACATGTTGATGGGAGGTAATGGTTGGTAATGATGGTAACATGTTGATGGGTGGTTATGGTTGATAATGGATGGTAATGATGGTAACATGTTGATGGGAGGTAATGGTTGGTAATGATGGTAACATGTTGATGGGTGATAATGGATGGTAATGATGGTAACATGTTGATGGTTGGTAATGATGGTAACATGTTGATGGATGGTAATGGATGGTAATGATGGTAACATGTTGATGGGAGGTAATGGATGGTAATGATGGTAACATGTTGATACGAGGTTACGGTTGATAATGGATGGTAATAATGGTAACATGTTGATGGGTGGTCATCGATGGTAATGAATGATAATGGGTGGAAATGATGGAGACATATTCTGATGGGTGGAACTGGTGGTAATAAATGGTAACAGGTAATAATGTACGGTAATGGATGGTAACCAAGGTAATGACGGTCATAGAGGTTATGTACTGTAATAAATGGTAATATTGATAATGAATAGTAATAGTGGTAGTGAATGATAAAGGTTTGTAATTTAGTAATGAATAGTCTTAGTGGTTATGTATGTAATGAATGGTAGTGGTGGTAATGAGTGTTAATGTATGGTAATGAGTGGTAATGTACGGTAATGAATGATAATAGTGATATGCGTACGGTAATATACGGCGATGAATGGTAATGTAATTAATAAATGATAATAGTGGTAATGTACAGTAATGCTTGTAATGAGTGGTAATGTACGGTAATGAATGATAATAGTGACATACGTACGGTAATATACGGCGATGAATGGTAATGTAATTAATGAATGATAATAGTGGTAAAGTACAGTAATGTTTGTAATGCATGGTAATGTGCGATAGTGTACGGTAATGCGAGCGAACGGTCCCCAGGCTGATCAAGCACACCAAGCAGCTGTTGGAGGAGAACGAGGAGCGTCTCTGTATCAAGGTCCTCCAGACGCTGAGGGAGATGATGACCAAAGACCGCGGCTACGGAGAGAAGGTAGGGAGGAGGCCTGATGGAGCTGCCCCGCCCTCCAAAGGGTGGAGGAGGTTCTGCTGGAGCCACTCCACCCTACACAGGGTGGAGGAGTCCTGATTGAGCTGCTGAACGTCCACCCTGATCCTAATGATACACTGCAGAGCGCTGGTCGTCTCAGACACTGATCCTCATGTCCGCGATGGAGGGAGGTCCTTCATCACACAGCCCTGGGTCAGAACAGAGGTCAGAGGTCCTCAGCCTCCTCCTGGCCCGAGACCCCTCGGCTGGTCGTGACTCGTGACTTGTGACGTGTAGCGCCGTGCGTTAAAGTGGCACAATGGCTTAGCGTCCTACACGGTCGTCATTACAAAGTACAGATTTGAAAATAATTTCGGGGATCCCCTGTTGAAGACCTGTGTTGGACAACAACACCATAAGTTGTTGTCTCTGCAACGTGTTAGGACCTACAGCCTCGCGGCGCTGCGACCTGTTATCTGCGAGCTGTTATCTGCGAGCTGTTAGCTGTGATGTTGTCCTCTGCTGATGCCTGCTGTCTGCCCCTAACGCCTCACCCTCTGCTCTCTTTCAGCTCAGGGCCTTTGATGATGAGATGGATGTGCCCAAGGTTGTCTAACTTTATACCACGCCCGTGCCTCTCTCTCTCTCTCTGTCTGTCTCCGTCCCTGCCTCTTTCTTTGACTTCCTCTCTTTCTCTCTCTGCCTTCCTTCTTGCGCTCTCTCTCTCTCTCTCTCTCTCTCTCTCTCTCTCTCTCTCTCTCTCTCTCTCTCTCTCTCTCTCTCTCTCTCTCTCTCTCTCTCTCTCTCTCTCTCTCTCTCTCTCTCTCGCTGACTTGCTGTCTTTCTCGCTCTCTCTCTTGCTGTCGCTCGCTCTCTCTCTCACTGTGTGTGTCTCTTTCTCTCTCAGCTTCCGCCGTTAATGTCTGTGTCTTGCTAGAAGTAGTTCTGAAAACAGTGGATTTGTAGCATCGTTAGCATCTGTAGCATTGTTAGCATATGTGTGTTTTTTGGTGATCTGGCATAATCTGTGTATGGTTGATATAGCCTTTTAGATATACTCCACCTACATATATGCACATATATACCAACACTGTGGATATATATATATACATGGAAGATGAGTGGGATGTTCTCAGCACGGTCTCTCCATGGTGGTGTCACTGTCTCTCCATGGTGGTGTCACGGTCCCTGGTTGGTCTTCCCCAACACGTTCACACTCTTCTCCTGAAGGCTGTCTCTGTATTTCTGGATGCGTTTCTGTCGGCCGCCAGTAGGGGGCACTGTGACGATGTGGACGGTTCAGAGACGGTTGCTGTGTGCGTGCGCGTGTGTTTATGAATGTGAGACGCGGTGGCAGGCGGCGAGGCTGTCCTAGTTTTCTTGCGCTTGTGAGCGGCACGATTCCTGGAGCCCTGCCAGCCCAGGCTGAGGTTACATAAGATCCAAGGTTTTTATTTTTTCCTGGAACTAAGCCCCTGCATCGATGTGTGACCTTCAGCAGTAATTGCCAATAAAAGTGTAGAGAAGCTGTTTACCCAGAGAGACGTGTGTGTCCGTGTGTGTGTCTGTGCAAGTGTGTGTTTAGGTGCTTTGTGTCCGTGTGTGAGTCACGCGTACGAGCGTGACTGTGGTGTGCCAGTGTGTGTGAAGCGTGCATGTGTGTGGAGGCCTCTGTGTGCGTGGGTGCCTGTGTGTGTGTCTGTGCGTGCCTGTTTGCATGGGGGCCTGTGTGTGTGTGTGTGTGTGTCTGTCTTTGTGTGCGTGCCTGGGTGCATGGATGCGTGTGTGTGTGTGTGTGTGTGTGTGTGTTCCTGTTTGTGTGTGTATGCATAGAGGAGGTGCAGAGAGCTGGACAGCAGCGCTCCTGTGCAGACCTGCCCTGCGCTCGCTGCCCCCGTCCCCGTCCCCGTCCCCGTCCCCGTCATGGAGCTGTCACGGAGGCTTGTTGTTTCAGGTCAACGTTGAAGTCATGATGTCACCACTTTTGTAACACCTTGTTTTTCCCCCCCGGCGCTTCCTCTTCCATTCACACCTTCTCCTCGCACCCGACGCCCCGTCCGTGGTGACGGGGCGTCGTGTCGCTGCCTCTCCTGACGGGTGAGAACCCGTGGGTTCATAGAGGCGCCGGCGGCGCCGGCACGGCGCTATCACCGGGGAGCACGGAGCTCACGGTTAGAGAGCGGCCGTGTTTCCGAGGACGCAGGGCAGCCAAAAAAGCGTGTGTGAGCTGTTGGGGGAGGGATGCGAACCCGAGCAGGCAGCCAGGGAAACATAGATGTAAACATGCCGGAGTGTGGGCCGGAACAAAGCGCCTGCGTGTTCGTCTGAGGGGGCTTTCTGAATGATCAGTGGTTTGCCGCAGGGAAACTCCTGTTTGTGAGTGTTTGTGTGCATGTGAGTGCGTGCACGCGTGATCAGTCATCTGTGTCCTCATGATGCTGCCGTCTGCGGTCTTGTTATGGACGCTGAAGTAATCCGTGGCCACCTGACCTCATCCCCTTCTGCAACCAATCACACCGCGGACCAGCCATTACAGATCATCCTCGCTGACCCAGCAGCCCCTCAGCCCTACAGCTCTATATTGCTCCCCCCCCCCCCCCCAGCAGAGACCCCCGCTGTGGGGGTGTGGGAGAGTCTCTCCACGCCGGTCCTGCTCCGCTCAACCTGGGCTCAGGCCGTGTGTTTTGGCACGGAGAACACAGCTTGTTAACGCTGTTGTCGCCTTGGCAGCGCTGAACTCTGTCCACCTCTGTAGACCACACACACACACACACACACACACACACACACACACACACATATACACACACACACACACACAAAGAGACACACACACAAAGAGACACACACACACAAACACACACGCCAACCATTCCTGTGAAGTCCTTGATTTGACCAGGGCAGGGTGGGATGGAGTTTGTGTTGGAGCTGACGTGTGTTGTGTTTCTGACGGGAGATGGTTTTGTTGGAGGTGATGGTGTGTTGTGTATCTGACGGGGTTGGGGCGGGGGTGACAATGTGTCGTGTTTACTCCAACGTTCTCTTCCTCTCGTTCCCCGGCTCTCCTCTCGTCACTCTCTCCGTGTTTGGGGACAGACAGACGGTCCGAGTCTCTGGTTTAGCGGACGGGTTCTGGATGTATTTATTCTAATACTGTTGTTTTGTTAGAGCCCGCCCTCCCCTACAGTCCTCTCTCAATGCCCCCCCCCCCCCGCTTGGCTCTCTGTCATCGTTTGTTTGCAGAGATGTCGTTCAGCAAAACCCTCTTTTGGTTTCCATCGACCGCATTTAGCCTAGCGCTACAACGTCTCGTACCTCCAGCCGTGAGAGGGAGAGGATCCAATTAGCCTGGGAAGGGAGAGGCGAACGGGGAACAGGGTGGTCTGTTCCTTGACCGCATACCGACGCACCGCGCGCCAACAAGACAAACACTGCAGAGAACATAACACAGAGAACACAACACAACAGAAAAGACACAACGACAGATAACACAACACCTCAGAGAACACTAAACAGAGAACACAACACAACAGAGAACACACAACGACAGATAACACGACACCTCAGAGAACACAACACAACAGAGAACACAACACAACAGAGAACACAAAACAACAGAGAACACAAAACGACAGTTCACAACACAACAGAACACAACACAACAGAGCAGAGAACCAAAACAGTGCGCTCACTTTGAGAGTGTGGGAACCGACTTCACTGCGCTCATTAGAACCGACACCGTACCTCACCTTCCTCCCAATGAACCCCACCACCCTACGGATCATGAGCACGGCTGCACCGCCCAAACACCACCCACCACGGCCCTCTGCATGCTCACTCACACACCGGTGCTGTCACCCAACTGCCTGTCACTCATCCCTTGTCCACAGCCGTTCCACCTTCTATCGCATGATCAACTAACCCTGTTTGTGTTCTGCTGTCTGCTCTGCCGACTCACCCCCACTTCACCACGCAGGAGCTGGATCAGAACCAGCCTGAGAAGATTGTGGAGGACCAGAAGAGGGTAGGTACTTCAGGCATCATCACCGCGCCCTGAGGACACGCCCGCTTATTAGAGTTCCTAAAACATGCTTGAGTTAAGTTCATACAACACGCTTAAGTTAAGTTCATACAATACGCTTAAGCTAAGTTCATACAAAACACTCTTTATTAAGGTGCACACAACGCGCTTAAGTTAAGTTCATACAACACGCTTAGGTAAAGTTCACACAACGCGCTTAAGTTAAGTTCACACAGCACGCTTAAGTTAAGTTCACACAACACGCTTAAGTTAAGTTCATACAACACGCTCAAGTTAAGTTCATACAACACGCTTAAGATAAATTCATGCAACATGCTTAAGTTAAGTTCATGCAACACGCTTTATTAAGGTTCATAGAACACACTTAAGTTAAGATGCACTTTACACACATAAAAAACAACAAAAACAAATCAGTTCTAAAGATATGTAGATGGCCGATACATCCCGTATTTGGTTCGTTAAATATAGTTTATATATATATATAAATTATAAATATAGTTCAGCGGACTCAAAAGTCTGCTGTGTGTGCTGAAGAGTGGAGAAGGTGGAGCATCACTCAATGTTTTGCTGTCTAGGCTGCTCCTTGAATAATGGCGGAGCCACGGATCATTCTAACACCGTACCTTATGGGACCTGATGGTTGAAGTGGGAGAACGTAACATTAATATTGATGTACTGAACACAGCATATTTTAGGGAGAAGGCGTCGGAGGAATCCGGGTTGGGAAGGCGTGAGTGACATGTCACACGTTTTACCATCTACAGACGTTCGCCTGAAGAGGATGGAACCGGTTTAAACTGGGGCCAAAAGGACAGTTGTGTCTCAAACAGAACATATTACTCCGTAGTAGAACGCTGTGTTACACACTCGGCCAATATTACAAACTGCCTTGGGTTAGTTTAGACTTCAGAGATCTGTTAAAGGTGTCATATTATGCCACTAGGTTTGAGTTTGATTAGCTGTTAAAAGCCACTCACACCTGGTGGTATAATATGTCACCTTTAAAGTATATGAGAAACATAATAACACTTGCATGTTCATGTCAGTCATGCAGTGGTTTACGCTTGCAAACTTTGAAGGCTTAATTCACTCTTTAATGGTTCTTAGGATTTAGATTCAAACTGTGTAGTACAGTGATGGGTTAGTAAGTGGCATTCATTGAAGACCTAGTCTAGTTTAAGCGAGCTAGAACACGGTCCCTATAGCTCAGCCCCAGCGCTGCGCAGACGGTGAGTCAGGTCGTTATCTAAGACTCCTGCTTTCTTTCATTTCCTGTGAATGTACGCCGTGCTGATGTTCCTGCCAATAGACGACGGGGTGGGTAATGCCCGCGTCCCTCCAGAGAGAAGCCCACCGTGGACGTCTTAATATAGAACCAGTGCTTATGTGATCACACACACACACACACACACACAAGCACACACACACACGCCTCTTCTTTTCTACCTCCTTCACGTTTCCCTATGGATGGTCTGTCAGGTAGCTGTGGGCCATCGTTGCCATGCCGACGGTTAAGTCGTGCTTCTTGGGCCCGTGGTTACGGGGATGAGTCACGCCGTGGGTGGGGTTGGGTTGGCCGGCAGGTCGTCTGTCTGAGCACCAGAACCCGACGGAGGGCTCGGTTGGCGGTGATGGAGTTGGTGGTGGGGGCGCTACGTCTGTCTGCAGCAGAACCCCCCCCCCAAGTCCAGCTTGAGTCTCATCAAAGCTGCTCAGGTTTTATAGGAGTGTGGACGGTGTACTTTGGAGGTAAGCGTGAGGCTCGTAAAGCATGCTACACCCAAAATAAACCTAAGGGGCTTTGATGAGACTCAAGTCCAGCTTGAGTCTCATCAAAGCTCCTTAGGTTTTATAGAAGTGTGGACGGTGTACTTTGGTTTTACTGGTGCGTCGACGGTGTTCTTTGGGTGCAGCGTGAGGCTCGTAAAAGCATGCGTGCGTGATGTATACTGTGTTAGCCCTGCTGGTCTGAGGTCTGTCCTGTTGTCCACCTCTGACTCGGCACAATGTGAATCCCATATCTCCCATCAAGGGGGAGACCCCCGGATCTTGAACGCCTCTGGTTTCCCCCAGCAGGTGTTTCTGCGTGCGTCCGCCACGTCACGCCACTAAAGGTCTTCGTTTCCTTCCCCCTTGCAGGGTGAGGCGCTGAGGCAGATCCTGGTGAACCGTTACTATGGCAACTTCCACCGCAGTGGGGGCCGCCGAGACAGCCTGACGGTGTACAGCCCAGGGGCCCTCAGCCCCACGGGGGCCGGCAAGAGCCAATCAGGTGGGGCGGCATGTGTGATGTCACGTATCTTAACGGCCAGGGGTTTATAAACCGTGAATGATGATGTGTGTGTGTTCTTCCTATCGATGGACAGGCTGTGTTCTCTCTGTTCTGTAGAGCTATGGTACACACACGCACACACACACACGCACACACACACACACAGACAGCTCCACCGGTTTGGGATGGCTCTTGTCCTGGGCAGGTGTTGGGGGGGGGTGCGGGACGTGACAGAGCTGGTGTTGTGGGGGACGTGGGGACACAGTCACCCGCCCAAAACAAGTCCAGTGTGTGTGGAGCTGGGCCTACAGCCAGAAGCTCAGAGTCCAGCCCGGTCTTATCTCAGGGGAGGTTGTGCGACGTTTCTTTGTTTGTTGTGGAGCGGTGTTGTGCGTGTGGCCCTGGACTCTGCATCAGGGCCACCGCCGCCGCCAACCGCCTCCGCTTCCATCTTGGCACGGGGAGCACCGAAGCTATTATCAGCCCGCTCACTCATCGTCCCCCGACAAGAGAGATGGAGCCTTCCCTCCACAGTGTCTCCGGTCTGCCGAGAGGCGTTCGGAGAAGCCGAGAGTCACGGCTCTTTTGCCGTCCTCCCCTTCGCCGATTGTGCCTTTTTCGCGGAAAGTCCCGAGTCCATGCGAGATGTCCTCCGAAGACGCCGTGTGGGTGTGCGTAAAGCGCCACCCTCTTGAGTCACCGGGGTCTGTGTGGCTCGCTGCCTCGAGGACGGATCCCAGTGCTTCTTCCGTGCAGCGTTAAGGACGGTTTGAACAACATAGCGGTGGTATCCACGACGACGGCCGTCGTCGTGGATACCACCGCTATGTTGTTCAAACCGTTTACAGCAGCGGGGGAAGTCCACCGTCCGTCCTGGTCCTAGCTCTCCATCACTCCCCTGGGCACCCGAACGCTGGCAGCCGTCCAGAGCCTCTGTACCTCCCAGTCCGCCGTGTGCGTGTGTGTAATCCCCTCTTCACTGTTGCTAAGCGATAGGCTGCTACTTCCTGTGAGAGCCGGACTGCACCTGTTGCCTGAAAGAGAGCCAGGCGGAGGCTCCATACGGTCCACTGAGTCTGGGTCCCATGGGGGGCGGGGGGGGGGGGCGGCCACAGGCACATCCACGTACCGTTCACAGTCACCGAAGTCCAATAGGTCCATTTGTCAGACGGAAAGAGAGAAAACAATATATCACTGTCGGTAGAGTAAGGATGTTCCTAGAACCAAGTGGCAAGCGCTAACAATCCAACAAAGATAGCTAGGGTAAGATGCTACACAATGCTAAGTACTATTTTTAAGTGAAAGGGTGTACAACATACAATAAGTGCGTAAGAGGGGGCGGGGTAAGGGGTAAGGGGGGGAGGATGTGCAGAGTCTAGGTGAACTCTGACCAAGCGAGTCTTGGGTCTTTTGCGGAAGCTGGTGAGCAACTCTGTGGTTAAGGAACACCGATTATTTGCAGGCTTCCTCGTCTCCAAATTATGTTACATCTTTGGTTTGTCACCTGTAGCGCTGGAGGTGTTGATACGAGGGTGTCTTCAGGGTCACAGCGTGTCGTGAGGTCTGTCTGTCTGTCTGTCTGTCTGTCTGTCTGTCTGTCTGTCTGTCTGTCTGTCTGTCTGTCTGTCTGTCTGTCTGTCTGTCTGTCTGTGTGTCAGACTGTTGTTGTCGTCGTCTAAAGACAGGTGGTTAAATGCGTCTGCGGCCAGCGGCCGGGTCAGGTTGAAGGTCTGGAGGTCTAAAAGCAGCATGTCTTAAAATGGAGCTGGAATTGGAGAGGAGGCCCTGGGCAGGTCCAGGAGGAGGATCAACACGGAGAAGGGTCTTAGAGAGGGGTCCAGGAGAGGGGTTCAGGAGAGGGGAGTGTGCAGAGTGGGGGATCCCGGTGGGGGATCCCGGTGGGGCCTCGTGTACAGATGCCACCCAGATTAGTTTTGTGGACAGCAGACTAGCAGTGACCCTGAGGTGAGCGGAGGGCTAACCTAGAGTAGCCAAACTA
>NC_136945.1:18606714-18654214 GCF_949987615.1 Pollachius pollachius | reverse complement strand
CCCACAGACCTCAGACCCCATCAGACCCAAGACCTCAGACCCCAGACCTCCAGACCTCAGACCCCCAGACCTCAGACCCCCAGAACACCAGACCACCAGACCTCAGACCCACAGACCTCAGACCCCCAGAACACCAGACCTCAGACCCCAGACCCCAGATCCCCAGACCCCAGACCCCCAGACCTCAGACCCCCAGAACACCAGACCACCAGACCTCAGACCTCCAGACCTCAGACCCCCAGACCCACAGACCTCAGACCCCATCAGACCCAAGACCTCAGACCCCAGACCTCAGACCCCCAGACCTCAGACCCCCAGAACACCAGACCACCAGACCTCAGACCTCCAGACCTCAGACCCCCAGAACACCAGACCACCAGACCTCAGACCTCCAGACCTCAGACCCCCAGACCCAGCTTCTATGCAGAACAACATGCATTTGAACGAGGGATGGGGTATTCTATTCATTCAAGTCCAATCAAACTCTATTCTACCCCGTGGTCTGTGGTGATATGACAATACAAGTGAAATATCACGACAGGAACAGGAAGTGAGTTCAAAGTGAACGTAAACGTCAGGAGGTTAGAGGAGACGTGTTCAACAAGGGAAACCACACAACACCACGTGAACTTAACGTGAGCTTACAAGAAGAATAGGACTGAGAATCACAGAGAGGTGTTTTAGAGGAGGAGTTAAAGAAGGAAAACTAACTGATTAGGAGAGAGTTGACCTAAAAAGGTTTGTTTCAAGATGCTGAATAATATAATAACGGACGACATATTGACCGATCACCGGCTCCTTATCAGTAACATGCTCTCGTCCCCCCCAACCCCCAGACTTCAGACCCTCAGAACCTCAGACCCCTAGACCCCCAGACCCAGCTTCTATGCAGAACAACGTGCATTTGAACAAGGGATGGGGGTATTCTAATCATTCAAGTTCAATCAAACTCTAATGTAGTCATGGTCTGTGGTAATTTGACAATACAAGTGAAACAGCACGACAGGAACCGGAAGTGACTTCAAAGTTATAGTTAACGTCAGGAGGTTTGAGCAGACGTGCCTCAACAAAGGAAACCAAACAGCGCAGGAACTAAACGTGCGCTTACAAGAACATAGGACTGGGAATCACAGAAAGGTGTTTTAGAGGTCGAATTAAAGAAGGAAAATTACACTAAGAGATTAGGAGAGCGTTAACCTGAAAAGGTTTGTTTCAAGATGCTGACTTAAATAATAACAGCCGATATATTGACCGATCCTAATCAGTAACATGCTCTCGTCCTCCCCCCCCCCCCCCCCAAACCACCAAGTTCTGCCATTCATGAAGTTCCTCATCCAAGCTGTTGTCTGTCCAGAACTTTCTGAGGTGCCAGAAGAACAAGAACAACTACAACCTGGTGTGCGAGACGCTGCAGTTCCTGGACTGCATCTGCGGCAGCACCACAGGTGGTCTGGGCCTGCTGGGGCTGTACATCAACGAGAAGAACGTGGCCCTCATCAACCAGACCCTGGAGAGCCTCACTGAGTACTGCCAGGGGCCCTGCCACGAGAACCAGGTGGGTGGAGCACACACCAGACTCTGGGTCAGAATGAACCAATACTGCTGCATCATGGGAAAGATTTACATTTAGGGCATTCGGCAGACTCTTTTATCCAAAGCGACTTACGAAAGAGAAACAACATAGCTCTGTCGGTACAGTAAGGATGTTCTCGGGCAAGTGCCAAACACTAACAATCGCTAGGTTAACCCATTCCCCGTATACAACAATGATAGCTAGGACTAAGTACTATTTTTAAGTGCCAGGACGTACAACATACAATAAGTGTGTGCATTAAGTGCCAGGACGTACAACATACATAAGTGCGTACATTTAGTGCCAGGGCATACAACATTCAATAATTGCGTACATTAAGTGCCAGGATGTACAGAATACAATAAGTGCCTAGGAGGGTGGGGGTTAGGGGGGAAACTATGCAGGTTCTCTGTTTTTTTTTATCTCAGCCCTGGATATTGTATCTGTGACTAACGGCTCTAAACATACAGTGCACTGAGGTCTCATAAAATGTGTCTGGGTTTTAATTTCTCTAGAACTGCATTGCCACCCACGAGTCCAACGGCATCGACATCATCATCGCCCTCATCCTGAACGACATCAACCCCCTGGGCAAGAAGAGGATGGACCTGGTGTTGGAGCTGAAGGTAGGCACCACCAACCCCACCTAAGCAGCACCACCAGCAAACACCACCAGCATGCTCCACCTAACGTTGGTTTGCCATGTTTCAGTTCGGTTGAGGCTACTCTTATGACAACCTGGGTACCGCTGGCATCTATAATAGAAGCAGCCCCTGAGAGAGAGATCATTTATCACGGCTGCTATAGCTGTTGAGCAGGGCAGCCAAACCAAACATCTGCAGAGAGCATTTCCTCCTGCACCACCGGGTCTGCTTGTTGTCTTTGGCCGGAACAACTCCAGAGGGGCTTGAGGAGATTTTATGTTCGGAATTGTGTTTTGTGTTTTCCTTTGCTTGTCGATGCCGCCCGCCTCCACCTACTCTTACACCAACTCCACCCACTTATACGCCGCCTCCTCCTCCACCCACCCTCTCGTTGTGGTCTTGCTCCGTCTCAGAACAACGCCTCCAAGCTGCTGCTGGCCATCATGGAGAGTCGCCATGACAGCGAGAACGCGGAGAGGATCCTGTACAACATGAGGCCCAAGGAGCTGGTGAGCGCCCTGCACCATCTCCTCCACCTGAACAGAGACTCTCAAGACTGGTTTTTAGAAGCCAGAGCCTCGAGCAGCCTACTCCATCCTCCTCTGAGTCAATACACACTTCCAAATACGCCGACGTTACCCCCATCGTGCGTGCGTGCGTGTGTGTGTGTGTGTGTGTGCGTGTGTGTGCGTGTGTGTGCGTGTGTGTGTGTGTGCGTGTGTGCGTGTTCGCGTGTGCGTGTGTGCGTGTGTGCGTGTGTGTGTGTGTGTGCGTGTGTGTGCGTGTGTGTGTGCGCGCGCAGGTGGAGGTCATAAAGAAAGCCTACCTGCAAGGGGAGGTGGAGTTCGAAGGCTCGGACGAGGAGGAAGAGGAGGGGGAAGAGGAGGATCACGACGCTGCCTCACCCAGAAACGTTGGACACAACATCTACATCCTGGCCCACCAGGTGAGTCCCACCTGGCGCTACCTTCTCCCCCGTCACGTCCTTGCCGCCAGGGGTCCCCGACGTTCTGCTACGGGGCCCCCCCTGGGGAGAGGCCTTCTACGCAGGACCCAGCACGTATATTGTGTGGTAGAATCTGCATCACCTTCTTATCGTCAAACCAGTGTAATTAAGACCATTTTTACTTGCTTTTTTCACTCCTCTGATTTATGAACGAATTGTAGACCTGCGTGTATAGTTGGACTTTCCATGAGGTAAAGATCTGTGAACCTACTGACGTAGGAGTCGTAACCATGATGACTAATTAGCACCTAATGTGATTCCGGTGTGTGTGTGCGTGTCATGTGACCCTTGTCTCTCGCCGTACAGCTGGCACGCCATAAAAAGGAGCTGTCAATCATGTTGAAGCCGGGAGGTACGAGTGGGGAAGGAGACGAGGCCCTGGAGTTCTACGCCAAACACACCGCCCAGATAGAGGTGACTGCACCACCCCAAACACACCGCCCAGATAGAGGAGACTCCTCCACCCTAAACCCCACCCAGATAGAGGTGACTGCACCACCCCAAACACACCGCCCAGATAGAGGTGACTGCACCACCCCAAACACACCGCCCAGATAGAGGAGACTCCTCCACCCTAAACCCCACCCAGATAGAGGTGACTGCACCACCCCAAACACACCGCCCAGATTGAGGTGACTGCTCCACCCTAAACACACCGCCCAGATAGAGGAGACTCCTCCACCCTAAACCCCACCCAGATAGAGGTGACTGCACCACCCCAAACACACCGCCCAGATTGAGGTGACTGCTCCACCCTAAACACACCGCCCAGATAGAGGAGACTCCTCCACCCTAAACCCCACCCAGATAGAGGTGACTGCTCCACCCTGAACACAGAAACAAGGGGCCACACTATGGCCCTCCCTTGACACACCAGCAGCCATTATCCCTCGGAGGCCCTTTGCAGAACGCGCTCCCTCTCCCCTCAGATCGTGCGCCAGGACCGCACCATGGAGGAGATCGTGTTCCCCGTACCCAGCATCTGCGAGTTCCTGACCTCGGAGTCCAAGCTGCGCATCTACTTCACCACAGAGCGCGACGAGCAGGGCAGCAAGATCAACGACTTCTTCCTGTGTGCCGAGGACCTCTTCAACGAGATGAACTGGCAGAAGAAGCTCCAGGGTACGGAGGAGACGCTGGTCCTCGCGCACGCACGTCCAAACGCCCAAGGGGCCGTCTGATCCCGGCTGCTCTGTGTGGCCATGTTGTCTGTTTCTGTGTGTCTCCCTGCCTGCCTGCGTCTCTCTCCCTCTGTTTGTGTGTCCTTGTGTGTTTCTGAGAGTAAACGGGGGCTTTCCAGGTCCTCGAAGTATCTCACACTCACATCCGTCTTCTTATGAATCACACATACACACGTACCCATCCATACACACACCCACCCACACACACACACACGCACACGCGCGCGCACACACACACACACACACACACACACACACACACACACACACACACACACACACACACACACACACACACACACACACACACAGCGTGTCATACGTTAACACATTGGACCACAGACATGCCCACACAACTCCGGTTGTGTGTTCTGTCCCTTCCTTGGAACCCAGACGTAAAACTCCCTGCAAGTTTTTCCCCTTTTTCACTTAAGGCCAAAAAAGAAGTCAACATAGAAACCACAGTATCAGTGGTGAGAAGGCGAGGTCAGTGTCACGGCTTGGAGGTCAACATCCTGCCGTTGACAAGAACCTAGTGCGCTCAGTTCCTCTTTGGAATTATTTCCTCTGGTTTCTCTGGTCTTCTAAATAAAGGTCTGTCGATGTGTTACAGCAGATTCAAATGAGCTATTCAGCTAACTCTGGTGTAGAACCTGTTCTGTACATGGTCCCTGTCAACTAAACCGATAAACTAAACTTTCAAGATATTTAAGATCTAAGATCTAAATAATCCAAAGAATCCCAACGCTGAACACCCATCTCCTCACCTTCACAAAGCGCTGTAGACCTCCAGCCTCTCACAGGAGCCTGCTGAGGAGAAGGGAAATGATGATGTGATGTACTGTTTAATTATGTCATTAAAATACCCCCCCTCTCCTCTCTCCCCTCTCCCCTGTAGCTCAGCCTGTGCTGTACTGGTGCTCCAGGAACATGTCTCTGTGGAGTAACATCTCCTTCAACCTGGCCGTCCTCATGAACCTCCTGGTCTGCTTCTTCTACCCCCTGGAAGGCGTCCACGGAGGTCAGTCGCTGGGCCCAAGGTCTGGATCTTCTCCTCCTCCTCCTCCTCCTCCTCCTCCTCCTCCTCCTCCTCCACTCAGTCATGTGATACTGTTCCTGGACTGCGATTGGTGGAGTAGGGCTGTACTTTCACAACCCCTTTGATCTCTGAAGGAGAGGTTTTGATTGGGGCTGTGATGTGGGGTTGCAGTAGTGTGTGCAGTGGTTAGGGCGGTTGACCTCCAACCCAAAGGTTTATGTGTTCAAACGCCCCGCGGTCTGCATGTAGGCGTACTGAGATGCCAAGCCGCGACCTGCCTCTCACTAGACGGTTCTCGAGAAGTACGTCACTTAGGATCAAAGGGTGTGGGGACAATGGCTAAACGAGAAGTTGTTTCTGATTTGTACCTGCTGTCCTCCAATCACACGCTGACGTGTTTTGCGGCTGATGGGTGAGGTCACGCCGTTCCTCCCTGCTCCTCCTCCGACAACATCACAGGCCTGTTCACACACGATCAACCCGCCAACAGGCCCCTCCGCTTCTTCAGAAGCGGGGCTCGTGGGGAGGCCTGCCGGAGCACGACAAACGGAAGGACGTGCAAATGCTTTCATGAGGTCCCTGCTGCACTCTGCTCCAGTTTAGAAGGAGTTCAGACGGAGGTTGGAGATCCCCACCGTTGATATCGGGTGGAGAAGGGGAGATCTGTGCTTCCCCGGGGGGGCCACTCAGCCAGCATCAGAACGAGGTTATGGGGATCGACGCTTTCGGTCAATTTCGCCATCCACTCGTGTGACGACGAGATGAGATGGACGGAAGTTGAAGGTCCAAACAAAAAAACCGATTCAGCCTTTTTGAGATTTTGGCCTTCCCCCGACATTACTTTGACCTGCTGACCACCTCGCATCACATGACCACCATGCATGACAGAAAGTGGAAGCCTTGTACCAGCCACCGGTTTCATTTAGAGAACTCTCCTCTCCCATGGAGTGCACTCAATGACCTGAGGTGCATTCCGAAAATAAAAGTCCTCCTGAACGCTTAAGATTTATATTTTCAGAACCATGACTTCGATAAGTCTAGAATCCTAAATCTCCAGACAGCTTCATCCAGCTACTGATTCTCCCCTGCATTTGTACACACGCTGCACATGCGGAACACCCCGTCTCTCTATCTGTCTGTCTGTCTGTCTCTCTCGTTCTCTCTCGTTCTCTCGCTCTCTCGCTCTCGCTCTCTCGTGCTCTCTTGCTCTCACTCTCTCGCTCTCAGTCTCTCACTCTCTCGCTCTCAGTCTCTCGCTCTCACTCTCTCACTCTCGCTCTCTCGTTCTCTCTCACTCTTGTGCTCTCGCTCTCGTTCTCTCTTGCTCTCTCGCTCTCTCGTTCTCTCGTGCTCTCTCGTTCTCTCGTGCTCTCTCGCTCTCTCGTGCTCTCTCGCTCTCTCGCTCTCTCACCCTCCCCTGTGGTGGGACATCCTCCCTGCCTGCTCATGCCTCATTAATGTTTTATTTTAAGGTATTTTTAGGCTGTTATGCAAGTGGCACCTGTCATGTGATCTGCGTGGGTGGGGACTCCCCTCTTTCTCTTCAGAATGTGTTCTGAACTCTGCCTTCATCCTTCCATAAGTTCCTCTCTCTGTTTCTACCACTTGATCCGAGTCACTGTTTCCATTCAGTGAGAGTCGGCGGATTCTGTTCATCGTCGGTCTCTGCTCGTCTTCAGTCTCTGAACGCTCTTCCTCATCCTCCTCTTCACCTCCGCTAAGACACGGAGAGTTCAGACAGCGATGAGCCGTGTGTCAAAGATTTGGTTATTAAAGAGCCTGCCGTGTGTGTGTGTGTGTGTGTGTGTGTGTGTGTGTATATGTGAATGTGTGTGTGTGTGTGTGAAAGAGAGACTGTGTATGTGTGTGTGTGTGTGTGTGTGTGAGAGAGAGAGTGTGTGACTGTGTGTGTGTGTGTGTGTGTATATGTGAATGTGTGTGTGTGTGTGTGAAAGAGAGACTGTGTATGTGTGTGTGTGTGTGTGTGTCTGTGGGGGTGTGTGTGTGTGTGTGTGAGGCTGTGTATGTGTGTGTGTGTGTGTGTGTGTGTGTGTGTGTGAGACTGTGTGTGTGTGTGTGTGTGTGTGTGTGTGTGTGTGTGTGTGAGAGAGAGAGAGAGACTGTGTGACTGTGTGTGCGTGTGTGTATGTGACTGTGTGTGTGTGTGTGAGGCTGTGTGTGTGTGTGTGTGTGTGAGAGAGACTGTGTGTGTGTGTGTGTGTGTCTGTGAGGCTGTGTGTGTGTGTGTGAGGCTGTGTGTGTGTGTGTGTGTGTGTGTGTGAGAGAGACTGTGTGTGTGTGTGGGACTGTGTGTCTGTGACTGTGTGTGTGTGTGTGTGTGTGTGTGTGTGTGTGTGTGTGTGTGTGTGTGTGTGTGTGTGTGTGTGTGTGTGTGTGTGTGTTGGCCTGTTCAGTAGTAGTGTTGCAGAAGCTGGTTGTTAGCTTGAGTAACACGAAGCAACATGAGACCGGCTGTAGAACAGATCCAGGGTTAGCCTGGGATCAGGAGGGACACACACACACACACACACACACACGCACACGCACACGCACACACATACACAGCCTGACAGCCTCACACACACACACAGCCTCACACACACACACAGCCTCACAGACACACACACACACACACACACACACACACACACACACATAGGTGCTAAAACCCAGTCACACACAAAGCCGCACACACACGTTCACACGCTGTCACACACTCACACACACACACACACAGAGTCACACGCACACAGCCTCGCACACAATCACACACACACGCTCACACACAGTCGCACACACAGCCTCTCACACGCACACAGCCTCACGAGCGCACACAGACAGACACACACACACACACACACACACACGCATACACACACAGTCACACACGCATGTGCGCAGAGGAAAGTGTGTCACGGTTGGAGCTGGTTTTGGTATGTAACCGGCTGGATTTGAGTGAGTGAGTCACGCTCTGCTTCTGTGTGTTTATTCATATTTGTGGGTGTGTACGCCTTTTTGTTTGTGTGTGCGTGCGTGTGTGTGTGTGTGTGCGTGCGGGGGGATGGGGGTTGTGAGGGTGTTAATGAGTCTGTGTGTGTGTGTGTGTGTGTGTACGTGTCTGCGTCGTGTTTTTGAGCGTGTGTGTGTGTTTTTGTGTGCGTGTTTATGAATGTGTGGCCGTGCGTGTTAACACGAGTTTGTGTGTGTTTGTGTGAGTGTGTGTGTGTGTGTGCGTGCGTGCTTATGAGTGTGTGTCAATGCCTGTTAGTATGCGTAACTGTCTGTGTGTGTGTGTGTGTGTCTGCGTGTCTACGAGTGTGTGTTTTTGTGTGAGTGCGTGTCTAAGAGTGTGTGTGTGTGCGTGCGTGTCTACGAGTGTGTGTTTTTGTGTGTGCGCGTGCGTGTCTATGACAGTGTGTGTGCGTGCGTGTCTATCACAGTGTGTGCGTCTGTCCACGTGTCCACGAGTGTGTGTTTTTGTGCGCGTGCGTGCCTGTCTATGACAGTGTGTGTGTGTGTGTGTGCGCGTCTGTCGGCTAGATGCTAGCCCGTGGTTGTGCGTGTCGGGGCGCCCCCCTCACGTGCCTCCCCTTGTGTCCCCAGACATGCTGGACCCCCACCTGTCCGCCCTGCTGTGGATGGGCGTGCTGGCCACCCTGATCATCGTCATCATCATGCCCCAGCCGCTGGGGGTCCGCGCCCTTGTCATCGTCTCCATCCTGCGCCTCATCTTCTCCGTGGGCCTGGAGCCCACCCTCTACTCCCTGGGGGGGGTCAACGTAGGTTGGAGTGTTCAAGCTCCTGGTCGAGTTCATGGTCTGGCCTATGCTCTGGTCCACTGGTCCAGCCCCCAGTCTGCTCACTGGTCTAGCCCCTGCTCTGACTCCATGGGCCTCACCCTGGTCTCTGGTTCAGTGCCAACCTCCCACCATGCCCAGCCCATCCCCCACCTCCCCGTTCCTATTTTAGACCTCCCTCCAGCGCCGTTGGCCTTTGATCAGGAGTCTGTGGTAGCCCAGCCTCTCTCTCCTAGCCTCTCTCTCCTAGCCTCTCTCTCCTAGCCTCTCTCTCCTAGCCTCTCTCTCCTAGCCTCTCTCTGCTAGCTTCTCTATCCTAGCCTCTCTCTACTAGCCTCTCTCTGCTAGCTTCTCTATCCTAGCCTCTCTCCTAGCCTCTCTCTCCTAGTCTCTCTCCTAGCCTCTCTCTCCTAGCCTCTCTCTCCTAGCCTCTCTCTGCTAGCCTCTCTCTCCTAGCCTCTCTCTCCTAGCCTCTCTCTCCTAGCCTCTCTCTCCTAGCTTCTCTCTCCTAGCCTCTCTCTCCTAGCCTCTCTCCTAGCCTCTCTCTCCTAGTCTCTCTCTGCTAGCTTCTCTATCCTAGCCTCTCTCCTAGCCTCTCTCTCCTAGCCTCTCTCTCTTAACCTCTCTCTCATAGCCTCTCTCTCCAAGCCTCTCTCTCCTAGCCTCTCTCTCCTAGCCTCTCTCTCATAGCCTCTCTCTCCTAACCTCTCTCTCCTAGCCTCTCTCTCCTAGCTTCTCTCTCCTAGCTTCTCTCTCCTGCCCCTCTCTCTCCTAGCCTCTCTCTGCTAGCTTCTCTATCCTAGCCTCTCTCTCCTAGCCTCTCTCTCCTAGCCTCTCTTTCCTTGCCTCTCTCTCCTAGCTTCTCTCTGCTAGCTTCTCTATCCTAGCCTCTCTCTCCTAGCCTCTCTCTCCTAGCCTCTCTCTCCTAACCTCTCTCTCCTAGCTTCTCTCTCCTAGCTTCTCTCTCCTGCCCCTCTCTCTCCTAGCCTCTCTCTGCTAGCTTCTCTATCCTAGCCTCTCTCTCCTAGCCTCTCTCTCCTAGCCTCTCTTTCCTAGCCTCTCTCTCCTAGCTTCTCTCTCCTAGCCTCTCTCTCCTAGCCTCTCTCTCCTAGCCTCTCTCTGCTAGCTTCTCTATCCTAGCCTCTCTCTCCTAGCCTCTCTCTCCTAGCCTCTCTCTCCTAGCTTCTCTCTCCTAGCCTCTCTCTCATAGCCTCTCTCTCCAAGCCTCTCTCTCCTAGCCTCTCTCTCCTAGCCTCTCTCTCATAGCCTCTCTATCCTAGCCTCTCTCTCCTAGCCTCTCTCTCCTAGCCTCTCTCTCCTAGCCTCTCTCTCCTAGCCTCTCTCTCCTAGCCTCTCTCTGCTAGCTTCTCTATCCTAGCCTCTCTCTACTAGCCTCTCTCTCCTAGCTTCTCTCTCCTAGCCTCTCTCTCCTAGCTTTTCTCTCCTAGCCTCTCTATCCTAGCCTCTCTCCTCTCTCTCCTAGCCTCTCTCTGCTAGCTTCTCTATCCTAGCCTCTCTCCTAGCCTCTCTCTCCTAGTCTCTCTCCTAGCCTCTCTCTCCTAGCCTCTCTCTCCTAGCCTCTCTCTGCTAGCCTCTCTCTCCTAGCCTCTCTCTCCTAGCCTCTCTCTCCTAGCCTCTCTCTCCTAGCTTCTCTCTCCTAGCCTCTCTCTCCTAGCCTCTCTCTCCTAGCCTCTCTCCTAGCCTCTCTCTCCTAGTCTCTCTCTGCTAGCTTCTCTATCCTAGCCTCTCTCCTAGCCTCTCTCTCCTAGCCTCTCTCTCTTAACCTCTCTCTCATAGCCTCTCTCTCCAAGCCTCTCTCTCCTAGCCTCTCTCTCCTAGCCTCTCTCTCATAGCCTCTCTCTCCTAACCTCTCTCTCCTAGCCTCTCTCTCCTAGCTTCTCTCTCCTAGCTTCTCTCTCCTGCCCCTCTCTCTCCTAGCCTCTCTCTGCTAGCTTCTCTATCCTAGCCTCTCTCTCCTAGCCTCTCTTTCCTAGCCTCTCTCTCCTAGCTTCTCTCTGCTAGCTTCTCTATCCTAGCCTCTCTCTCATAGCCTCTCTCTCCTAGCCTCTCTCTCCTAACCTCTCTCTCCTAGCTTCTCTCTCCTAGCTTCTCTCTCCTGCCCCTCTCTCTCCTAGCCTCTCTCTGCTAGCTTCTCTATCCTAGCCTCTCTCTCCTAGCCTCTCTCTCCTAGCCTCTCTTTCCTAGCCTCTCTCTCCTAGCTTCTCTCTCCTAGCCTCTCTCTCCTAGCCTCTCTCTCCTAGCCTCTCTCTGCTAGCTTCTCTATCCTAGCCTCTCTCTCCTAGCCTCTCTCTCCTAGCCTCTCTCTCCTAGCTTCTCTCTCCTAGCCTCTCTCTCATAGCCTCTCTCTCCAAGCCTCTCTCTCCTAGCCTCTCTCTCCTAGCCTCTCTCTCATAGCCTCTCTATCCTAGCCTCTCTCTCCTAGCCTCTCTCTCCTAGCCTCTCTCTCCTAGCCTCTCTCTCCTAGCCTCTCTCCTAGCCTCTCTCTCCTAGCCTCTCTCTCCTAGCCTCTCTCTCCTATCCTCTCTCTCCTAGCCTCTCTCTCCTAGCTTCTCTCTCCTAGCCTCTCCCCTAGCCTCTCTCTCCTAGCCCCTCTCCCCTAGCCTCGCTCTCCTAGCCTCTCTCTTAGCCTCGCTCTTGGCCTCCAAGAGTCGCTCTTGGCCTCCGCAGCTAACGCCGTGAGGCCCCTGCTCTCTGGCTGTCATCACACACCTTAGTGGACAACAAGAGAAAGTGGTTGCTTCTAAGGCGGGCTCTTTTAATAACATTTTACAATGCTACAGTCCATTATCTATGTATGTCTGTATGCATGCATGCATGTATGAATGTATGTATTTATGTATGTATGTATGTATGTATGTATGTATGTATGTATGTATGTATGTATGTATGTATACCTAGACCAGTAGGTCGGCATCACATTAAGGCTGCGGTGGCCCTTGCAGGTGTGTAATAAGATCATCTTCCTGATGAGCTTTGTGGGGAACAGAGGGACCTTCACGCGGGGCTACAAGGCCATGGTCCTGGACTTTGAGTTCCTCTACCACCTGCTCTACCTCATCATCTGCAGCCTGGGAGTGTTCGTGCACGTCTTCTTCTACAGCCTCCTGGTGAGACACGCACGCACTCACTCAGTCACTCACTCACTCACTCTATTACTCACTCTCACATACTCACTCACACTCATTTACATACTCACTCACTCACTCACTCACTCACACTTACACTTACTATCTCACACACATTCCCTAATTCACTCACTCACTCACAAACTAACTCACACACACACACACACACACACACACACACACACACACACACACACACACACACACTCCATAACTCACTCACTCACACACACACACACACACACACACCCCCAGGGCACCTGCTACGTGTTTGGTGCCAGGAAGGTTTTTGGTTTAGTCAGTTGTGGTTATAAATACGTCTCTCTTTATTTATAGTCTGTAGCTTCAGGGACGTGTGTAACCGAGAAGCGAGGATGTTTTCCTGCTCATATGACCGTGTTGTTGTGCTGGCTGTAGGCTGGGCTCACCAGTCATCCCAGTTCATATGGCCGTGGGCCCGGGGTCTTTATACCGCCGTCGGTTGAGGAGCCTGATGTCAACACCATTGTTTATGAGATGAAGGCTAGCCATCACTGAAGGGTTTCCTTCAGCAATACCTTGTTTATTGTATCCATACATGTACATTATGTATTTTTAAAGGTACTTCCAGCGTCTTGATTTAGTCATTCCACACTGTCACTCATCCATGAGTAGCACACCTTCCACCTGTGTGGTTAGAAACATAACATAACATAAAATAACATAACAAAAGGCGTCCTGCAGCTCTTCAACCTGTGTAGTCAGAAACATAACATAACCTAACATAACCTTACCTAACATGAAGTGATGTTGTGGTGGTGTCCTACAGCTCTTGGACCGGTGTCGTCAGAAACATAACATAAGATAACCTAACATGGTGGTCTTGCAGCTCTTCGACCTGTGTAGTCAGCAATATAACATAACATGACATGAGATGTTATGGTTGTAGCTCCTGGACCTATGTAGTCATAAACTTAACATAACATGACATAACCTGAGGTGATGTTGTGGTGTTGTCCTGCAGCTGTCAAAAACATAACATTACCTCACATAACCTAACCTGATGGTCCTGTAGCTTTTGGACCTTTGTGGTCAGGAACATAACATAACCTCCCATAACCTAACCTGATGGTCCTGTAGCTTTCGGACCTGTGTGGTCAGGAACATAACATAACCTCCCATAACCTAACCTGATGGTCCTGTAGCTTTCGGACCTGTGTGGTCAGGAACATAACATAACCTAACATAACCTAACCTGATGGTCCTGTAGCTTTCGGACCTGTGTGGTCAGGAACATAACGTAACCTAACATGACCTAACCTGATGGTCCTGTAGCTTTCGGACCTGTGTGGTCAGGAACATAACGTAACCTAACATGACCTAACCCAACTCGGGGGTGATGTTGTGTCGGCGTCCGGCAGCTGTTCGACCTGGTGTACCGCGAGGAGACGCTGCTGAACGTGATCAAGAGCGTGACGCGTAACGGGCGCTCCATCGTGCTGACGGCTGTGCTGGCTCTCATCCTGGTCTACCTGTTCTCCATCGTGGGCTACATCTTCTTCAAGGACGACTTCATCCTGGAGGTGGACCGCCTTCCCAACACCACGCTCAGTGAGTGGGCCTCTCCTGACGCTAGGGGGAAGGACAGCAGGGGTGTCGACTCTAATCCTGATGTTAAGGCTCATTAAGTGATGCTCCATGAAATCCGTGGCCGTCTTGATGGTCTGCCTTCTCCCCTGGTGTGTTCTGGGTGTTTTGCGTCGTTCCGTCCTGTTGTCCATCACTTTAAACGGGTCGAAGACACCATCAATCCATGAAGGTTTTTGCTAACCACCACCACTGCCACCTTCTCCTCTCTCCTCCTGTCCTCTCCTGCTTCTTCTGCTCCTCCTGTCTCCTGCTCCTCCTGTCTCCTGCTCCTCCTGTCTCCTGCTCCTCCTCCTGGTTCCCCTGGGGCAGAGGGGTCTCCCAGCCTGGCCAACGAGCTGCTCTCGGAGGGGGTGTGCCGCACGGGGAAGGAGGAGAACTGCTCCATGGAGGCGGTGCAGCGAGGTACTACAGCCCATCAGAGGGTCACCCTGAGCTGCATGACGTCCATCTCCTTCGCAGGGTCTTCAAAGGCCAAACCTAGGCTTTGTGTTTTGTGACGAAATGTCAATAATCTGAAAATATTTTTCCTCGGCTGTGAAAAACGCATTAGTAGATATTTCAGATCATAAGCGAGGACGGTTCTGCTATTCTGGGTCAGTTTGTCGGATGCTGAACGGATTACATTTAATGTGTCTTCCCAAAATCTATTTGCAACAGTGCATGGCTGAGTTCCATTCAGTTAAGACAAAAAGCACACATAAATCCCATTAGACTATATTGCCATCAATAGTCATTTTAATCACAGTATATCAAGCACGCGTCTATCCAGTCAACCCGTTTTGGATGGAAACCACCCATAAATGCCCTCTAGAGTACGGTCCTACAGGAGGCCTTCGGCTGACAGACGATGAAGCAGGCAGCAGCGGCTGCCGTCCGGCCCAGCGACCACAGTGACCAGCGGGTTCTGTTTGTGTTCTGCAGAGCTGGAGCGGGTCAGCCTCGAGGAGAGCGGCAAGGAGCGCGCCTGCGACTCTCTGCTCATGTGCATCGTGACGGTGCTGAGTCACGGCCTCCGCAGCGGTGGGGGGGTGGGGGACGTCCTCCGCAAGCCCTCCAAAGAGGTACGGATCACACACACACACACACACACACACACACACACACACACACACACACACACACACACACACACACACACAGGCACATGAACGCACGTGCATACGCACGCAGGAACGAGCAGGCACACAAAGACAGGCGCACAAACAGAAGCGCACACACAGACACACACGCAGGCACATGCACGCACCGAAGCGCACGGACAAGCGCACAAGCACGCATACGCACGCACGCGCATTCATACGCACGCACATACACGCATACGCACATTCACATGGCCACACACACATGCATGCATTGTATGCAGACATACAATGCATATAAGCTTGTACATGCTACTGAGTGGACCCTTTTATCCACAGCCCCTTGAAGTAGCAGGAGTGCGTTCATGTTTAGCACGGGCCAGTGGAGCGACAGGTCCTCTAGATTCCGACACGTCGTCGCAGAGGAACTTGTTGTTGTGAAACTACCTCACAGCCGCAGCGTGTGTGGGTGAACCAGTTTCCCATTGACACTAAAGAACCGTTTACTAATAATATCAGAGAGGATGTGAGGGCAGCTTCCCCTTCCCCATCACAGCTCAGCGGAGCGCGCCTCATCGTAGCTTTCTGGCGATCAACGCTGAGGGCGAACCGAGGCCTTCCCTTGTGCTTCGCTTTGTGCCGAACCCCAGGATTGGTCTGCCTGCGACACGCTACGCGATCTAGCTCAGTACATCATGACAGATCATACGTGTTGTGTAAGCCTGTATCTGTGACGGGGGCATCTGCTTGCTTGCACCCGTGTTCTCTTGTTCCCGTCCACACCAATGGCCGGCCCGGGTTAACCGAAAACATTATATAAAACATTTATAAATTGACCTCGCGTTGGAGGTTTATGCAAGAAGCTAACCTGGAGGTCATAGTGCTAAGAACAGGTCGACTGTTACACTAACGACCTGCTGGGTTGCGTCCAACACAGGCCCACGCTGACCCTGATGTGAGAGGGGGTCGCCATGTGCTTCAGGAGGCATTGTGGGTTGGCTGGTAACCAGAAGGTTGCTAGTTCGATCTCTGGATCGACCTATTGAGGTTGAGCTGTCCCTGAGCAAGACGCCTCGCCCTATCTGCTCCCCAAGAGCTGGCTATAAGTCGCTTTGGATAAGAGTGTCTAAAATCAAAAAGTGCTAAATGTAAACGTATGTCCCAACATGGGTAGACTTTGGCCGGCTCACGGTGGCTGCTCGTGTTCAGAAGGCTCCTCGTAGTCCTCTCAGGACAGCAGTGCCCCCTCCCTGTGTCCCTAACCCCTCCCTGTGTCCCTAACCCCTCCCTGTGTCCCTAACCCCTCCCTGTGTCCCTAACCCCTCCCTGTGTCCCTAACCCCTCCCTGTGTCCCGGGACAGGAGCCTCTGTTCGCCGCCCGGGTGATCTACGACCTGCTCTTCTTCTTCATGGTCATCATCATCGTCCTCAACCTCATCTTCGGAGTCATCATCGACACGTTCGCTGACCTGAGGAGCGAGAAGCAGAAGAAGGAGGAGGTGCTGAAGACCACCTGCTTCATCTGCGGTGAGGGGGTGAGGGTGAGGGTGAGAGGGTGAGGGGGTGAGAGGGTGGGGGGGGGTATGGAGGGTTAGAAAGTGAGGGGGTGAGGGGTGAGAGGGTGATGGGTTTGAGGGTGAGGGTCATGGGGTGAGGGGTTTGAGGGTGAGGGGTTTGAGGGTGAGGGTCATGGGGTGAGGGGTGAGAGGGTGAGGGATTAGAGGGTGAGCGTCATGGGGTGACGGTTAGAGGGTGAGGGGTTTGAGGGTGAGGGTCATGGGGTGAGGGTTAGAGGGTGAGGGATTTGAGGGTGAGGGTCATGGGGTGAGGGTTAGAGGGTGAGGGGTTTGAGGGTGAGGGTCATGGGGTGAGGGTTAGAGGGTGAGGGATTTGAGGGTGAGGGTCATGGGGTGAGAGTTAGAGGGTGAGGCCCTGGGGGTTAGGGTTAGAGGGTGAGGGATTTGAGGGCGAGGGTCATGGGGTGAGGGTGAGAGGGTGAGGCCCTGGGGGTTAGGGTGAGAGGGTGAGGGGTTTTAGGGGGTTCGAGGGTTAGGGGGTTATGGAGTGGGAGTGAGGGGTTAGAAAATGAGGGGTTGGAGGGTTAGAGAGTGAGGGGATGAGGGTGAGGGGTTGGAGGGTGAGGGCCAGGGGGTCAGGGTGAGCATCTCCTGCCCTGCCGGCCTACGGCCAGAGAGACACGGTTAGGTCACACTAAACCTCCCCCGGGTCGGATGCCACGTGTGGACGCGTAACAGATGGGCGCACATGACGGCTGCGTAACCAAGTGGAGCACGCACCTCGTAAGACGAGCCCAGGAGGAGGAAGCTCCCGCTCGGGTTTCTGGCCGTACCGCGCCGGGGCTGCAGGAAGCTTCTGGATGCCAAGCCCTGAGTGAGGTCAAGCGCGGCGTTCACCTGGCCACCCGAGAGCCCTGCCTTAAATAACTCGGAGGTACGCGGTATCGGCGCTGGTGTCGCCTCTCACTCGCCTACTCAGCCCGCGACACGCAGGGGAGAGGAGAGGAGACCGGCAAATGTCAAACTGTGCTTTATGAATCAACACTGACTTTGACACTGACCTTCTGTGTGGGAAGGCGTAGTGTTGCTCTCTCGCTCTCTCGCTCTCTCCTCTCTGTAGTTCCTAAGCTGAGTCATGGTGGCTCCCAGCTGTCCTCTGTAATTCATGCATCTCCTTTTCTTACATGCCCGCTCTCTCTGTCTCTCTCTATCTCCCTCTCTCTGTCTTTGTCTCTTTCTCACTCTCTTTCTCTCATGTATTCTGTAAAGCCTGTAGTTTTAGCTGCAGGCTGTCTGGAGCTGGCCTCATCGTTTCTCTATAAATGGCGTTGATCAGTCCATGTTTATGTGTATACACGCATCTCGGTTTGTTGCATGTCTGCCTGTTGAGTCTGGAGATGTGTGTGTGCATGTGTGGGTCGATGAGCATCGTTCGCGTGGGCCGATCGTGTGTGTGTGTGTGTGTGTCGATGTGCATCGTTTGCGTCTGTGTGTGAGTTGATTATGCGCATGTGTGTCCTAGAGAGTCGATCGCGTGTGTGTGTGTCTGCATTTCCTAGTGTGCCTGCATGTCCTAGTGTGTGTGTGTGTGTGTGTGTGTGTGTGTGTGTGTGTGTGTGTGTGTGTGTGTGTGTGTGCGTCCGTGTGCTAGGGAGTGTGTGTGTCTGTGATCAGCCAGTTAGCCCAGCGGTCAGCGTGTGGAATGAGAGCAGTGTTATGTCACCCGGCTGCTTCGGCTCTGACTCACTCTGTTAAGTAAGTTATGGCCTGGGGGGGGGGGGCACGTCGCCATGGTTTCCAGCCCAACCTCGGGAAAACTGGGGGGGGGGGGGGGGGGGGGGGGGGGGGGTGGGCTGGGCTGTTTGGGCTTAAGCTGCATCGCTTTGCCCGCTCATAAACACGCGTATATCCTCCAATCTCCTAAGAGCCCTGTAATCTGCAGGCGCATAATGGTTCTTGATTGACGTGGTTGACCCCTTCCAAAAAAAAAAGGACTCTGTAAAACGTAAAGCGAGATTTAATCCTAAATCAGTCAATCATTTGTTGCTCAACCTAAAGTGATTACGTCATTTGATGCTCCTCTGGGCCGAGTCTCCATTGAAGAGGTCTTTAATGAGCTTGTATTGCTGTCTGAGTTGGTAGCTATTAGACACGTTAAGAGGATTCATCACTACCTCTTTTGTCTATTTTTAAACGGACAGCAAAAATGACAATACTTATAATGCATCAAAATGTAATACTGTTTAACACGTGCCAGTTTCAGGTTTTCAACATAAAATATCCTTTGACAAAAGAGTTGGTGTATCATTTTTAAAAAGTCAAGACGCGGAACTTCCCAATGACTTGGTTGGTTTGTCAATTAGTGAGTCAGTCAAAGGTTGAGCTGTCTGCTTCCTCCCTCACGTCAGACCCCCTCCGGTTTGGACGTGACAACCTCCAAGGACTGATTGCTGCCTTTCGAAGGCAAAGTAAATCTGCCTCCGCTTCAATCTGACGGGCCGCCTGTCTCATAAAATGCGACGTTGACAGGCGGTGTACGTCCATGTGGGCCCTGTCCCCCGCCCCCCCCCCCCCCCCCCCCCCCAGGCCCTAGGTCGTCCTGGAGGACGCTTCGGGCCGGACGTGGTTCATGGTCTCAGCCTTGTCTCTCTGATGAACGTTATTTTGCACATTTTGTTTTTTTCACTTGCATACATTTGCAACCTCAACGTCTGAGATCAGGCTCTGAGGACACGTCCCCACATGTCTTCAGGATAGAGAGGACAGAACTCTACTGAGGGGACAGAACTCTACTGAGGGGACAGAACTCTACTGAGAGGACAGAACTCTACTGACAGGACAGAACTCTACTGAGAGGACAGAACTCTACTGAGGGGACAGGGAGGACACATCTCCACTAATGAGAGGACAGAACTCTACTGAGGGGACAGAACTCTACTGAGGGGACAGAGAGGACACATCTCCACTAATGAGAGGACAGAACTCTACTGAGGGGACAGAACTCTACTGAGGGGACAGAGAGGACACATCTCCACTAATGAGAGGACAGAACTCTACTGAGGGGACATGTCTTCAGGAGAGAGAGGACAGAGGGGAGGGTACTCTATTGAAGACATCTCATTAGTGAGGACCTGTCCTCTCTGTCCCCAGGGGAGTTCTTAATGGTGTGAGTCTGTATCAGGGGTCCTCATGCTGAATAGATAAATGCAGTCCGTCTACCATGCATAAAATATCGACATATATACATTTTAGTATATACTACAAGTGAACACTTCAAAAATAAACAAGATAACACTTTTTGCCGGGATTATAATATATTTTTTTAGCGGTTTATTTATTTTTATTAGCGTGACGAGACGACTGTCACGCAATATCCTGAGTTTGACATCTCAATCATAGGATATTGCCCAATACCCCAAGAAAGCGAACCAATCAAATTGCGCCATCTTAGGAGGTTCAAGTGTAGCATATACTCAAGATAGATAGACTGTTCCCATACATTTACATTTACATTTAGGGCATTTAGCAGACGCTTTTATCCAAAGCGACTTACAATAAGTGCATTTGTTACAATAAGTACATTTGCCATAAGAAGAGGAAGAGCTGTTTAACGTGTGTGTGTGTGTGTGTGTCCGCGTGTGTGTGTGTGTGTCCGCACAGGTCTGGAGAGAGACAAGTTCGACAACAAGACGGTGACCTTTGAGGAACACATCAAGGAGGAGCACAACATGTGGCACTACCTGTTCTTCGTGGTGCTGGTGAAGGTGAAGGACTCCACTGAGTACACCGGGCCCGAGAGCTACGTGGCCCAGATGATCAAGGTGGGTGGGACTCATTACCCTGAGCTATAATGGTGTGCTCCTGGATCCTCGGGACGCCAGCCTTCCGAGTCGCACCTTTGACGTCATCTCCGGTCTCGGAGCATTTATAGCGTTCCCGTTCGACTCTGCGATTGTGTCATGAAATTGGCTAGTCGTTGTTTATTGTTAGCTACATTAGCCTCTTTAGCAAACCAGCTCGAAAACAAACAACGCAACTTTACATTGTATTGCACGCACAGCAAGACTTAAATTGGTGAGCGGAATAGAATTCAAGAGCATTTAAAATCGACATTAAAATGACCAATGTGGTGCAAATACAAAGAAAAAAAATCTTTCACGGGCGCAGCCATTTTGTTGAGAGAGTCGTCACTGCTCCCGGTCTACTCTCAGAATTCCGAGAGATGAAGACAAAAAGGGGGCGTGCCTCCGAGAAATTCCGCAAGAAAGCTGGGAGATTCCTCGACTTCCGACTCGGAAGGCTGGCGTCCGAGGATTCAGGAACACACCATGACCCATCACCCTGAGGTGGAACTCATCAGCAGGCTTGGCTTGGCTCTGTTTCAGAAGTGGCTGTGGTTATAAAGACAACAAAGTGTAGTTTAGATGCTTGATGATTTATCAAACTCTGAACGCAAACACTTCACACCCTTCACATGCCTGGAGATCTAGTGCTCCGACACCACAGCTACAGTTCTTAAACGGCCCTGCAGGTGATATGGTCTACAGGACCACTTAACTGGAATATTAAAAGGTATTGTGGACGGACGTTTTGTCAAGGAAATCTGTTGACCTCTCGCTGACCAGCGAAGTACATATGTAGCCTGTAGGGCTAGCTGCTAAGTAGGCTAGCTGCTAAGTAGGGCTAGGTGCTAAGTAGCTAAACGATAGAGTTCATGGGTCGTTTGACCTCTTGCATGCTGAGTGTACGTGTGACCTTTCATGAACCCCTGACATTGGTATTCACCTTTAGGTGTCTATTGTCATCAACCCCACACACACACACACACACACACACACACACACACACACACACACACACACACCTCTCAAGGGACAAGGGACAAGGACTTCATCTTGCACACTCTAAAGCAGACGTGACAGAGTTCAGGCTGACCAACACCTGGGGAACCTTGAAGGCATCCTCTCTGTAGTTTAGCAACTGCAGGGCCTGTAGCTAGAACCCTCAATGTCATATTTTCATTTTCATTTTGTTCTTGCAATGCTAAACTCTTTATTTAAAAGAAAAGATTTGTTAGCATGCATGTTTGCCTTCGCATGGCCATAAACATGAAAGTATGTTGGCCAGCATGGCCACGGACATTAAAGATACAGTATGTAGGCAAGCATGGCCACGGACATTAAAGATACAGTATGTAGGCAAGCATGGCCATGGACATTAAAGATACAGTATGTTGGCAAGCATGGCCACGGACATTAAAGATACAGTATGTAAGCAAGCATGGACAATGGACATTAAAGATACAGTATGTTGGCTAGCATGCCCATGGACATTAAAGAAACTATGTTTTCTCGCATGGCCATGGACATTAAAGATACAGTATGTTGGCTAGCATGGCCATGGACATTAAAGATACAGTATGTAGGCAAGCATGGCCAATGGACATTAAAGATACAGTATGTTGGCTAGCATGGCCATGGACATTAAAGATACAGTATGTAGGCAAGCATGGCCATGGACATTAAAGATACAGTATGTAGGCAAGCATGGCCAATGGACATTAAAGATACAGTATGTAGGCAAGCATGGCCAATGGACATTAAAGATACAGTATGTTGGCTAGCATGCCCATGGACATTAAAGAAACTATGTTTTCTCACATGGCCATGGACATTAAAGATACAGTATGTTGGCTAGCATGGCCATGGACATTAAAGATACAGTATGTAGGCAAGCATGGCCAATGGACATTGAAGATACAGTATGTTGGCTAGCATGGCCATGGACATTAAAGATACAGTATGTAGGCAAGCATGGCCATGGACATTAAAGATACAGTATGTAGGCAAGCATGGCCAATGGACATTAAAGATACAGTATGTTGTCTAGCATGGCCATGGACATTAAAGATACAGTATGTAGGCAAGCATGGCCAATGGACATTAAAGATACAGTATGTTGTCTAGCATGGCCATGGACATTAAAGATACAGTATGTTGGCTAGCATGGCCATGGACATTAAAGATAATTCCTCCCTGCTAATCTTCTTTGGTATTTAACGCTTGAAGGAAAATATCAAACATTAGCTTGGCCCGCCGTTCATTCTGTGCCCCCCTGTGAATCTGTCTGCTGGCTGACGCTGTGATTGGCCGGCCCAGGAACACAACCTCGACTGGTTTCCACGGATGCGGGCGATGTCCTTGGTGAGCAGCGACGCGGAGGGGGAGCAGAACGAGATCAGGAACCTGCAGGAGAAGCTGGAGACGGCCATGAGGCTGGTGTCCAACCTGTCAGGACAGCTCACCGAGCTCAAGGAGCAGGTACTGTACCCCATCTCTGTCTAGACTCAGACCCTCTTGTCTGAAACATTGGGACATACGGTCTGTTTCTGACAGTTTTTAACTCAAAAATCTTCTTCTTTTTTTATATACTTTATTGTAGGATCATATATTAAGTTATTTTTTACATTTACAAGATCCTACACTTTCTTTTTTACGCAAACAATTTAAATAAGACACAAAAATAAATAAATAATAAAAGCAAAAGCAAAAAAAGCAAAAACCTTCTTGAAGAGCCAATAAGATCAGAACACATAAAATGAGTAGCAGACAATTAAACTAAATATCTGAATACCTTGAAAACAGTTCCATTCAATTAGAAGGTGAAACAAAGTCCAGCCCCCCTTGTACAGCACTTCCTGTGTTCCCAGTCAGATCCAGCTCGCGGTCCCAGTGCCCTAGTGGTTGTGGAGCGACCCCTGCTCCTCTCCCTGGAAGGAGACCGGAGACAGGGGGACCTCGGTCCTCCTTATGCCCACCACCAGCTCCCTCCATCCGCCCCCTGTACTCCTTCTCTCCTGCCCCCCACTATCAGCCTCCCAGCAGGGGGTGAGGTGCTCCTGGGGAAGGGAGGGGGGGTCCGCTGAGCAGGGGGAGATGGGAGAGGAGAAGGAGGAGGAGGACTATATAGAGTCTCTGATGGTGAATAACACAAGACTCGTGGCTCCCTCCCGGTCCAGTCCGCACTGGATGATACGTGGGTGTGGAGACTCTCCTGTGGTCTAGTTGTTACTGATAAGGTTGGATTGCTGCCTCAGTGATAGTCTTTAGTATATAATGTATCTCTGGTGTGGTTCATTATTTAGCGTGTTGCAGAACACAGGGACCGCTGCGTTCCCTGAAGAAAGACCTTGTGATCCGCAGGCGGATAAAGGGTGATGTGTAAAAGTGAAACATACGGACGCACTCGCAGACAAACCACAACAAAGGGTGCTTTCAGGGCTGAGGCAAGACCGGGAAACAAACCGCCGTCTGTCCGTCCGTCCCCACGGCCCTCAGCCTCCAACGTGTCCGACTAAAGGGGGTCTCTGGAGAAGGTAGTGGCCAGGGTTCAAGGTGTCAGCGCCGGCTCCGAGGTCACAGGGTTCAAAGGTCACAGGGAGTACGTGAGCAGGCCTGAGGAACCGGTTCCCTGTCTAGAGCCATAGTCTGACGCCCGTTCTGTGGTTCCTCCTGCAGATGACGGAGCAGAGGAAGCAGAAGCAGCGGATCGGTCTACTGGGTCACCCCCCACACATGAACATCAACCCCCAGCAGCCCGCCTGAGGGGCCCGCCTCACGCAGCTCCCCCCCCCCCGTTGCCCAGAGCACTGGGGCCTGGTCTTCAGCGAGGTGGAACGGGGCCCAGTGTGGGGGATGTACAGTCGGCCCGTCTCCAGCGTTTATTTATGCCTGTTCTCACCAGACGCTCTTGAAAGGCCTTCCTGAACGTTTGTCGTTTTAATGGACATTTATTTTGGCCAAAGGCGCGATTGAGAATACCTAACTGGTGTGGTGGGGATGGAAGTGTTTCCGGTGTTTTCTTCTTTGTGCTCCAAGTGCCTTGTGAGATTAATGATATGAAAGTGATGGTTTTCTCTTAGCTTAACAAATGTAAAGCCTTACCTTATCTGAGTCATCGCTCTGAAAGTGTGCCAAAGTTCAGCCACAGTGCCCTTGGGCTGTGGCCCAGTGCGAGGGTGCGATGCCTCATGTTCTCAGGTCTGGGATGTGGCTTCAAATGCTTATTTGAAACACTACTAAGGCAAACACCATTGAATCTCTTCGGTTGACCCACTGACTTTCAGATATGCAACGTCTGAAAGAGACAGGTTTATTTTAGGAATCTAATATTTATACAAAAAAAGTTTCCACATCATTTTCCAAAGAAATTTTGATTTCACTTTAGAAGTAATAAAAATATTCTAGAAATAGCTATATTTTCAACATTTCCAGACGCTTTGATGTAATGCATACCGTGTTACTTTTTATCACTTTGGCGGCATGTATTGTAACTGCTGGGATTGGCTGAGGAGGATTTGGACCAGGGAGGACGCTGTCTTCAGCGGGGTGACTGGGGAGCAGAACGCGAGGATTCAGGCTGTCATCCAACACCTATCAACTCCATCACAGGAGAGAATGTGTCTTTACAAGTTAAGGGGATTGGGAATAGCAGGTTGGGGTTTAGGGATGTTTACTGGCGGTGAGGAATGACATGGGAAGCAGGTTATAAAGGTTACAAGGGGACGCTTATGGAAATGGATTGGAAAAAATAGTATTCTGGTCTTGATAAACTGGCACTGAACTGTTAATCCAACTCTGCTCTATCTAGTTCACAAATATAGATTTTGTTCTGTTGCACACCAATTAATGTTATTCTCTGTCCAATTGTCACTTTTTTGTATGAGGTCTTTGTTTATAAAAACATGGTTTGAAAACAACACAATGTTAAATGAAGTTATTTGGATTGCAGCATGACCAAACTGACCTTTTTCTACTAACCAGTTTGTGTCTGAGATGTACATTCCCCTCATCGGAGTTGATTTAATAAAGTGTGTGATGAATCGAATAGTTCCCTCCATTCACCAACACAACGTTACATCCAACCACCGACATTAAACATCGTAAAGGGATCTCTGGAGATATCAGCACACTGATCTGGGAACTTTTCTTGTAACCAATGCAAGTCTTCAAAAATGATACCAGTTATAGTCCAAAAACATGGTAATATATTGGTCTAGACAAAACATATATTTAAGTGATACATGTATTCCTTCCAATAATGTTGTTTATAGTACTGCCTTCATGCAGTCCACAGCCAACCCAGTGATAGCCAGTCTGCATCAGTCCTCATTAAAGACCTCTCATTCTGAAGTTCTGCTCTTAGCTCAGAGCAGCATGCTCCACCTGCATTGACCGCCAGCTGTGTGCTCACTGGGTTGGACAACTAGATTCACTTAGAAAAACTTTCGATTGTTGGGCTAATTCATTGACTAGGTTATTTTTATTAGGTTTACCATGAAGGGGCTTTCCGTGCTTGTAGTCTACATTTCCAGCAGTTATCCAATTATTGAAAATTAAATCAGTGCCTCTTAAACAAGTTCTGATCTATTCCCCCGATGGACGACCGCTTTGTTTCACTAGTTAGCATGATGTTTGTCGAGTGATTCAGTTACTGAACGACGTAGAAAAATTGCATTAGTAGAACAGTTTTAAGGAGCTCTTCTTGGTAAAAAAAAAAATAGATCAGAGATATTTCTTAATTACATTATCTCATTTGATTACAGAACGGCCCGGGCCGGGCTTCGTTCCAATGCTATGTGAGAAACACTTATCTGGCTACTGGGCTGCACCCCTACTGCGCCTTTTCCAACATTAGTATTTTTATTATGACACGTGGCATCAGGAATGGACACCGGACCCTAAACTCAAAAGAAGTCATTAGAGTTTATGCTCATAATCATAGGATATCCAAGATTATTGTATTTTATTTTGAAATGCACCAAAAAGTAGCGCTGTGTTCTGTTTATTTTAATTATGTTTCATGTTATTATTGTTGCATTGCATTTTAGGCCTACACATTAATATTTTGACTTATAAAATGTATATTTATTTTAACGATATATACTGAGACCAATATAGGCCTGTATCATATTATGCTTTGCTATGATAAATCGCACGTGGCGGCCAAACTACAATGCGTTCAACAGAAGACCGGTGCATAACATGTTAATATACATTATAGAACATCCCAACAAAGACGCATGTCCACAATCCAACTCTTCTGTGTTGTTGTCTCCCGAGCGTCTCTGCGTGTCTCCGTGCAGGACAACATGGTCGGACACGAGACTGGGGGCCACGCCCCCCGCTCTGACGTGTGCCACGCCCCCCACTCTGACGTAGGCCGCCGTCCGCCCACTCAGGATCCTTATCTGCAGGAGGGCCCGCCTCCCGGCATACAGCGCCGCTCCACGTGAGGCTCATGTGACAGAGGCAGTCGGAGCAAGAGTCGGATGGTTTATTGAACCCGTCGCTCCGTCCTCCCCCACTCTCCCAGCGTCTCCCAGCGGGACCGCCTCTCCTCCGTTGACGTGGACACACCGTGCGCTCTCGCGGATTCCTCCGTTCAATTGATGCTCACTTTTTCTTTTTTTTTTAATACATTGTGATTTATTTTTGGCGACGCTTTTTTATTTTGTCTAGACCCGGCGGGTTCAGTAAAATCGCAGTCTCACTGAAGTCACAGTTAGTTTGACTGCGCATCAGGAGCCGAGATAATGGAGCGTGTGTCGAGCGCTCCACCGCCGCTACTCCCCGCGCACACTGCGGCTGACCTGGGGGACATGCAGGGGTAAGTTCCTCACGCACACCGGTCCTTGGCTCCTCTAGCGGAATGGTCCTGGGGTACTCTAGCACACTGGTCCTGGGGTCCTCCACTAGACCGATCCCGGAGACTTCCAGCCGAACGGTACCGGGGTCCCCTAGCCTCTAGCGGACCGGTCCTGCGGACTTCCCCCGGACCGCTCCTGGGGTCCTCTACCGGACCGGTCCGGGGGTCCCAATCCAGACCGGTCCGGGGGTCCACCTGTCCAACGGACAGTAACTCTTGAGCTCTAACTCTTCTGTAGTTCTGCGTCACTGAAGGTTTGTGTTTTCTTCTTCTCAGGATGGACTTCCCCATGTACGTTTATAAATCGAGGCGAGGAATGAAACGGGGCGAGGAGAGCAAGGTCTGTTTGTTATGAATATCACTTGGGTCTTTTGAACTTACTTTAAATAAATACATGTTGATTATTTATTTTTTCCAATTTGTATTTAAAGTAGTGAAATACATTTCAGTTTTTTTTCCCACGGCCCAAAATAAGTGGTTGACCTCATTTTACCGATGACATAACTAATCCAGCCCAGCCTGCTTATCTGTGTGCTGCTCCATCACAGCCCGGTTCCTTATTTGCTGTATTTACCGGTCGTGTTGTCATTTGCAGGAAACCTACAAACTGCCTCACAGACTCATCGAGAAGAAACGGCGCGACCGGATAAACGAGTGCATCGCTCAGTTGAAGGATTTGTTACCGGAGCACCTCAAACTCACGGTGAGTTCCCACCGCGGACGCATAACGCGGACGGCTCATGTTTCTGTCGGTCTTTGCTGACTGACACCGCCCAGTGGCGATGGCGTGCTTCTACACCCGCCATGGGCTGTACGTGAAGACGATATGCAGATATTTACAGTATGCACGTTTTTGCAGGCGGTTGTCAAGGCCTATTATTAGTGTGGAGAATCATCAGGGAGGACATCAGCATTTACAAAAACGACACTGGGAATTTACAGTTGAGCTATGACCAGGAGGCCTGGCTAATGTACTTCCTGTGTGTCCCACTGTTGGCTCCTGCAGACTCTGGGCCATCTGGAGAAGGCTGTGGTCCTGGAACTGACGCTGAAACACGTCAAAGCCCTCACTTCACTCCTGGAGCAGCAGCAGCAGAAGATCCTGGCTCTGCAGAATGGCATGCAACTTGGTGAGTGGGATGCCCTAGTGCCCACACACACACACACACACACACACACACACACACACACACACACACACACACACACACACACACACACACACACACACACACACACACACACACATTTGACTGCATGAAGGCTAGACAATGTCAGAGGTATGCAGAGGTACATGCTGGTCCTCAAACATTTGACCTTGTTGCAGAAGAAGAATGACTCACTTTCAGAGAGACTTGGGAGGAGAGGCAACACTGTTTATGGCCCTAAGTCATACCTCAGGTGCATGACTTTAGACGCCACATGCTCCTTAAGAGGGGTAGGGGTAGGGTTCCTCTGTTCAGAGGAGATGTTTAGGTAAGGTTCCTCTGCTCAGAGGAGATGTTTAGGTAAGGTTCCTCTGCTCAGAGGAGATGTTTAGGTAAGGTTCCTCTGCTCAGAGGAGATGTTTTGGTCGGGTTCCTCTGCTCAGAGGAGATGTTTAGGTAAGGTTCCTCTGCTCAGAGGAGATGTTTAGGTAAGGTTCCTCTGCTCAGAGGAGATGTTTAGGTAAGGTTCCTCTGCTCAGAGGAGATGTTTTGGTCGGGTTCCTCTGCTCAGAGGAGATGTTTAGGTAAGGTTCCTCTGCTCAGAGGAGATGTTTTGGTCGGGTTCCTCTGCTCAGAGGAGATGTTTAGGTAAGGTTCCTCTGCTCAGAGGAGATGTTTAGGTCGGGTTCCTCTGCTCGCCGATGCTGACCCTGTGGTGTCTCTCCGCAGACCCCGCCCCCGCCGTCGGCCAGCAGAAGGCGGAGGAGCTGTTCCGCTCCGGCTTCCACATGTGCGCCAAAGAGATGCTGCAGTACGTGGCCAGCTGGGAGACGGAGGGCGACCTGACCCCCGCCAACATGATCAACCACCTGCACCAGCTGGCCACCGAGGTGCTGCAGGGCCCGCCCCGCTCGCCGGCCCCTCCCAGCCCGCAGCCTCAGGACGCCCCCGCCGTGCAGCAGCACCACCACCAGGGGGCCCAGAAGGGCGCGGTCGACGGCCTGCCCCCCCCGCCCGGCGAGGGCTACGGGAGGAACTGCGTGCCGGTGATCCAGCGGGCGTACCCCCCGGGAGGCAGCGAGCAGAGCGGCAGCGACACGGACACGGACAGCGGCTACGGCGGCGAGCTGGAGAAGAGGCCCGACTACTACCTCCAGGAGGCGGGGCCTCTGAAGCGCTCGGCGGCGGAGCGCCACGGCCCCGCCTCCATCAAGCAGGAGGGCGGCGGCGACGGCGGCGGCGGCGGCGGGCCCCACCGCAAGCGGCCCCGCGTGGAATCCTCTGAGGACGAGTCGCTGTCGGGGGGGGAGTCGTCGTCGTCGTCGTCGTCCTCGACCTCCTCCAGCGGCCGCAGCTACATGAGCGTGTCCCCCCACCAGCCCCTGCCGCCGGCCCCCCACCCCCTCTGCATGCCCTTCTACCTGCTGCCACCCTCCGCCGCCTCCTACCTGCCCATGTTGGAGAAGTGCTGGTACTCCGGGGCCATGCCCATGCTCTACCCCGGCATGGGGGCCCCCGGGGACAGGGCCGCGGCCCCCCAGCACCACCACTCCTCCAGGGGGGCCTCTCCGTCCCCCAGCCACCCTCAGACCCCCATGGACTCCCCGGCCCTCCTCCAGGCCCTGAAGCTGGTGCCCCCCCTCACCCTGGAGACCAAAGACTAGAGAGGGGACCGGGGGGGAGGGCTCCGCAATCAGACAGAGACCTGACGGAGGGTCAGACAGAGACCTGACGGAGGTTCAGACAGAGACCTGACGGAGGTTCAGACAGAGACCTGACGGAGGGTCAGACAGAGACCTGACGGAGGGTCAGACAGAGACCTGACGGAGGTTCAGACAGAGACCTGACGGAGGTTCAGACAGAGACCTGACAGAGGGAGACCTAACGATAGAGACTAAGACTAAGGACCACCTCCCAGTCTCTCCTCGCCTGTATTTTCCTCCTGGGGTCAGAAAACAGATGAGAGGACATTTTTAAGAGGGCGTCTCGGAGGAGGATGGAGAACGAAGGGGAAACCGAGCGAGAGAAAGCCGCCATTCACACCCACGCTGGAAAGCTCCTCTCTCCCCCCCCCCCCCCCCCCTTGTTCTTTGTTCTGAATGAATGTTAATGTACTCCACAGTGCTCAGTGTACAGGACCCCACTCTGATGGATCCGTTCTGCACACCCACACACCACACCTACACTACACATAAACCACACACACCACAGAACACACGCACACACACGCACACACCACAGAACACACACACACACACACACACATGCACTACAGAACACACACACACACACACACCACAGTACACACACACACACTTACACACATACACACACACACACACACACACATACACACACACACACACACCACAGAACACACACACACAAACACACACACACACACACGGTTGAATGTAAAGGAGTTATTTAGATGCTGCTGTTGAAGTACTTGCTACGGACGCTGGTGTGTCTCCGTTTGAGCCGTCGCTAAAAGACACGTCGTTTGTACGCATAGAATCTGTCGCACCAAATTCCCCCCCCCCCCCCGTTTTAAATGAAATGCACAGGTTGTCACTTCTTCTGCTAAGCTCACTGCTGAGTTAGCTTGCTAAGTATTCTAGGTCACGCGTTACTATAAACATAGGTGCCCTTTGACCCCTGTGACTAGGACCCTAAACCAAGAGCTCCCCTAAGACCGTACAAGGTGAGAGGAGGGGGAGAAACGGTCAGTCTCAAGGGGCGAGCTGTTTCCTGACAAACTGTGAGATCGTTTTTTTTTGTGTCATTGTTAAATCCACTTGTACATCTCTATTTTTGATACATGCTCTAGCGCTCTGTCCAGGGAGACAGAAGACGAGTGGGGCGTGATGTTGTATACTCAGAACCTATGGATATATATATATATGTATATATATATATATATACTGTAGCACTGTGCTGGGCCTAGTCTGCGTATTCAACCTCTTTATTTTTCCAGTCAAACCAGGTGTTTGTTCATGCTATTGCCTTCTACTTGTGAAACGTGGATGAACCTCAGATGTGGTTTTCTCTGTGCTTTGTGTAAACTACCGCGGAGAGAGGTGAATGTAAACGTTTGAACACATGAATAGTTTTTCTACAGAAAGAGGTTCTTGAGATTCTATATTTTGGGACCTACGCGGAAGATGTTTGATGTACATATTTTGTCAATACGTGTTGATTATATAAGCGTATCAATAAAGTATTTTTCCTGTGGAAATTCGTTTTTGCTTGTTTTGTTTTTTTTTACTTTTGGAGAGAGATGGAGGAGTGTGTGTGTGTGTGGGGGGGGGGGGGGGTACCAGTAGCATGCCCCCCGCCCCCAGTAACAAGAGACGATCCATCCAGTGTCATGGTCTGCAACCCACACCCCGTCAATGATGGGATTGTTCCCTAAACTCTCATCTGAACAGTTGGCATAAGCACACACTCATCCCCTTGTCATGACCCCGTTGAACTGGTGTGCAGGCTCGGGCTGCACTCTAAATATACCTGGTCCTGTATTTATAAGGGGGGTCAATTTGTCATATTTTAAAACCAGATCGCTATATCCGTATTTGAAGTGATTCAAATGTGGGAAATGTTTCTCTGGGACCGTTATCTTCCAAAGTCAACCCGGCGATTGTTAAATTCTGAAAACGAGTTAAATGCTTTCATCAACTTTAGAAAAACGACTCAAAAAAGCAGTTTAGCATTAAGAAAAATTCGATTTTCGAGATTGTGCCAGTGAGTTGGGTCGTCATCTTCAGTTCCGGTGTTCTGTTAGTAGGCTTGCGTCGCCCCCAGGTGGACGAATATAGAACATATAACCATTTAACTATGTTATTGTTCTTTGACGCAGCAATAACTACTACCGTCAGCGGACAAAAAGACAAAACTTAATGTAATATCAGAATGCATTTAATCGTTTTTCTGCCAAAGTTTCCAAATACGATGATGAATACGATGACAATAAATTATGGATATGTTTTGCCTTAGAAATATTAAACACAAAAAACCTGAATGCCCCTAATAAAAAAACCTCTCAGCACCTCCTCGTCTCATTGGTCCAGCCTCCCCGTGGTCTGGTCAGTGATTGGCCACGCCCGTGAACTGGTACCTGCAGAGCGTTTGCCGACGGGAGCAGATCTTGAACCGGTGCAGGCTCTGGAGGGAGAGCAGAGCGGACCCCTCCCTGGACAGGGACCCGGGCCGCAGGCTGAACACCTCCAGGTCGGGCAGGGGCCCGGACAGAGAGGGGAGGGCCCTGCGGTGGGGCCTCACCTCTCCCTGCAGGGAGCGTGTCCAGGGGTCCAGTGGCTCCCCGCCCGCCAGGGTAAGGGCCGGGGCCTGTAGCGGGTGATGCGTGGGGAGGCCGGGGGAACAGAGCAGAGTCATGGGGACCAGGGCCACCCTGCCCTGGCCCTGGCTCAGACCCGGGTGGCCGGCCCTCGGGCCCTCTGGCCCTCTGGAGGCCCTCGGGCCCCCAGGGGCCAGCGGCGCCGGGCGCTCGGGCGCTGACCTGTGGCTGGAGCGGCTGCCAAGCCCGGGGGGTCTGCCCCCCAGACCGGGGGGTCTGCCGCTCAGAGTTCTCCCGTGGAGCCGGCTCTTGAGGGACAGCGACGGCAGCGGCGTCCTGACGTCGCCGGCGGAGGGACGCTTGGTACCTTTGGGCCGGACCCTGGAGGCGGGGCGAGGCCTGAGGCCGGGGGCCTTCTCTGTGGTGGAGGCCTGAGGAGGCCTGAGGCCGGGGGTCTTGACTGTGGTGGAGACCTGAGGAGGCCTGAGGCCGGGAGTCTTGACTGTGGTGGAGACCTGAGGAGGCCTGAGGCCGGGGGCCTTCTCTGTGGTTGAGGCCTGAGGAGGCCTGAGGCCGGGAGTCTTGACTGTGGTCGGGGGGGTCTTAGGGACGACGGGGGGCGACGGCTCCACAGAAGCTCTAGGAGGAAGTGGATTAGGACAGGAGGGGGGTTTACGGGGCGCCGGTCGGGAAGGGGCCCGTCTCAGTGGAGCTCCTTCCACCAACAGGTTGGTCCCGACGTAGTGGGGGACCTCCACAGCGGCCTGCGGGGACAGAACACAGGGGGGGGGTACAGGCCGGTGATGGAGAAGAGGGAAACGTTGAGGTGTGTTCTGTGGACACACCTCAGGGTTGGAACGAGCCCCCTGCCGATGTCAGGACCAACACAAAAGGCTCAAGACTCAGTTGTTCACCTAGACGTCCTGGCACTTAATGTACGCACCTACTGTATGTTGTACGCCCTGGCGCTTAAAACTAGTACTTTGCATGGTGTAGCATCTTATCCTAGCTATCTTTGTTGTATACGGGGAATGGGTTAACCTAGCGATTGTTAGTGCTTGGCACTTGGTGCTATGAACCTCCTTACTGTACCGACAGTGATATATTGTTGTTTCTATTTCTTCGGACAAATGTAAGTCGCTTTGGCTAAAAGCGTCTCCTAAATGCCCTCAATGTAAATGAACCGCCGGGAGCTAAACGACCAGCGCGTGACGGTGTCCAGTGCCGGTGTCGGTTGACGTGTCGAGTGACGGTGTCGGGCGACGGCGTGGAGCGACGGCGTCCCCACCTGCTTGTACAGGAGGTGGAAGCCCCCGGTGTCAGCGGCCGGCTCGCTCCTCCAGTCCAGCACCACCCTGAGCGTGTCCAGCTGCACGGCGGGGCAGAGGCGCGCGGTGGCGACGGAGGAGCAGGCCATGGTGGGGCTGGCGTTGATCTCCAGCAGCCAGGGCCGGAGGTCGCGGCCCAGCATGAAGTCGGCGCCGTACAGCTCGAAGCTGGCCCGGCGGGGCTCCACCAGGTCCTGGGCCGTGCGCATGGCGCGGACCACCGCCTGCTGCATGCCCGGCACGGCCAGCGCCCCCCAACGGGAGCCGCCCAGCCCCTGGTCCTGCAGGTAGGCCCGGAACTGGGAGCAGGACCACATGTTGTCGTTCGGGAGCCCCGGGTGGCGCGCCCGCGACGGAGCGAAGTGCTTCTGGATGGAGTTGTTGCACAGGTGGACGGAGCTGGCGGGGGGTGGAGGAGGAGGTGGGGTTCAGGGGCATCATTACACAAAAAATCCTAACTTCTCATCCTAACTTAAGTTAGGGACTCAAAGATAGGAAAAATCCTAACTTCCTATTACAGAAGCAGTCCCTAACCTGTTGGCCGTTTCCTATCTTATCTTTGGCCCCCTATCTTATCTTAACTTAGGTAATCCTAAATGTTCTATCAATCATATTTTTGGATCGGCAATCGTCATGTCTGTTTCTGCACTCAGAATGTGCATGAGATTGATAGAACGAGTTACTTTTAACGTTAACAGAGACTGTTGACAAAGGATCTTTGTTAATAATGGCAAGCTAGTAGCACTAGTACTACGGTCATGGCGGATATTGGTACGGAGAACAAGAAGAGGAGTAATAAAGTAGTAAAGTAATTCTTCCACCAAATTAAAAATTAAATGTCTTTGCAGGCGATAAAATGAAATTAAAATACCAGGTCAGCAAAATTTAACAAATCATTATGCGGTCTCGGTAGGGTCAGTGTTGTTTACAAAGCGCGGTTGTTTGTAACCCTGGGGCCTCATTACAGAAACTTCCTGACTCTGAAATCCTATCCTATCTTGAGACAGGAAGGCATTTAGGGGTTTTGGTATTTCAGAAGGAGGTTTCCTAACTTAACTTAGGAAGAAATCCTATCTTATCTTAGGATAGGAATTTAGCCATTACAGAACTATCCTAAGTTAGGAATTTCTTAAGTTAGCATCCCTAAGTTAGGTGGCCATACACCCTGTCCTAAATTCAAAATAACTGTCAAAAACTGAAAGAAATGGCAGTAGCACTGTTAGTAGGTCTGTATGACAATGAAGACGAGGAACATCCCAACAGAAATGTGGTGGCTGAAAGGCTACCGAGACCGCATAATGATTTGTTAAATTTTGCTGACCTGGTATTTTAATTTCATTTTATTGCCTGCAAAGACATTTAATTTTTAATTTGGTGGAAGAATTACTTTACTACTTTATTACTCCTCTTCTTGTTCTCTGTACCAATATCCGCCATGACCGTAGTACTAGTGCTACTAGCTTGCCGTTATTAACAAAGATCCTTTGTCAACAGTCTCTGTTAACGTTAAAAGTAACTCGTTCTATCAATCTCATGCACATTCTGAGTGCAGAAACAGCCATGACGATTGCCGATCGAAAAATCTGATTGACAGAACAGTTAGGATTATCTAAATTAAGATAAGATAGGGGGCCAAAGATAAGATAGGAAACGGCCAACAGGTTAGGGACTGCTTCTGTAATAGGAAGTTAGGATTTTTCCTATCTTTGAGTCCCTCACTTAAGTTAGGATGAGAAGTTAGGAAGTTAGAAGTTAAGATTTTTTCTGTAATGAGGCCCCAGGGGCCAAAAAAAAAAATCAAATCAATCAAATCAATTCAATACAACTCAATTGTATATGTATTGCTCTTAATCACAGGATCAGTCTCAAAGGGCTTAACAGGCCGGGTATGTATGACACCCCCCTGACCATAGCCCCCAAGAGGGCTAGCACATACTCCCTTAAATAGCGAGGAAGAGATCTTGAGGAGGAACCCAGAGTGGGTCGGGGGGTCAGGAGTGCAATGGGAGCCATAATTGACAGACATAAAAAGATACAGGCAGAACATTTTCAATGGGTGATGGGGTGCTGGCCGGTTAACCATAACCGGGAAGCACCCTAGTTGAACTGTGACCCGTCATGTGTTTTAGACCCCGGGGGGCCGGACCTGTCGAGGGAGGAGATGGAGTAGGGCTGCGTGGAGAAGCGCAGGTAGCACTCCTTGTAGAACCAGATGGTGAGCGGGTTCCAGTCGGTCACCAGGAACCACTGGCGGATGTCGAACTTGGTGCCGTAAACCAGCAGGGGGCGCTCCAGGTACTTCTGCACCACCCACTTGCTGTCCTTGATCAGGGTGGAGTCACTGTTGACCAGGGTCAGGATGTCCTCCAGGCGGTTCATGCACATGATGCCTGCGGGGGAGGGGCCCCCACAGGAGAGGAAGGGACATGGTCAAACTCACCCTGAGAGAAACTCCTTATTATATATCATTTACATTCAGGGCATTAAGCAGACGCTTTAATCCAATTTAACCCAAAAAACAATTTAGAAACAACTATATATCTCTGTTGGTACAGTAAGGATGTTCATAGAACCAAATGCCAAGCGCTAACCATTGCTAGGTTAACCCATTCCCCGTATACAACAAAGAAGGTTAGAATAGGATGCTACACATTGCTAGCATCCTATCCTATGGATGCTAGCATTGTTAGTTAAACGGGGTCCTGATTAACTAAAGGCCGTCAAAGAACCCCGAGGGGGGAGGCTCACCCCGTCCCCGGGACATGGCCCCTGGCTTGACGATCCAGATGTTGTGCAGGCCGTCTGTGTCCAGCTGTGGGCAGACTTCACGCAGTCGGCTCAACATTCTCCGGCACCGCTCCACAAACGCCACGGCCCCCTGGATCCGAGCCCCTCCACTGCACAGACATTCAGCCTCAGTGCATGGCAACACAGACCCATATGGCTTTTTTTGTTGTCAGTGCCGTTAAAGTAGTATTAATGATAGTTTACTGCTTCAACGGCACCGACAATCCAAAAATCCAGTCGAAACTACATGGATAAGGTGTGTTGTTCAAAACGTGACGCAGCATTTACTTCTTCACCACCTACAGAGTTTGTTATGTGCGATCATTCAAAAACCCCATCTTGTTTCCCGTAGACATTTGACCGATGGAACCGGGAGCCTCGGAGGCGGGACTTACTCTTCAGAATTCTACACAGACCCATGGCGTGGCTCCAAATCAAGAATGTGCTAACACACGTCCGGAACATCCCGTAATAACTGCAGCAGGGTTACTCATCAGACTCACTGCACCACCAGGTAGTAGTCGCGCAGGAACTCTGCCCACTTCTCTCCCGTCAGCGAGGTGAACGTTTCCACGGTGACATCAATGTCACCGTGCTCCAGGCTGTTGAGAAACTCCTGGCATACGTGCAGAGCACTGTCGATCATTCCTGCATCGACGAACCGACGCGCTGCCCGCCTGCATTGTCTCTTCCCACCTGGACGAAGGGAGACCATTCTTATAAAACACGACGTCCATGGGCTGGGGGATCTGATAAACACGTGAAACATGTGGTTAAAACATTTCCGATATATAGAGCACAGCGTATTGTTTGTGTGCATTACCCTTCGGTGTGTAAGTGTCCTCAGTGGGCATTACCCATTAAGTGTCTCAAGAGACACTGTCCTCAGTGTTCATTACCCTTCAGTGTCCTCAGTGTTCATTACCCTTCAGTGTCTCAGAGACACTGTCCTCAGTGTTGATTACCCTTCAGTGTCCTCAGTGTTCATTACCCTTCAGTGTCTCAGAGACGCTGTTTCAGTGTGCATTACCCTTCAGTGTCTTAGTGTCCTCAGTGTTCATTACCCTTCAGTGTCTCAGTGTCCTCAGTGTTCATTACCCTTCAGTGTCTCAGTGTCCTCAGTGTTCATTACCCTTCAGTGTCTCAGTGTCCTCAGTGTTCATTACCCTTCAGTGTCTCAGTGTCCTCAGTGTTCATTACCCTTCAGTGTCTCAGAGACGCTGTTTCCGTGTGCATTACCCTTCAGTGTCTCAGTGTCCTCAGTGTGTTCCTGTCTATCTCCAGCGTCCAGGCAGCTGGACTCCACCACATACTGCAGCAGGCTGCTGCAGGCGGTCCTCCTAAAGTCCTCTTCAGGACGACACACAGACACACACACACACAGACACACACAAAGAGACACAGACACACACGCGCGGAGGAGCTGAAAGGCGCGTCGCACAAGGCATGGGTCTGCCAAAGGACCAATCCTGAGGAAGCATGAAGCTGGCTCTGCTTCTAGAGTGTACCTATGAAGGCCTGCTTCTCGTCCTGAGCCCCCAGCCGGTAGCACCGTGGGAAGAAGCTGTCGGGGTCGGCGGTGTCGAACCACAGCAGGTTCTGCAGGTTGACGCACAGCCCCACCTGGGGGCGGATCAGGGGTAGAGCTTTAGACCCATTGGATTTAAGTGATGCAAGGCAAGATGCTGAATTACCCATCATGCAGTTCTTGAAAGAGAGGAGAGACCTTGGTGGTGAATGTGCCGGAGTTGGCGTAATGGTTGGTCATCTGGTCCTTCCTCAGAGACTTACAGTCAATGGCGTCCCTCCTCATGGTCCACAGCAGGCTGGCGGTCTCGTTCCGGACCAGGCGGGACTGAGACAACACGGGGAACATCGGTCCTGACCCGGCACTCATAAGGAGGACGTTTGTGTTCAGTGGGTTGCGAGCACTCCCGTTCTGATCTTACCATGAGGTTGTACATTCCGCCCACCTCCTCCTCTCTGTCTGCCTCCTCTGAAAGCACATGACCCACACGTAAAGGGGTGCGTCTCTGTGTGTCTGCATCTGTGTGTCTGTGTCGTTGTCAGTGTCTGAGTGTGTCTGTGGGTCTGTGTGTGTCTGTGTGTGTCTAGACCACACGTCCACAGTGAGACGATCCCAGAAAACCTACAACATGCAAACCTTCCTGCACCGATTAAAATCAGGAAAGTGTGAAAACGTCCGACTGAATCCGAAGATTGAGTCAGCGGAATATTAGGAAGGACCCCTCTCACCGGCCCCCAGGCGGCCCTCAGCCCTGTCCTCCTCCCCGTCCTCGTCTCCTTCCCCCTCCTCGTCCCCGCGGTCCCAAGGGGCCCTCTGAAGGGGCGGGGTCAGACGCCGCTCCACCCAGCCCCTGGCCCTCAGGTCGGCCCGCACCACGGGGTACGGACCCTGGATGGAGAACACTTTCCCCTGCTGGGGAGAGGAGGAGAGGAGGAGAGGAGGAGAGGAGGAGAGGAGGAGGGGACACTCAGACAGGACGCCCTTAGACAGAACGCCTGGATTACACTGAGACAGGAGCCTGGATTACATTGAGACAGGACCCTGGATTACATTGAGACAGGACCCTGGATTACATTGAGACAGGACCCTAGATTACACTGAGACAGGAGCCTGGATTACACTGAGACAGGAGCCTGGATTACACTGAGACAGGAGCCTGGATTACATTGAGACAGGACCTGTTGAGAAGTCGCTCACCTTGACCGCTCGCTCCGCCAGAGCCTTGGCGGCCTTCAGCCTCTCCGGGTTCAGGACCGGGAGGCTGAGGAGGACGCTGTTCCGACGGCCCTTCGCCCCCATCGGAGGGGCCCCCAGGGTCTCCAGGGTCCCCCTGCTGTCTGACCCCCACCACAGGTCCACTGAGGTCAGGAGACTCTCTTAATGTGGGGGGAACCCTACTGAAAAGGCGGATTTAAGTAAATTATTACTTAATCCTTCTCCTGACGTAAATTAAAGCATATTATGATTGTTAATATTACATTGTTATACATCTAGGCATTTCATTTACATAGGGCATTTAGCAGACGCTGTTAGCCAAAGTGAATTTAAAACAAGTACAATTTTCATCTGTATATATTAATATATATTTGACAAATAACTTCATATAACACAACATACTTCTTACACAAGCACCACATAAACACAATTAGAGAACAGACTGCCTTCAATCAAAGATAATTTTCTAATAAGGCAACATGTTAGACAAATAAAGCTTTTGAATTTTTTTATTTTTTTTAAATAAACATAGCCAACTATAGTAGCCAAACATGAAAATAATGGCTAAGACCAGGTGGCCTAGCCATTAGAATAGATAACATATTAATAAACATATTATGGCACTACTGTCCCCCCCCCCCCCACTGTGTGCGATGCGGTTCAAACCTCAGTGCCGTGTTGACATGCTCTCCGTGGAAACCCGGGTCAGGTTTCCCTTTGAACCAGCGGGCATGTACACACTTACACACACTCTCAGAGATGCTGATCCCGCTGTGTGCTGAAGAACGTCAACGGGTGGAAGAATTAACTCCACGAACAAACCGTCAAAATATGAAAAATTATATTTCTTAACCAGTTATCGCTCTATGCACTTAATATTCACAGGTCAGTCCATCATCCACGCATGCAGGGTTCACCTACCGACGTAGCGTGACCCGGCTGCATCGTGCATGCGCAGTGGCGCCCAGGCTGCCGGAGTTTGTCCGGTCACCATGACAACAGGACGCAACGCAGCCATCCGTTTGATTCAGCGTTATACTAACGGTTTGGTTAATTCAAACGTATTCAGTTTAACGCTGACATTAGGAATTATTGTAGATATCTAGTTCACCGACACCGTGACACAGAAAATAGCCCATTAAAATAATATAGTACATAAAATAATATTTATGAATGGTCCGGACCCAGGCATAGTTATTGTTGCCTCTGCGCATGTGTGCACCGTAATGGGCCTGAGTATTGCACAACATCAGTATTTTCAAACTCTTATTACATGGAAACTTTGAGTGTTTATTTCCAAGACTCCAAAAGTTATTCCTCGATATCTTTCTAATACCGTACTGAACATCACGTTACTCATGTTTACTCCACTCCCCAGTAAATCAAATTTGACCTGTTTCTCATATGTTCCACCGGGTGGCGGAAGAAGCGTGTTCCCTTCTGGTTTTCGGTGTTCCACACCTTGTTTATCTTTTGTATCTAAGTCTTGGAGTAGGTAGCAGACAACATCGTTGTGCGGATCTCATCTTCCCCAACCATTTCCAAAGACTCGCGGGATGTGAACGAGGAGCTCGTAGAGGCTGTAGCACTTCCACCTCGAAGTGCTACAGCCCGCGTGAAATCAGTTTTTAACAAGAGGATAATACAAACACTGACAAGTAGAATGCATGTCAAAGCTTCTACTGAAACCTCAAACTCCAACCATCAGTCCCAGCAGGCAGCGTTGCAGCCTCGTCCTGCGCGCTGATTGGCTGAGGCTGAATGATGCTGGCTGCGCGCTGTTGTCCGCGAGGAGCGAGGAGGAGAGCTCAGAGCGCATCCCAGTGCCACGGTAACACAGCGGGTGGCATCTCTAGGATCTCTGTCTCTACGGGAAAATGTCCACGTTGACCGTCTCCAGGGATATCGACATGAAAGTCACCCACCGGGTGTGGATCGCAGCCTAACCCGTCCAGTGACCACGCGGCTCCCTGAAGGTCTAGCGGCCACACAGCGCTCACCTCTGGACTCCGAGACCCGGACCGACGGGTACCATGCCCACTGTAAGCGGCGAGAACGAGAGCATCCTGAGCTATCAGGTAAAGTTGGAGATGCACGCTTTGTCTGTCATGTCCTGGATCAGATTCACGGTCCTCGCACGGGCCACAGTTAGATCCCCCCAGAGCCGATAGCCGCTCAACACCAAGCTCCACACCGCTCCACAAGCAGGCTGCTATGAACCAGACCACCGCTGAAATGCGGTCGGTTCTACTGTGTCGGAAACGCCCGGCGGGCCTGTCTGTCTGTCTCTACTCCGCTCGATTCTGTTCCGACCGAGGTCTGGTCCTGGCTCAGATAGAGGTTTCAGCCGATAAAAGCTTTCATCTCTGAATAGTGTTGGACGTGTAATTAGTTCGGTCCAGGCAAGGTCCCGGGTACCCGGTCCAGGTACCCAGGTACCCTGGTCTAGGTACCCGGGTACCCGGTCCAGAGGCGCGGGACGCCTCATCCTTCAGCGCGGGTTCTGTTGTTGTTCTAGCGACACGTGCAGTCAGAGCATCACGGAGGAGAGCCTCCGTGGGACGGAACGTTATGTTAGGTTATGTTACGGTATGCTATGCTATGTGAGGTAATGTCAGGTTATGTTAAGTTACGTTATGCTATGCTATGTTAGGTTATGTTATGGTCTGTTGTTAAAGCGTTGTCCCCTTCAGAAAGCCTATTTATCTGCAAACGGTTTACAATATAAATCATCGGTACGTGAGAACGAGCTTGTCTTCATAATGATAATAATAGCCTGCTGGACTCCTTGTATTCTAGCGTTGAATGAAACCCATTATAGTCACTCATAGGCCGACGAGGTGCACCGCATCGCTCCGTGTGTTTACGACGCGCTCGTTAGGAAACAGCGCGCCTGTGTCCTAAATTACCCTCAAATGACCTTGACGCCTGCTGACGCCTCCTCCTGATGCCTCCTCCTCCTGAGGTCTCCTCCTCCTGAGGCCTCCTCCTACTGACGCCTCCTCCTCCTGATGCCTCCTCCTCCTGACACCTCCTCCTCCTGACGCCTCCTCCTCCTGATGCCTCCTCCTCCTGCCTCCTCCTGATGCCTCCTCCTCCTGACTCCTTCTGACGCCTCCTCCTCCTGACTCCTTCTGATGCCTCCTCCTCCTGACTCCTTCTGACGCCTCCTCCTCCTGACTCCTCCTGACTCTACCTGACGCCTCCTCCTCCTGACTCCTCCTGACTCTACCTGACGCCTCCTCCTCCTGACACCTCCTCCTCCACACTCCTCGTGACGCCTCCTACTCCTAACTCCTCCTGACACCTCCTCCTCATGACGACTCCCCCTCCTGACTCCTCCTGATGCCTCCTCCTCCTGACTCCTCCTGATGCCTCCTCCTCCTGACTCCCCCTGACACCTCCTCCTCCTGACGACTCCTCCTCCTGACTCCTCCTGACTCCTCCTGACGCCATCCAGTCTCCGGAAACCCGCCCCCGTGAAGTTCGCCGGAAGAGGCCATTCTTTGCGGATATCTTCCAGTGTATCACGGAGGTGGGGCGTAATATTCGTCTCAGCAAACGACCGTCACGTTCATGTGGACGGGGCAGAGGAAGACGTGAGGTCGGCATCATAGCTCAGGGCAGGCTATCCATTCACAGAAGCATTCGTTACTGGTTCTCCAACGTCCAACAACGTCTTTGTGCTTAGATGGAGCAGAGACGACCCAGAGAGCACCAGAAGGGTCTTGGAGCGCAACTGTTGAGGATCAGACCCCCGTTTGTTTTTAAAATGCTAGGATCAACTCTCCCTGATCAACATCTAATGTGGAGATTGACTTCGTTCAGGATCATACCATCTCAACCAGGTGGGGACATGTCCCTCATTCTCGTTTGTTATCCCTCCCAGCGGTTTAGTCTTGTGTGTGTTGTTTAGTATCAGTACGTTGACCGGTCTTGAGAGTGTATCTCCCCAGGGTGCCCCTCTTACAGGAACATATCGGGGACAGAAAGAGCTGTTTCCCACTATCCACCACCCAATGTTTCTCATAGTGGCAACAAGGAGAAGGAACACAGATCACACGTGTTTCGGTGGGTTCTGTTGGCAGTAGTGGTCGAGGTTAACACTCACATGTGTGTAGCCTACAGTGTGTCATCCATAAGGCGTGGGTCTGTGAGACTCAGGGCTTGTTGTACACTGAAGAGAACCCATGCTTTTATTCACTGGTGGCAACCCAAACAACAAGGCTATGTAAAGCGTGGCATCGATTCCCCAGGGGCCCGCTGAGGCCCCCATGTGGCACTTTAAACCTCACTTAAAAGTACAGAGGACACTGGTGGCATTGAAAACACTTATACCATGGTCGTACTTCAAAATAGTTCATAGTTCACCAAACCAAAGATAAACAACAGAATCAGGATGCTTCTATTGCCCGTATGACGAGACACAGGATGATTGGTCCAGGTGAATCCAAACAAGGAATGATTGGTCCGGTTGAAGACAAAGATCATGAAAAAATACAAACAAAGCACAAAAACTGAAATACAAAAGAAGACACCAGTGAGAGGAGTCTGTAAAGTTAATGAATATATGTTTGTAAACATATCTTTCAATATTCTACATAAACGATATAAATCCAGTAAAAGATAGTGCTGTACTTTGTTAAATTCAACATGAGGACTTTTATTTTTTGGTGACTATCCAAGGAACATGGTAGCATAGTGTCCCTTAAAATAGGAGATGAACCGTGGTCCCTCCTGTTGTGTCCGGGCTCAGCCCGTCGGGACAGGGACGGAGATGGAGAGGTGTGGATCTGTAATGGAACACAGAGAACCACAGCACAGCTAGTTCTGTTGGACAGCGTGAGCGAGCGCTTCCAAGAAGTGTTCTAAATGGCTGAGAGGTAATTGGTACGGGAGACTGAAAGGTGCCTTCCTGATGGAGCTTTCGCTTTGGCTCAGTGCAATTCAAATGAATTCCTCCATTGCACCCTTCCTCCGCCTCTGTCCAATATGACTCGCATCCAAAATATGAAGAGCTCAGGTTGGACGCTGAGGGCCCAGTGAGGTTGTGGAGCATCCTGCATCGTTTCTGTTGTTAAGCAGAGACAGATTGTTAATTCTGCACTGATTTCATAATTGAGTTACCGTAGTAGTGGCTATGAATGGGCTGAGGATGTACTGGATGTACACGTCCTGGATAATGTGGTCATACTCCTCTCCTAGCAATACTGGAGTGCTTCGAAGGATCAATTTGTTTTCCCCCCTTAATTACACGGGTCGTCATGTGATTTAATCATCCTCGTTTCCTGTGACACATTTGATGAGCTTCGAACCACAGAGCTAATACCGGCCACTGTGATTGGCCCGGCCTGAGAGCATGCGCAGGGAGAGCGAGAAAGGATGTGGTCCAAGAAAACCCTCCTTACAAAAACCCACGCCCTGCTCGTCTCGCTTACAGTAGCCTCTTCAAACCCGTTCTCCAGTAGCCTCCGTCAATCACTCCCCGACTCGTGTTTTCTCCTCCTCCCCCCCCCCCCCCTCGTGTTGTGGTGCTGTGTTGTGGTCGTGTTGCGACCGGTCTTACCAGTGCATGGCTCCCTGGTAGGACCGGTCCTGGATCCCAGTTAGGTCCTGACGCGGCAGGACCGGTCCTACCAGGGACCAGGGAATGGCTCCCGGAGCACGGGGCCCGCGGCCCACAGAGCAGCCGTGTGGCGGGCCTGTCCCTCAAGACACAGACGCCAGGATGGAAGTGACAGGCCCAGTGTTTCTGAGCAGGATACGCTGCTCTCCTGTCAGTTCAGCATGCCTCGGGGGCCGGAGGACAGACGCAGACACGCCGGGAGCGGATCAGAGGAGCGGAGAGAGAGAGCGGAGAGAGAGAGAGCGGAGAGAGAGAGCGGAGAGAGAGAGCGGAGAGAGAGAGCGGAGAGAGAGCAGGGAACCGGAAGAGCAGATGAGTGACAGACGGAGCGAGAGAGAGAAAGGACAAATTAGGCCGCTTTAGGGCCGGTGAACGTTTGTAGCTCGAGGGGTGAAGAGCCAGAGGGTGAGAGGGGGTGAGAGGGTGAGAGGGGGTGAGGGGCTGAGAGGGGGTGAGGGGCTGAGAGGGTGAGTGCAGCAGCCACATGAGTGACGTCTACTGGTCCCAGATCAGATGCGGGCTGAGCACAGTCAGTACAGAACCACAGGGGGGTCCGGTGACCACGGTGGCCCTTAGTCGATGCGCCCTCCCCCGCTCCATCAATCATATTCTGACAGGCGGTGCTGCTCTGTAATTAGCGTCCAACCCGCCAAAGAGTCTTAATCCACAAAGGTACTCCAGTGAGTTTCACTGCGACATACGTCTTACTCCATGCTGACGCCGTCTGCGTGTGAAGCCGGCGGAGGGTTGAAGAACGGCTGTGATCAGCAGATCCGCCGCCCTGCGTCCTAACGCTCACTTCAGGATCATTAGAACCCACCACAGGCCCCGTGACACCGGGCCCCCCCCTGGGCCTGAGGGAAGGTAACTGTGTTAGGCTCGCCCCTTATTGATCGCCCTACCCGGCCAACACAAAGGGCCTGCTAATGATCCCTGCTCCATTGTTCGCTGGCGTGGAAACTAATTGAACTTCCTGTAAACACTTGGCTGGCTGTATGGTCATGGGTTGTTATGGTTGAACTTCACTGCATCGCTCGGACTTTGATTCTGATTCATGCAACCGACGTTGCTGGAGTACGATATATTAAATATTCCACGCATTGGAGAAGGACATCAAACCGACTTTACTGTCGAATCGATTCTTACTCAAATGTACGCAACAAGCGGAGAGTAGAAATGGACAGCAGAGCGGCCTAATGTTTGCAGAGAGAATTGGCCGGACACCATCAGATTATCTTCATGTTTCAATGCTCTGAATACGTCCCCAGTGGGTGAATAATCCTCCTGCCGTTTATCATCTATTCTCCAAGCCAAAACATGGGAGGGCATCCACTGCCAATCCACTGGTTATGGAGCATCTTCGCTCAAACACAAGCCAGCCACCCCCACGCCAGCCACCGATGAGTGGTGAGCTCTGAACATCTCGTACGTGGCGGAGATAATTCAAGGACAGGCGGCCATTTTGGGCTCTAGCTGCTGAGTTGTCCTTTGACGGGGAGCTCGTTCCGAGCTGTGGGAGACAATAAGGGTCTCCTAGCTGGAAGACAGGAGCGAAGCAGAAGACAGCGTTGCTCGGTGATGGAGGCAGCTCGCCATCAACAAATAGTTAGCTCTGCCGGGTGGAAAATGCAGTCCCATGAAAGCTCTGTGACACGCACCCATGCGGTCACAAAGCAAGCAATACCCGAGATCTCTCTGTGTCTGAGTGGTTTTAATTGGCGGAGGACGATATGGGGTCCCAAAGGAGGCAGATGACAGGGAGTCGTAAACCTTCACAGGAGCACATACCTGCGTGACCGGGCTGCTGAGCAGAAGGACCTTTCGAGAAACGCTGAGAGCTTTGATCTGACTGAGCTATGGATGTATTACTGAATAGAGCTAATGAACAAGATATTACCCCAAACCCAATCACTGTTCATCTGAAAACATGTTCTCTCAGTCCTGTCCCCTCTCCGTTGTCCCCCAGCATGGGGCAGCCTGGGTATTATCGAGTTAGGGAACATTTCCTTCTTTCCATGCACTCGTGGATTCAAACAAATTGATGCTATCTGATGGTCTCCCATCCTTTGTAGGACAAAAAGCTTTTAGTCGTTATATCCTCTGCACTCTCTCTCTCTCTCTCTCTCTCTCTCTCTCTCTCCCCCTCTCACTCTCTCTCTCTCCCTCCCTCTCTATATCTCTCTCCCTCCCTTTCTCTCCCTCTTCCTTTCTTTATCCCCCACTGCTATATTTTTGTGTTTCTCTCAACCAGTC
>NC_136945.1:18599214-18601714 GCF_949987615.1 Pollachius pollachius | reverse complement strand
GGAGTCTGATACTGACCTGGAGTCTGATACTGACCTGGAGTCTGTACTGACCTGGAGTCTGTACTGACCTGGGCTGGGTTGCACCAACTGGGCGTAAGCCTGGTCTTAACTATGCCTGGTCGTAACTTGGCGTTCTAAGTCCGACCTAACCGTTACGCCGGTTGCACCAACTGGGCTTAGCGTTCCTTTCACTAAGACCAGGCGTTAATCCTAGTGGGCGTAGAGTTGAAATTCCAGGCTGTTTCTATAGCAATTACATCCAATCCAATGCAGCGCTACCACCATCCTTGCTCATTGAGCTTCGCTTCTATGCAAACGGGGCATTTCAAAACACAGCCGGCTATATGATCAGTGTTCACAGATCGACCGCCTGTCGGCTTATCCGGAGGGTTTCACTGCCTTCATGGGGAGATGCGGATGCATCCAGAACGGGTCTGCACAGAAATAGCTGCGTGCACCGTTCTGCACAACATCTGCATCACCAAGAGAATCCCTCTCCCCAGACCCCATCAGCCACCGGCAGTCCCCGAGGAAGACGTGCGTCCGGCCAGAGCAATTGAAGATATCGCTGGCCGATTATTCCGTGCTCAACTTATAATCAGTTGTGAATATTGTTTTAATTATGTTTATATGTTTTGTATAGGCCAACACATTAAACCGATCTCTCCTACAGTCTCAAAACAACTCAATTAGCTCCTTGTCATTTGATGATGTCCAATGCATTGCTTCTGTCAAAAAGAACCATTCCCCTCTAAACGCCTGCTCGTTGTAAACCAGATATTACAAATACATATTTTAATCACATTCGTTTGCAGTGTTTTATTGTTAGGCATTAACACAATTGATGAATGACAATGAATGAAAGAATTAATTATTTATTTCGGTGTCCAACAGCATGTCAAGTAAAATAGTGAATAGATGTTGGCACGAGGTATCCTAGCAACGCAGTGATATGCGCACTCCATGGAACATCCCCATGGCCGCGCATGGCTTAGACCGGGCGTAGCTAAGACCAGGCTTAAGTCCCGTTGGTGCAACCGGCGTTAGTTCCATTCTAACGCCGGGTCTTAACTAAGACCTACTTAGCAGTTACGACCAGGCTTAGTTAAGACCAGTTGGTGCAACCGGCCCCTGGAGTCTGTACTGACCTGGAGTCTGGGGGCCTCCTGACGCTGGGGGCCTCCTGACGCTGGGGGCCTCCTGACGCTGGGGGCCCCCTGATGCTGGGGGTCCTGAGGACCTCAGTGTGAGTAACACTCCCCTCTCCCCGCAGGCCACCGGACCCTCTTCGTGGGGGTCCGCATGCCGCGGCAGGGCCACCGCCACCACAAGCCCCACGGCTCCCGGCACCGCAAGAGAGACCGCCGGGCCCCCCAAGCCTCGGAGACAGAGACTGCCTCCCACGGTACACACACACACACACACACACACATACACACACACACACACACACACACACACACACACACACACACACACACAAGCACATAGGCAGGAACACACATACTCACACACGCACGCACAATTGCAGACACACACACGCAGACACGCACGCACACACAAGCGCACACGCACGCACACACAAACACACACATACACGTTTATTCAAACACAAACGTATACTCACAAATGCACACAAACACACACACACACGTATACTCACACACAGAATCACGTATATTCAAACACACAAACACACACACACACACACACACACACACACACACACACACACTTTCTGGCACACATGAGAACACTCACAGACTTCAAAGTGCACACAAACAGCCAAGATTGACAGGCAATTTTAATAAGTGACAACTTGGCACATTGTGTACACACACATGCATATATTTGGGTGTCTGTGTGTGTGTGTGTGTGTGTGTGCACCCCCTGTAGTGAGCCTGGCCCTAGGTGGGCTAGGAACAGGCGGCCCCTGAAGGTAACCCTGTGTCCCCCCCTGTCTCTCCCCTGTTTCCCCTGTGTCTCCCCCCTGTCTCCCCCCTGTTTCCCCCCTGCCTCCCCCCTGTCTCCCCCCTGTTTCCCCCCTGCCTCCCCCCTCTCTCCCCCCTGTCTCGCCCCTGTTTCCCCCCTGTTTCTCCTGTGTCTCCCCCTGTCTCCCCCTGTCTCCCCTCTTGTCTCCCCCCTGTCTCCCCCCTGTCTCCCCCCTGTTTCCCCTGTGTCTCCCCTGTGTCTCCCCCCGTCTCCCCCCTGTCTCCCCCTGTCTACCTCGACTCTCCCCCCTGTCTCCCCCCCGTCTCCCCCTGTTCCCTCGTGTCTCCCCTGTGTCTCCCCCTGTCTCCCTAGTGTCTCCCCTGTGTCTCCCCCTGTCTCCCCTGTGTCTCCCTCTTGCCCTCCCCCCTCTCTTCCCCCCGTCTGCCCCCTGCCTCCCCCTGTCTCCCCCCTGTCTCCCCCCTCTCCCCCCCCCCAGACACGCCCTCCCAGCGGGTGCAGTTCATCCTGGGGACGGAGGAGGACGCGGAGCACGAGGCCCACGAGCTGT
>NC_136945.1:18581714-18594214 GCF_949987615.1 Pollachius pollachius | reverse complement strand
TGTACGTGTGTGTGTGTGTGTGTGTGTGTGTGTCTGTACGTGTGTGTGTGTGTGTGTGTGTGTGTGTGTGTGCTGCAGACATGGTGTTGGACCACCAGGAGACGTCCCACGAGCTGGACGACAGCGTGCGCGTGAGGGTCCGCGAGGCGCTGCTGAAGAGACACCACCACCAGAACGACAAGAAGAAGAACAACCTGATCCCCATCGTCCGCTCCCTGGCCGAGGGTTCCCGCAAGCAGTCAGAGACTCACCTCAGCAGTGGGTACCTGGGGAGGGCCCTAAAGGGGGGGGGGGGGGGGGGGGGGGGGACCCTGAGGAGAGGGGCCCCTGAGGGAGGGGGGCTGGTGATGGGGAGTTGGGAGAAGCAGGGGGAGAGGCAGAGGGGGAGAGAAGGGGAGAAACAGAGAGGGAGGGAGATGGTCTGAGAGAGGGGGGGTGGTAGAGAGACAGAGAGATAGGGGGAGGGAGACAGAGAGAGACAGAGAGAGAGGTAGAGAGACAGAGAGGGGTAGAGAGAGAGGGGGTGTGGTGGAGAGACAGAGAGAGGGAGAGGGAGACAGAGAGACAGAGAGAGGTAGAGAGAGAGAGGGGGTTGTGGTAGAGAGACAGGGAGAGAGAGAGAGATAGTGAGACAGAGAGAGATAGAGAGAGAGAGGGAGAGGGAGACAGAGAGAGACAGAGAGAGGTAGAGAGAGAGAGGGGGTTGTGGTAGAGAGACAGGGAGAGAGAGAGAGATAGTGAGACAGAGAGAGATAGAGAGAGAGAGGGGGTTGTGGTAGAGAGACAGGGAGAGAGAGAGATAGTGAGACAGAGAGCGGTAGAGAGAGAGGGGGTGTGCTAGAGAGACAGAGAGAGAGGTAGAGAGACAGAGAGGGGTAGAGAGAGAGGGGGTGTGGTAGAGAGACAGGGAGAGAGGGGGAGGGAGACAGAGAGAGACAGAGAGCGGTAGAGAGAGAGGGGGTGTGCTAGAGAGACAGAGAGAGAGGTAGAGAGACAGAGAGGGGTAGAGAGAGAGGGGGTGTGGTAGAGAGACAGAGAGAGAGGTAGAGAGAGACAGAGAGAGGGAGAGAGACTGCAGATAGCAGCTGGCAGAGAGCTTGGTTCTGTGCACATGAAAGTGAGAACGAGGACGGGGTGGATGTCCTGATTAGAGAGACGCGTGGGCAGAGCTGTCTGCTGAAATGAGAGATTCAATTAGTTTCCAAGATTATTACGTGATCCCAATTTGGCTCCGAGTCTGACTCAGACATGAGAACAGGATCTGATGCTCGACTAATAGAATAAGGACCGAAGGTAGCGTAGCAAGGCCCGAGCCGGGGAGGCTGCTACACCCCTCCTAGAGGGTGCTAATCTCCACCTAGGAGGCTGTTACTGGCTCTTCCATAACAAGGACGCAGGGTGGTGGCGTCGGAACCGGTTTATTGACTGGCAGGTGCGCTCACATGCATCCACCTGCACTCACATGTGCTCCAGTGCACTCTTGCGCACACATTTGCCCACATGCGCTCACGTGCACTCACCCGCGCTCCCGTGCGCTCACGTGCACTCACCTGCGCTCACGTGCGCTCACGTGCGCTCACTTGCGCTCACCTGGGCTCACCTGGGCTCACCTGCGCTCACCTGTGCTCACGTGCGCTCACATGTGCTCAGCTGTGCTCACGTGCGCTCTGTTCCTGCAGGTTCGTCGGTGTCGGCCCAGCCCCCCACCAGCCAGCTGGAGGTGAAGAACGGAGCGGGGCAGGACAGCACTCCGCCGGACCTCAGCAAGGTGGGGGGCACCTGGGGGTGGGCGGGGCACCTGGGGGTGGGCGGGGCACCTGGGGGTGGGCGGGGCACCTGGGGGTGGGCGGGGCACCTGGGGGTGGGCGGGGCACCTGGGGGGCGTGTGTAATTGTATGTGGGTGTGGGTGCGTGAGTGTGTTTTTGAAAGAGAAAGTGTATGGCGGATTGAGTGTATGCGTGTGCATATGTGTGTGTGTGTGTGTGTGTGTGTGTGTGTGTGTGTGTGTGAGTGGATGGGTGTGATTGAGTGTGTGTGTGTGTGTGTGTGTGTGTATGTGACGGATTGAAAGAGCGAGAGTGTGTATGTGTGCATGTGTGTGTGCGTGTGTGTGTGCGCATGTGCGTGTGTGTGCATACCTGCCAGTGTGTGCCTGTGTTTCCTGTCATAGTGATTTTCAGTGCTGATTTGATTATCCTGTGTTTGTAGCATTAGTACTTATCTGAAATGTGTCTTCTGCTGGTCTGGACAGTTTCATATCGTGTGAACCAAAGATGGTTTCCAAAGTCTGAGCTGCAGGTCAAAATACAGCAGAGACATCACTGCCCCCTAGGGACGGAGTGGGGAACTACATTAGCTTAAACCCTGCTCTCCCACACCCCCTAGGGACAGACGCGGGAGCTACGTCACCTTAAATCGACAGTGACATATTGTTGTTTCTCTTTCTTCTAACCAATGTACTAATTGTAAGTCACTTTGGATAAAAGCCTCTGCTAAATGCCCTAAATGTAAAGGTTAATGTAAAGCATAATGTTTAACTCTCAGATCCATCAGGCTACGTTCCACAATGACTGGACTGATGACTTGGAGCATGCTTGCTTCCTATCACTTCATGAACAGCAGGGTTAACGTCCGTAAACGGCACTGTCAATTACCGTGGGTCTTCAGGTCCACAGTGGTTACTGGGCCGCACAGAAAACAACAGGGAACTGGAACGGGAATTGACGTGTTTTTGAAATTTGTGGGCAGTTTTATGGTAAATGGATTGCATTTATAAAGCACTTTTCTAACCAGTGGCCACTCAAAGCGCTTTACAACATCGCCTCACATTCACCCAATCAGACACACATTCACACACCGATGGCGGTGTCAACCATGCAAGGCATCAGCCAGCTCGTCGTAAGGAGTTAGGGTGAGGTGCCTTGCTCAGGGACGCCTCGACACTCTAGGAGGAGCTAGGAGGAGCCGGGGATCGAACTAGCAGCCCTCCGGTTACCAGCCAACCCGCTCTACCTCCTGAGCCACCTGCCGCCCGCCTCTATAAGCCTGAGAAGCCTCCAAACCCCCATGTCCAGGTCCAGGTCTAGATCTACCTGAGGCTGCTTTACCGAGCCTGGAGACGGGAAGCGAACCCGTGGTGACGTCTGTGGGTCTGTCCCCCCCGTCTGCCCTCGTGTCTCCAGGTGGACATGCACTTCATGAAGAAGATCCCCGAGGGCGCGGAGGCCTCCAACGTCCTGGTGGGGGAGCTCGACTTCCTGGAGAACCCCATCGTGGCCTTCGTCCGTCTGTCCCCCGCGGTCCTCCTCACAGGACTCACTGAGGTCCCCATCCCTACCAGGTAGGACCCCCCCCCCCCCACGAGGTCCCGTCCCCACCAGGTGGGACCCCGTTATGAGTTAGCTGGGTTAGCATTAGCTTTCGGTTATGAGTTAGCTGTGTTAGCATTAACCTTCCTTTATGAGTTTGCTGGGTTAGCATTAACCTTCCGTTATGAGTTTGCTGGGTTAGCATTAGCCTTCCGTTATGAGTTTGCTGGGTTAGCATTAGCCTTCCGTTATGAGTTTGCTGGGTTAGCATTAGCCTTCCGTTATGAGTTTGCTGGGTTAGCATTAGCCTTCCGTTATGAGTTTGCTGGGTTAGCATTAGCCTTCCGTTATGAGTTTGCTGGGTTAGCATTAGCCGTCCGTTATGAGTTCACTGGGTTAGCATTAGCCTTCTGTTATGAGTTCGCTGGGTTAGCATTAGCCTTCCGTTATCATTACCAGGCTGCCTGTGAAGCGCCCCTGACAGGTTACCGACCAGGCAGAGGCAGCCGAGAAGATAACGCCACTTCACAGATACCTCGGCGTATCCCTTTAAGAGCACATTGTTTTAACAGCAGATACGAACATAATGTAGTACTGAATCTTCCCCTGACCCTCTTACTTAAACAGTCCTACACAGCATATACAAAGAACATGTGTTTGCGACTTGTTTTGTTTGACTCAGCATCAGAGTTTAGCCCTGAAGATATTCCTCCGTCAGCTGTTTCACCAGGCGTTCCTCCACCCTAGAGGCTCATTAACACCAGGGCCTCTGCCTCCACCCAGGTTCCTGTTCATCCTGCTGGGGCCCGACGGCAAGGCTCAGCAGTACCACGAGATAGGGCGGTCCATGGCCACCATCATGACGGATGAGGTCAGAGGTCATGCACGCACGCACACGTGCACACATACACATACTCAGACACATACATACAGACACATACACATACACATATACACACAGACGCACACACATACACACACACACACACACACACACACACACATATACACCTACACAAACACAAACACACACACAAACAACAATGTTGTAACCACTGAACTAACACTTGTGCATGTTTGTCCTCAAAGATGCGTCATCAAATGGGGCGCGGTCAAATTGGGTCGGTCGAAAAGTGTCGTCCGATCTCCTGACCATCTGTGACCGTCTGATCACCTGATCACCTGACCTTCTGACCATCCAATCATGTGACTGTCTGACCTGCGGCCCCCAGATCTTCCACGACGTGGCCTACAAGGCCAAGGACCGCTCCGACCTGCTGGCCGGGATCGACGAGTTCCTGGACCAGGTGACGGTGCTGCCCCCCGGGGAGTGGGACCCCTCCATCCGCATCGAGCCCCCCAAGAACGTCCCCTCTCAGGTCCTTGCACTAAACTCACTAAACACACGCACACGCACACACGCATGCAGGACACACATGCAGGCGGTCAGGCAGGCAGGATAGACACCCATTTACACACGCACAGACACACACACACACACACAAACACACACAAACACACACGCAGACACACACACACGTACACACACACACACAGAGACACACACACAGACACACACACAAACACACACAAACACACACGCAGACACACGCAGACAAAGACACACACACACACACAGGGAAAACACACACACAAACAAACACACACACACAGGGCAAACACACACACACACACACACACACAGGGCAAACACACACACACACACACACAGGGCACACACACGTACACATGATTGGTTGTAGGCCTATGAAGTTGTGTCCAGAACCATTTAGTTGGTGACGCCGATCGCAAATGAAAGGAGAGGCTCCAGACTAATTGCAGTTTTCCGGTTTGTCTGTCTGTGTGTGTGTGTGTATGTGTGTGTGTGTGTGTGTGTGTGTGTGTGTGTTTGTCTGTGTGTGTGTGTGTGTGTGTGTGTTTGTCTGTCTGTGTCTGTGTGTGTCTGTGTGTGTGTGTGTGTGCTTGCGTGTGACTGTGTGTGTGTGTGTGTGTGTGTGCTTCCGTTTGTGTGTGTGTGTGTGTGTGTGTGTGTGCCTGCATGTGTGTGCTGGTATAACAGGAGAAGAGGAAGACTCCGGGCGTGTCTAACGGTAGCGCCTACCCCCTGGAGGAGGAGCTGCAGGCCGAGCACCACGGACCAGAGCTGCAGAGGACCGGGAGGTAGGGCGACGAACCCTCGTCACACCTGGGCCCTCGTCACACCTGGGGATACACACGCACCATGTGACGCAAACACACAGGCTGTAATATATACTGTATGGACATGATGCATTCTGGGTACAAGCCCAAGGTTTCGCCTCTCAACCCTCCTGCTCCACCCTCAGTACCTTGTCCCTCCACCTCTCTGCTCCACCCTCAGTACCTTAAATCCACCTCTCTGCTCCACCCTCAGTACCTTGTCCCCCCTCCTCTCTGCTCCACCCTCAGTACCTTGTCCCCCCTCCTCTCTGCTCCACCCTCAGTACCTTGTCCCTCCACCTCTCTGCTCCACCCTCAGTACCTTGTCCCTCCTCCTCTCTGCTCCACCCTCAGTACCTTGTCCCTCCACCTCTCTGCTCCACCCTCAGTACCTTGTCCCTCCCCCTCTCTGCTCCACCCTCAGTACCTTGTCCCTCCACCTCTCTGCTCCACCCTCAGTACCTTGTCCCTCCTCCTCTCTGCTCCACCCTCAGTACCTTGTCCCTCCACCTCTCTGCTCCTCAGTACCATGTACCTCCACCTCTCTGCTCCACCCTCAGTACCTTGTCCCTCCTCCTCTCTGCTCCACCCTCAGTACCTTGTCCCTCCACCTCTCTGCTCCTCAGTACCATGTACCTCCACCTCTCTGCTCCACCCTCAGTACATTGTCCCTCCACCTCTCTGCTCCACCCTCAGTACCTTGTCCCTCCACCTCTCTGTTCCACCCTCAGTACCATGTCCCTCCACCTCTCTGCTCCTCCCTCAGTACCTTGTCCCTCCACCTCTCTGCTCCTCAGTACCTTGTCCCTCCACCTCTCTGCTCCACCCTCAGCACCTTGTCCCTCCACCTCTCTGCTCCTCCAGGCTGTTTGGCGGTCTGCTGATGGACATCAAGAGGAAGGCCCCGTTCTACCTCAGCGACTTCAGGGACGGCCTGAGCCTGCAGTGCGTCGCCTCCTTCCTCTTCCTCTACTGCGCCTGCATGTCCCCCGTCATCACCTTCGGGGGGCTGCTGGGGGAGGCCACGGAGGGCCAGATAGTGAGCACACACTCACGAACACACACACACACACACACACACACACACACACACACGCGTAGTGAGACCACACACACACGCACATACGCACGCATAGTGATCACACACACGCAGGCACGCACGCACACCCACATAGACACGCACACACACACACACACGCACGCACACACACGCACGCACACACACGCACGCGCACATGCACGCACACGCGCACACACACGCACACACACCCACATGAAAACACACATGCACACACACACACGCATAGTGAGCACACACACGCATGCACGGGCGCACACCCACATAGACACGTACATACACACACGCACACGCACACACGCAAACCCACCCACATGAAAACACATGCACACACACACACACACACACGTACAGGCACACACATATGCACGCGCACCCAGAGTCTGAGGCAGCGTGTCCCCTCAGAGCGCCATCGAGTCCCTGCTGGGGGCGTCCATGACGGGCGTGGCCTACTCGCTGTTCGCCGGCCAGCCCCTCACCATCCTGGGCAGCACCGGGCCCGTCCTGGTCTTCGAGAAGATCCTCTTCAAGTTCTGCAAGTAGGTGGTCCGTCCCTAACCCCCGCCCCAGCACACACTGCCCTGTGGTCCCCTCCCGTTGAAACAAAATGTCTCCTTTTTTTTTTTAGCATTACCGAGATTATCGTCTCTCAATGAACCGAAAACTGTCTCATGGAAAACGGAAATGTTGTCGTGCCTGATAATGAGCTGATTGTCTCATAATTCAGATAAATGTACATGGAAAATTAATTAAGCTTTTCTGAAATAATGGTTTCTGAAAAGAGATAGTGACATGCGTTTACTCGTTTATGAGAAAGCTTCTGTGTTGATGTCTCCTGAACACATACAACTGTAAAAATACATATCTGTTGATAATAAAAACAGTAATAAAAGCTTATAATTAACTGAATAGACTGAAATGATTATCAATTCTTGACTGAAAAAATGAACGATTATTTTATTTTCCCGTCACATTCCCCCTCCTCCATCACCTCCTCCATCACCTCCTCCATCACCTCCTCCACCACCTCCTCCATCACCTCCTCCATCACTGCCTCCATCACCTCCTCCATCACTGCCTCCATCACCTCCTCCATCACCTCCTCCATCACCTCCTCCATCACCATCTCCTCCATCACCTCCTCCATCACCTCCTCCATCACCTCCTCCATCACCTCCTCCGCCACCACCTCCACCACCGCCTCCTCCACCTGCTCCACCCCCCCCCATCAGGGACTACGGCCTCTCCTACCTGTCCCTGAGGACGTGCATCGGCCTGTGGACGGCGCTGCTCTGCCTCCTGCTGGTTGCCACGGACGCCAGCTCGCTGGTCTGCTACATCACGCGCTTCACCGAGGAGGCCTTCGCCGCCCTCATCTGCCTCATCTTCATCTACGAGGCCCTGGAGAAGCTCATCCACCTGGGGGAGATCTACCCCATCAACACGCACAGCGAGCTGGACAAGCTGACGCTGGCCTAGTGAGCAGCACCACCCGCCCCTCCCTTCTCGCCCCCCTCAGGGCCCTTCCTGTGTCACTCACTCTCACTTCCTGCACCTGGGTACCCGGTCGATGGAGACCTCTCTACCGCTAATGGAGAGAGAGGCTTTATAGCTCTTTATCCTCTTACTAGATCTGTCCCTCTCTAGCGCTCCCTCTTTTGCTCTAGCTCTCTCTCTCTCTCTAGCTCTCCCCCTTCTGTCTCTCTCTCTAGCTCTCCCCCTTCTGTCTCTCTCTCTAGCTCTCCCCCTTCTGTCTCTCTCCCTAGCTCTCACCCTTCTGTCTATCTCTCTCTCTCTCGCTTCCTCTCTCTCTCTCCCTCGCATCTGTGTTTATATTCTCGACTGTCTGTAGCATTCTGTCTCTCTCTAGCTCTCCCTCTTTTTCTCAGCTCTCTCTCTCTCTCTATCTCTAGCTCTCTCCCCTCTCTCTCTCTCTCTCTCTCTCTCTCTAGCTCTCTCCCCTCTCTCTCCTCTCTCTCTCTAGCTCTCTCCTCTCTCTCATCCCTCTCTCTCATGCACTCTCTGCTGCTCGCTTATGCACTCTGTGTGTGTGTGTGTGTGTGTGTGTGTGTGTGTGTGTGTGTGTGTGTGTGTGTGTGTGTGTGTGTGTGTGTGTGTGTGTGTGTGTGTGTGTGTGTGTGTGTGTGTGTGTGCGTGTAGCTGTAGGTGTGCAGAGCCAGATAACCCCAGCAACAACACCTTAGAGCTGTGGGGTCAGAAGAACATCAGCGCTGCAACTGTGCCCTGGAGCAACCTGACTGTCAAGGTGAGCTCACCGTGTGCGCACACACACACGCACACACACACACACACACACACACAAACACACACACAAGCGCTATAAACAAACACACATACTCACTATAAACACATGCACAAACACACACACTCGCTATAAACACACACACACACACACACTCGCTATAAACATACACACACACTCGCTTTAATCCCTCACACACACACACACACACACACACACACACACACACACACACTCCGTAAAAATACAGGCTCCGTATAAACACACTCAAAGCAGAGTGGTTTATTCCGATTATACCACAGTTAACATCGGCAACTGGTGTCATCGCTATTTGTGTGGCGCAAGTGAAACATAATGCACACGCGTGAAGGGTTATGGATCAATCAGAATCAGGTGTTGAAGGTTAGCCTTGCTGGTGTGAGCGCAGACTGTGGCCCCTGCAGGAGTGTGTCAGCATGCAGGGCCAGTTCGTGGGGACGGCGTGCGGCCACAACGGGCCCTACACCCCCGACGTACTCTTCTGGTCCACCATCTTGTTCTTCGCCACCTTCTTCATGTCCGCCTTCCTCAAGCAGTTCAAGACCAGTCGCTACTTCCCCACCAAGGTAAGGCACACTAAACAAGCACCTTAAACCAGCTACACCTGCACCTTAAACCAGCGGCCCCTGCACCTTAAACCAGCTATGCCTTCACCTTAAACCAGCTATACCTGCACCTTAAACCAGCTATGCCTTCACCTTAAACCAGCTATACCTGCACCTTAAACCAGCGACACCTTAAACTAGCTACACCTGCACCTTAAACCAGCGGCACCTTAAACTAGCTACACCTGCACCTTAAACCAGCTATGCCTTCACCTTAAACCAGCTATACCTGCACCTTAAACCAGCTACACCTTAAACCAGCTACAACTGCACCTTAAACCAGCGACACCTTAAACCAGCTACACCTGCACCTTAAACCAGCTACACCTGCACCTTAAACCAGCTATGCCTTCACCTTAAACCAGCTGCACCTGCACTTTAAACCAGCTACACCTGCACCTTAAACCAGCGACACCTTAAACCAGCTATACCTGCACCTTAAACCAGCGACACCTTAAACCAGCTATACCTGCACCTTAAACCAGCGACACTTTAAACCAGCTATACCTGCACCTTAAACCAGCGACACCTTAAACCAGCTATACCTGCACCTTAAACCAGCTATAACTTAAACCAGCTACACCTGTACTTTAAAGCAGCTACACCTGCTCATTAAACCAGCTACACCTTAAACCATCTATACCTTAACACAGCTCCACCTGCACCTTAACACATCTACACCTGAGGGCTCAGCCCTGCCCCAGTCTCAGCCCTGCCTTGTGCCTCCAGGTGCGGTCCATGATCAGTGACTTTGCGGTGTTCCTGACCATCGTGGTGATGGTGCTGCTGGACTACGTCATCGGGGTTCCCTCCCAGAAGCTGCAGGTGCCCAGCAAGTTCGAGGTGAGCCGCGCCGAGGGCCTCGAGGGCTCCCTGAGCAGAGATCCGGATGAAACCGGATCAACTGCTACACCTTTAGAACGGTGTGGCATCAAACGATGAAGCGCTACGCTATTATCACTCACAGATAGCGAGAGAGAGAGAGGGGGAGGGGGAGAGGGGCAGAGAGAGGGGGAGAAAGACAGAAGGAGAGAGAGACAGAGAGAGAGAACGAGAGATGGAAAGAGAGAGAGAGAAAGACAGAAGGAGAGAGAGAGAGAAAGACAGAAGGAAAGAGAGACAGAGAGAGAGAACGAGAGACGGAAAGAGAGAAAGGCAGAAGGAGAGAGAGAGAGAGAAAGACAGAAGGAGAGAGAGAGAGAAAGACAGAAGGAGAGAGAGAAAGACAGAAGGAGAGAGAGACAGAGAGAGAGAACGAGAGACGGAAAGAGAGAAAGGCAGAAGGAGAGAGAGAGAGAAAGACAGAAGGAGAGAGAGAGAGAAAGACAGAAGGAGAGAGAGAGAGAGAAAGACAGAAGGAGAGAGAGACAGAGAGAGAGAACGAGAGACGGAAAGAGAGAAAGACAGAAGGAGAGAGAGAGAGGGAGAGACAGAGATAGAGAGGAGGGAGAGAGACAGAAGGAGACAGAGGAGGGAGACCCCTCCTCGTGACCCCTCCCCCTTGTGCTGTGCCCCCCCAGCCCACCAGGAGCGACCGCGGCTGGCTGATGAACCCGATTGGCCGTAACCCGTGGTGGACGGTGCTGGCCGCCGCCATCCCGGCGCTGCTCTGCACCATCCTCATCTTCATGGACCAGCAGATCACCGCCGTCATCATCAACCGCAAGGAGCACAAGCTGCTGGTGGGTGGGCCGCACGGCCACTTCCTGTGGTGACACAGGACCACTTCCTGTGGTGACACAGGACCACTTCTTGTGAACGACACACAACCACTTCCTGTGGTGACACAGGACCACTTCCTGTGGTGACACAGGACCACTTCCTGTGGTGACACCGGTCCACTTCCTGTGGCGACACAAAACTACTTCCTGTTATGAGGTTTCAAATGAGTGTTAGCACACATTATATCGACTGACATTTGATGTAGTTTTTATGACATTTTATCTACTTTCATCTATTACAGAGTGGTCCTTTCTATCTTTCATTCAAAAGTGTTTTAAAAAGCGCTGAAGGTACCCTTATGGTTGGACGTCGACGCAACACAAGGAGGTTTACGAACCCATTAAATCCTTGCGAAGCCCCTCTGCGTCCACCAGAAGGGCTCGACGTGCGCCTCCCCAAAAATCGCAACCAAAACAGGTTCACGACTGCGTCGACGCGACTGAGTGGTCATTGCGTTGCGTCAACGTCCAACCATAACTCTTACCTTTAGTGTGTGAAGGACTTCCCTCATCAGCGTGCTAGACGATGAAGGGATTATAACCACGCTGTCTCTCAACACCCTGATGACATCGCCCCCCCCCCTCACCCCACTCCCTGCTGTGCTGCAGAAGGGCTGCGGCTACCACCTGGACCTGCTGATGGTGGCCGTCATGCTGGCCGTGTGCTCCATCATGGGCCTGCCGTGGTTCGTGGCGGCCACGGTGCTCTCCATCTCCCACGTCAACAGCCTGAAGCTGGAGTCGGAGAGCTCCGCACCCGGGGAGCAGCCTCGCTTCCTGGGCATCAGGGAGCAGCGCTTCACCGGCCTGCTCATCTTCCTGCTCATGGGCTGCTCCGTCTTCATGACCGGGGCGCTGCAGGCGAGTCTGGCGCCCCCCCCCCCCCCTCTGGCCACTTCCAGGAAACACACCCCCACAGACCTGGACCGATGGCAGGTGGTCTGGTGTTGTGTTTGTGGTTGATCTTGACTGTGTTTCTTTCGTGCGTTTCTCTTCGATCCAGTTCATCCCCATGCCGGTGTTGTACGGCGTGTTCCTCTACATGGGAGCTTCCTCACTGAAGGGCATACAGGTAAACACACAAGCCTCCTCAGGTAGAGTCTCAGCCTCCTCAGGTAGAGTCTCAGCCTCCTCAGGTAGTCTCAGCCTCCTCAGGTAGAGTCACAGCCTCCTCAGGTAGTCTCAGCCTCCTCAGGTAGAGTCTCAGTCTCCTCAGGTAGAGTCTCAGCCTCCTCAGGTAGAGTCTCAGCCTCCTCAGGTAGAGTCTCAGCCTCAGGTAGAGTCTG
>NC_136945.1:18571714-18576714 GCF_949987615.1 Pollachius pollachius | reverse complement strand
ACACTTTGGGTCCCATCACGGGTCAGGGAAGACCGGATATTTAACGTGTGTGTGTGGGCGTGTGTGTGTTTGTATGTGTGTGCGTGTGTGTGTGTGTGTTTGTCTGTAAGCCATTTCTCTGAATCTGTACATTTGTATGATATGCTTGAATGTATGCGAGTTGTTTAAACCACTCTTTGAATATTTGCTGAGATAAACCAAAAAGGACCATTAGGCAATAATTAATGCTAATTGAGGCTGATTTATCCTAAATTGTCAAAACACCGTGAAAGGTTGGCAACATTATATATTTAGACGAAAAAATAGAGAGAAGCGGGAATATACAGACCAACGTGAAACAAACAACGGATGACAGACATGTGAACTTTGAACTCCTCATCCAACGCAGACTGAATGTGCCAATAAGACAGAAACAAGATTCAAGCCTTTACATATTATTTGAGATGTGCCATTGAATGAGATTGGTCACGTTGGAGATACAGAATGTTCTGTTTTGTTCAGGAACGCTGGGAAACTTAAAGCTAAGGGAACAGCTGAGGATTCATAAATAATCGTTTTACCCTACATTAGTTTGCACTTTCTGTAGATACATTAAGAATAAATATGTCTTATTTTTAACAGAATACCTACAATAATTTATTATAATAATTTATTTTTAGATAGGAGCCTTGAATGTTACTTTGACCGTCTGTATATAACTCATTGAAGATATAATAAGTCTGAATAAGCAACAGTTGTAATATAGTTGTGCCAAGAAATGCAATGGGTTCAGAAACGCTTCAATAAGCCATGATTGTCTCATCCACAAGTCCCCACAAGTCTCCTTAAATCTCCTTAAGCAGCCTCCGAAGGCAGCTCAGATACTGGACCGTTCTGTAGATTAAACAACATGACGACAAGCTTGGGCATAAGGTCCTGCTCCACCCAGACCTCCTAGACCTAGACCTGCTCCACCCAGACCTCCTAGACCTAGACCTGCTCCACCCAGACCCTCTGAATAGACAGTCACCGAGACTGAGACCCTGTGTAGGCCTGGACCCAGACTCTAGCCCCTCGGTCTAGGGTCTAGAGTCTAGACCGAGGGTCTGGCTGTGAGATGGGATGTTGAGGCACCATACGCTCAGAGCGACGAAGAGGAAGATGCAAAGGAGCAGGACGGGCTCTAGACTGTAAATAAAAATTTAGCCGTGGGCGAGAGAGAGCAGAACGGCCCCCTGACCCCACACATGTCCGTGTTCCAGTGTGTGTTTGGACATCAACGTGAGGATATATTAATATAAACGTATACGTCTGTCATCATAATCACACATGTCAGCTTCCCTGTTCTGCTGGCGTTACCTTATATGTTAATGGAAGCTCTAATAACCATCAATACTTTGCATTGTGTTTTTTAACGAGATCAATAAACGATACGAAACATGAACCGACCCTGGCCATCAGGACGAAGCTCTTTGCTTCCAGTAACACCCCTTACCAGTAACATCTCGGACCAGTAACATGGTGTTCCGTCCTTTCCTGCAACAAGGTCGTAAGAGAGAGGAGAGAGAGACAGGCTCTCAGAGAGTAGAGAGAGTTCAGCTCTCAGAGAGGAGGGAGAGAGAGACCGGCTCTCAGAGAGGAGGGAGAGACCGGCTCTCAGACCCAGAGGAACTTAAGACCCAGAGCCTGGAGGAGACATAGAACTGAGTCCAGAGCCCTGCAGAGTCCAGAGGCCTTGTCAACACAAATACTGAATGTTTGTTCAGAGCAGAAACCATTCTCTGTGTTTTATATATCAGCGAAAAAAATCTCTATACAGTATATATATTCAATGTAATTTTTTTGATTATGAAAACCAAACCTGAAATAAACCATGACTGAAACGAGGAGGGGTGGCTTGAGTCATTTACAGAGAAAAGAGCAGCTGTGGCGTCCACAGAGGCGATGCCGTTGGTCTCAGAGGGCTTTACACGCGTATATATTTATATATGGATGCTATATGTGATACCCTGGACAAAAGACGATTAACCACACCGCCGCGTGGGATAACAGAACCACACACCTGCTCCACACAGCTGCGCCCGTCCCTGTGAACACCACCAGTGGCCACTAGGGGGCAGCAGAGCACGACTCCACCAGTCTGTACATAGAGGGCTTCTTCCACACAGACCTACTCCACGCTGAGGAACCAGACCTGGTGACTCCTCCTCCTCCTCCTCCTCCTCCTCCTCACTGAGGAACCAGACCTGGTGACTCCTCCTCCTCCTCCTCCTCCACGCTGAGGAACCAGACCTGGTGACTCCTCCTCCTCCTCCTCCTCCTCCTCCTCCTCCTCCTCCTCCTCACTGAGGAACCAGACCTGGTGACTCCTGCTCCTCCTCTTCCTCACTGAGGAACCAGACCTGGCTCCTCCTCCTCCTTCTCCTCCTCACTGAGGAACCAGACCTGGTGACTCCTCCTCCTCCTCCTCACTGAGGAACCAGACCTGGTGACTCCTGCTCCTCCTCCTCCTCCTCCTCCTCACTGAGGAACCAGACCTGGTGACTCCTGCTCCTCCTCCTCCTCCTCCTCCTCACTGAGGAACCAGACCTGGTGACTCCTCCTGCTGCTCCTCCACACCAGCATGGTCCACTCCCTGCCTTCACCTTTACTCCTTCAGGTGTCAACATGGTGGTGTTCTGCTCCTTCAGGTGGTGTCAACATGGTGGAGTTCTGCTCCTTCAGGTGTCAACATGGTGGTGTTCTGCTCCTTCAGGTGGTGTCAACATGGTGGAGTTCTGCTCCTTCAGGTGTCAACATGGTGGAGTTCTGCTCCTTTAGGTGTCAACATGGTGGTGTTCTGCTCCTTCAGGTGGTGTCAACATGGTGGAGTTCTGCTCCTTCAGGTGTCAACATGGTGGAGTTCTGCTCCTTCAGGTGTCAACATGGTGGAGTTCTGCTCCTTTAGGTGTCAACATGGTGGTGTTCTGCTCCTTCAGGTGGTGCCAACATGGTGGTGTTCTGCTCCTTCAGGTCGTGTCAACAGGGTGGTGTTCTGCTCCTTCAGGTGTCAACATGGTGGCGTTCTGCTCCTTCAGGTGTCAACATGGTGGAGTTCTGCTCCTTCAGGTGTCAACATGGTGGTGTTCTGCTCCTTCAGGTGTCAACATGGTGGTGTTCTGCTCCTTCAGGTGTCAACATGGTGGAGTTCTGCTCCTTCAGGTGTCAACATGGTAGTGTTCTGCTCCTTCAGGTGTCAACATGGTGGTGTTCTGCTCCTTCAGGTGTCAACATGGTGGTGTTCTGCTCCTTCAGGTGGTGCCAACATGGTGGAGTTCTGCTCCTTCAGGTGTCAACATGGTGGTGTTCTGTTCCACATCTGGAAGTGATCCTGTTAGCCTCTGGGAAGAAATGGGAGGTTAAAGATGCACACTGTGTGTGTGTCTGTGTGCGTGCATGTGCGCGCGTGTGTGTAAGTGTGTGTGTGCGCGTGTGTGTAAGTGTGTGTTGCCTCAGGGCATCATGGAGTCCTGACTCGTGAATGCTAGAACTGATTGCAAACAGCTGCCGGACTTTCCCCTCGGCCAATCAGGGAGGCAGGTTGCGGTGACGTAAGGGGAGCGGAGGCGGGCCATCAGGGGAGGGGAGGCGGGGCCAGGAGGAGGGGAGGCGGGGCCAGGAGGAGGGCAGCAGGAGAGAGAGATGGATGGAGGCACTTATGTTCAGATGGCTCTCAGGCCTAATCAATTGGATTAAAATGTGTTAGATGGGCCCGGCCTGACACCATGGCCGCCCTGTGTGCCAGTGTGTAATAACCACCAGAGTCAGCCTGGACCTCGGGCAGCCATTACCTTCTCTGCCGACGGCACGTTTAGATTTGGGTAAAGAAATGTATTACGGTCTTTGGAAATGGAGAACGATGAGGCTTGGAAGAAACAGCAACCCCCCCCTTGCACGGTTAAAGACCGGTCTCCCCAACACATAACCCCTCCACAGTTAAAGACCAGTCTCCCCCCCCTTCACGGTTACAGACCGGTCTCCCCAACACATAACCCCTCCACAGTTAAAGACCAGTCTCCCCCCCCCCCCCCTTCACGGTTAAAGACCGGTCTCCCCAACACATAACCCCTCCACAGTTAAAGACCGGTCTCTACAACACCTCCCCCCCCCCGGTTACAGACCAGTCTCTCTCTCCCCCCCCCCCCCACGGTTCCAGACCGGTCTCTGCTGGGCCTCAGGCCACATCCAGGCGAGTTTTGCGCAGGAACAACCTCCCTCCTCTCTGAGGGTCCCTTTGAGCCGCTGGCCCGTTGTCCCGTTCGGGGGTCTCCGGCCCGCCCCCCCATCCATCTCTGTCATAAATCTGTCATGCGGAGAGAAAGGGAACTGCTGAATACAGATTTGTCAGCAATTAATCTAACCTCCATTACCAGACGTGGATATTGTGTCCGTCCCCCATCGGGGGTGGGGGGACAATGAGGCTCTCACACACGAGGGCTGTTTGTGTGTGCGTGTGTGTGTGTGTGTGTGTGTGTGTGTGTGTGTGTGTGTGTGTGCGTGTGTGTTCAGTGTGTGTGTGTATGTGTGTGTGTGAGATGTGTGTGTGTGCGTGTTTAGGTGCGTGTGTTTGGGTGTGTGTGAGATGTGTTTGTGCGTGTTTAGGTGCGTGTGTGTGTTTGCGTGTGTGTATATGTGTGTGTGTGTGTGTGTGAATGTGTTTGTTTGACAGATGTGTGTGTGAGTGTGTGAGATGCGTATGTGTGTGTGTGTGTGTGTGCGTGTGTGTGTGTGTGTGTGTTTGCGTCGGTTCAGTGTGTGCGCGCGTGCGTGTGTGTGAGATGCGTGTGCGTGTGTGTGAGATGCGTGTGTGCGCGTGTGTGTGTGTGAGATGTGTCCCTGGGCGGTGCTTGATACAGACTGCCCCCCTCTTTTGACATCGTAACGTCTGAAACCAGAACAGAAGAACCCCTCTCTGGGTGGAGGTGTTTGGTTTGGGCCGTTGGTGTAAATATTGTTCCGTCCCCAGATTTTAACGGGCTGCC
>NC_136945.1:18564214-18566714 GCF_949987615.1 Pollachius pollachius | reverse complement strand
AAGTATGCAATACACACAAACAAACACACACACACACACAGGCTCTGTTCTGACAGTGCATGATTGGTCACTTTTTCCCTCTCTCTCTTCCTGCTTAAATAGTTTCAACAAAAGACAGCGAGGGGGGGGTTAGAGAGAGAGAGAGGGGGAGAGCAGGGGGAGGGGTGCTATGGTTGGGGGAGGGGATTTATGTGCTGCTCTGTTGTCACCAGGCGAGAGGGGGAGGGAGAAGAGAGAGAGGGAGGGGAGAACAGAGGGCAGCAGAACAGGGGCTAGGGTCCCAGAACAGCGGAGCAGGCGAGACTCACACACACACGGCTGCACATCTCTGGACAACTTTTTTGGAATACATATCTGATTTGCCTTTTTTTTTTTTTCCAGAGCAAGGTTTCCCAGAAATTGCAGGCATGAGCAGGTGAGTTGGTTTGATTGCTGGGCTCAAAAGGCTTTGGATTTGGATCACTTGATCACGTTTATTACCCTTTCCTGTCTCTCTGAGTGTGTCTCTCTCTCTTCTCTCTCTCTTCTCTCTCTGCACATTCCTGTTGTTCTCCATGTTCTCTGGTTCTTGTGATGAGTCCTTGCTGAAGCGGCTGTGAAGAGACAGGCCACTCCGAATAACACTCTGCCCTCCTGTCACACCAGTCCACACTGGTTTAAATTCTGCCTGGCTGCACGTCTAAACCCGCTTTAGTTAGTCTGATCCGTTTGGAAATCCTCTAATGAGGTGAAGTATTGTTAGTGCAGCCCCCCTCTCTCTCTGGAGGAGTCCAAAGTTCTGCGGTCTGCGGTGTGCGGTGTGCGTGGGTCTTCACCCCTCTAGGAGGTGGTCTCTGGTGGCCGTGTGGTTTAGCGGTGAGAGAGTGAAGCCATTCCTCTCTGTCACAGCACTTAGACTGGAGCACTGCAGCACACACGCACAATCACAGACGTGTGTGCTTGTATACACACACACACACACACACACACACATACACACACACATACACACACACACACACACACGTCTGCTTGTATACACGCACACTCACACACACACAGCCCCACACGTGTGTGCTTGTATACACACAAACACACACACACAAACACACACACACACACACACACACACAAGCACACACACACACACACACACACACACACACACCGCGCGTGGATCCTAACATGCATGTTACCGCCATTCAATGCATTGTAGGCGCTTTAGTAAAGATTTGAATTTTAAATGTGCAGAGGTCCCTGACAGAGGAAGCACACGGCTAGCGGCCCCCACAGGTCCATGACCTGGCAGGAAGCAGGCTTTGAGGGGCCGTCAGCGGAGCCGCGAGGGGGCGGTGATCCCGTCATGTGCCCTGACAACAGTGTGTGCTTCCCCAGGTGCCAGGGCTCCGGAGCAGGGCAGCAGGAGGAGAGGAGCCATGGAGGAGCGCTGCCGTGGGCGGCCGGACACTAGCTCCACCACCAGCCCCACCAGCCCTACCAGCCCCACCAGCCCTACCAGCCCCAGTGGCTCCCACCAGCAGCTCCGCCAGCAGCTCAAGTAGCCCAACCAGCCCCACCTACCTCCACCGGCGGCTCCACCAGCGACCCCATCGCCTCCACCGCCTCCGCCCGCGTCCGCAGCAGAGTCAGCCCGCAGAGGTCCGGCTGCACTGGGCCGGCCCGGCCCACCAACGACCCCCCCGTCCTCTCCCCTCGGGCTGCAGGATGCTCAGTCCTCTCGCCTCATACAGTAAGGACCCCCGCTCTGTGTTTGTGTGTGTGTGTGTGTTTGTGTGTGCGTGTGTGTGTGACACTTAGGACCCCGGCTGTGTTTTTGTTTGTGTGTGTGTGTGTGTATGTGTGTGGTGTGTGTGTGTGCATGCGTGCGTGTGTGTGTGTGTGTGCGCGCATGCATGTGCGTGCGTGTGTGCGCTCGCCTGCCTGCCTGGGTGCGTGCGGTGTGTGTATCCGATCCTGCGTGTGTGAGTGCGTGCATGTGTTTTATACAACACAGCGAGATAAAGGCTTGAGATTCCCGATAAACAGCGGTGTTGAAGTCCGAGTTGTTCTCTCTGGTGCTCGGGTTAATGAAGACGTACGCGCCACAGGGATTGATAAGGGGACACACAGAGGCCAGGCCTGTGTGGTCTGACCAGAGGCGGCCGCACCGAGGAACCCGCTAATGGTTTTCACAGCTGAGCCTTCAGCCTATGCGGCCAGGAATTTGGGAATTTCACAGGGGGAGCGTCGGCTCCGTGTTCTTTCCAGGCGCTCCGTGTGAAAACACGGCGGCTCCATAAATAGTGTCCCAGTGTCTCGGGGCCGCGGAGCGAGGACTTGTGCGTTCCTGATCTCAGTGTGCCAGTGGATATAGACGCTCCGTGAGTGCAGTCAGGTGTCCTCGGTCGCTGGTGCGCTCTGGGTAATAACTCCGGCCTGCCTTTCTGATTCCTACAAAACACCGCCAGTGTGTCCTTTTCAACGGGCCTGTGAGTCCTCCAGGCCCCCCCCCCCCCCCCCC
>NC_136945.1:18553441-18564014 GCF_949987615.1 Pollachius pollachius | reverse complement strand
GATTTTGATTTTGCCCATAAAACCGGGCAAAAACACACACACACAGACATATAAAAACACAGACACACACACACACACCAGATAAACACACACACACACACATATAAACACACATACACACACATAAAAACACACACACACATATATCAAACACACACACACGCACACACACACACAGTCACACACGCACACACACACACACACACATATAAACACACATACACACACATATAAAAACACACTCAAACAAGAGCCGCCCTCTTGTTTTGAGATCGTCCGCAGCCGTCCCCGTCCCCACCAACACAGGGTGTCCCAGCCGTCCCCGTCCCCACCCACACAGGGTGTCCCAGGCGTCCCCGTCACCACCCACACGGGGTGTCCGCGGGCGTCCGGCTGCCTGATTGATGGGTCTGGGGTTTTGTTGTGGCCTGATTGATGCAGGGCCGCAGAATGCGGGCCGGTACAGTAGTGTGTGTGTGTGTGTGTGTGTGTGTGTGTGTGTGTGTGTGTGTGTGTGTGTGTATCTGTGTGTAAATATGTGTGTGTATGTGTATGTATGTATAAATATATATATATATATAAGTTAATGTGTGTGTGTGTGTGTGTGTGTACATATCTAAATGAATGTGCGTGTATGTTTGTGTATATATGTAAATGTATGTGTGTGTGCATCTATGTGTGTGTATATATATATGTGTGTGTGTAAATGTGTGTGCGTTTATGGGTCAGGGCAGAGTCTCTCCCCTGGACTCTGGCCCTTGCTTCCATAACAATACGCACCTCGCGCGTATGTTTAACACACACACAGTGTTTGTGTTTCCATGCCTGTGTGTGTGACAATATTAACGTCCCGCACGGGGAGCGGTTAACGGCGGCTATACGGGCTAAGCGGCCCAGCTTTGCGGTGTATTAATATCCCATCGGTCCGCTGATGTGTTCTGTATTGATCCTGCCAGCGGAGGCAGCGCAACCTAATGAATACGATCACTGAGTGATCAGTAAGCAAACGGCCGGTGATTAATCAGGACCCGGGGCCAGGACCCGGATTCAGGTCTCAGGTCCAGGTCTCAGGTCTCAGGTCCAGGTCTCAGGTCTCAGGTTCAGGTCTCAGGTCTCAGGTCCAGGTCTCAGGTCTCAGGTCCAGGTCTCAGGTCCAGGTCTCAGGACCCAGGTCTCAGGTCCAGGTCTCAGGTCCAGGTCTCAGGTCCAGGTCTCAGGTCCAGGTCTCAGGTCCAGGTCTCAGGTCTTAGGTCCAGGTCTCAGGTCCAGGTCTCAGGTCCAGGTCTCAGGTCCAGGTCTCAGGTCCAGGTCTCAGGTCTCAGATCCAGGTCTCCATCATCTGCCAACCCCCTGTGCCTCATCTCCTTTGAACTGGACCGTGTGTGTGGTGTGTGTATGTGTATGTGTGTGTGTGTCTTTGTCTGTATCTATGTGCGTGCGTGCGTGCGTGCGTAAGCGTGTGTGTGTGTGTGTGTGTGTGTGTGTGAACAGGAGGATATGTGCTGTGTAAATAGAGCTCAGGTCGGATTCCATGCATTCCGGGGGCTTGACTCAGATGACCACGACTTACTGGTTGGGTCGGTGGACGCTAAACCCCGTATACAAAAAACAAATGTGTTGGAAAACTTTCTGCGTCGAGGGCTGCAGGTCGATGTGCTCACTACCCTGGTCTGTTGGAGCTTGGGTTTCATTGTTTATTGTGGGAAGCACCACAGCAGTTAGGCCAGTGCCTTCCTCAGGATTTATTCCCCCAGTGGGCTCGCAACCCCCCCAAGCCCATTCCAGCAGCTCCCTTCCCCCGCCCTACTTTCATCTAATTAACCCCTAATTGCTCACACTGACCATGCAATGGACCACAACTGAAACAGCAAATACCAGAGGCCGGCCGCATGCACTCAGGACGGGCCGCGCACACAACGGTAAAGTTCCGGGACAGATGGTCGTAAAACTATTAATGGTGTTTATAGAGAATGCTTGGAGGAAAAAGACAAACAGAGCACCATTCTTTACCCTCTTGATTCCTGCTGATTGGCCGCGGCAGCAACCACAAAGATTCTTATTCCTCAGATGTGCATGTGATCACCATGCCGCCGCCCGGGGCAGTTTTGACTGCGGAAAGCAATCGTTGGAATCAGTCACCGAGGACCGGAGATTAAAAGGGAGGAGATAGGAGATAGAAGGAGATCAGACAAATCCTCTCCATGGCTGGCTCTATAATTAAGAAGAGGCCGCTCTGAGACCGACAGCGGGACTGAGTGGACGGCGTTGAAAGCTACATAAGGAGCGGCGAGTGGGGGAGGTAGGAGGGGCTGGAGGCCTCGTCCATCTCCTGATTGGATCGATTAACCTCCTGTTTACAAGCTCCGGCTCCCGTTCAGCCTTTTTTTACACTGGTGTGCACGTACACACACACACACTTTATAACACCGACGTCCAAATAGGACGACTTGTTCGTGTTTCCGTTCTACCATCCTTCCTGCGTTACCCACAGATCTTTCCAGTACCCAGGCCCTTTTCGATCTAAACAACATTATCATCTTATGGACTTTTTGTGGAGAGCGACCAGGGATAGGAGCCATGCCAGCTTACTGCTCATTATCATCATCATCATCTCCTCCGCTTAGTAAACCAGGCATGGCTAAGCATGTAGGGGTGTCGCCGAGACAACATGAGGACCTGGATTAGGGTCGGGGGCTCCAGGCCCCATCCTGAAAATTCCACATCTCCAGCCAGCAGCTTAACGTCCAAACATCACATGCCAGCTTGGAGGGCAGCTTATAGCACTGATTATTAATCATTATGCAAATCAGATAATCACTTAGACTAACTTCTAAACACAAAATCCCATGGAAAGCATCGACATTATCGACAAGTATAATACGCAGGGCAGGCGGCTTATGGAAGTTAATGATATTTAAGGTTTTGAAACCATAAGAAGCCAGCCAATGGAGCTAAACACTATCCCTCGGTATCGTTCCAATAACAATAAAATGAGTGTGGAGATGAACATACAGGTCTTAAAACTCTAGATTTCCTCCTTCCTCTACCCCTCATCCACCCGATGTAGAGCCAACGCTAAGCCTGAGTTAATGCTTCCAGGATCCCAGTAGAAAAGCTCCTCCACCACGGCTCCTCGGCCACTAGGAAGTGCACCTCCCATGAGCCCCATGCTCTCTAATCCATCATTAGTCTGGTTCTCAGTCTGGTCTTCGCTCGGACCGGAGCGCTCCACTCCTCCTCTGATCCCGTAGTTTATCCAGCAGCCCTTCCGTTGTCGGACTTATGTGATGGAGTCCTCTGACGGCTAGTTCCACCCGCCGCCATTGAATATGTCTTGTGCAGATTACGGACCATCTGGTGAAGTAGGGGTAAGGGGAGTAGATTGAAGCGCAAAGCAGATCTCCGTTGGCTCATGACACGGCCCAGTATGTCCAGTGAGTATCATGTCCATGTTGTGTTTGGTCTTCAGTCTGTGCCATCGAAACTTAAAAGGACCGTGTTCGACAATCTGACTTTGAGGGATCACACCTACCATGAAATAGTTCACATTGTCTCAAATGCATTTCAATTAGCATGCCATATTTTGGCAATCCAGTGTATGTGTGTGTGTCTTTTCAATTGATAAAAGCCAACAGATATAATCAATCTCATATTTGCACCATTAAATAACAATAGGTCTACAGTTAAGCTAATAAGCTAATAGACTAACCATCAGTGGTCCACAAAGCCCTGAAAAAAACAAGTGGGAACGCGGCCGATGCAAAGTTAGCAGTAGACAGTGAAGTAACCTACTGCAAAGTTAGCAGCAGACTGTGAAGTAGCCTACTGCAAAATTAGCAGTAGACTGAAGTCCACTGCTAGGACAACACCTCTCTTTGTGTTCTGATCTCTTCTTCTGCTCAAAGAAAATATTGTACTATGTGTATCTCAGAGTACCTGCATATGTGTAAGGTTGTGTGTGCGTAGAAAAAAGTGAATCACAAAACAAAACGTCCTAAATAGTTAGCCCGAAAGGTTTGGTTCTGAGGAGCTTGGTGGTATTTGCGTCTCTGTGGCCCATAGCCCGTGGTGTGTTTGTGTTTGCGTAGCGGAGGACAGTCACATGGCGACTGGAGTATATAAGGATTGCTAAGATCCTAGAGAGACCATACTGACCGCGAGAGCCAGGATCCAAGGATCGGATGAGCGGGATTATTGTACCGAAGGATCGTTTTACTCTGGGATCAACATGTGGAACATTTAGAGGCCCATCTGGTGGTCCCGCTGGGACATGTGACACAACCCGCCGTAATCCACACATACGCAGCCAGACGTCTGTGTTCGCATTGTGCACACATTGTAAATAATCCCATACGTTGCCATGCCCTGTTCCCCGTTGCTTTGATTAAGGAGAGTGCTGCAGGCCTGGAGCCTGTAGGGTCAGTCAGGGAGCTCTTAGCATATACCAAAGAAATAATACAGAAAATAAATGGATGAATAACTAATTCAAGGAATCGGATTAGGATTCATAGTTTCCCTTCTTTACTACACAATTGATCGCAACAGTTACAAGGCTCAGTGGTGGACAGGCAGCCGTTCTTTGACGAAGAGCGACTCTGGCCCCTCTTAGAGGGCCCCCGGACCCCTGGGGTGCTGGCAACATTAGATCACACGCTCAGCGGGGGGGGGGGGGGGGGGGGGGGGGGGAACAATGGCCCCAGTGAGAGAGGTAAAAGGCGGAGGGCGGTGCGCCTGCTGATCGAGGCTTATCGCCGTAGCGACCGGTCTGGAGGCTGTGCCGTGGGCGTCAGGCTGAAGACCGGAGGAACACAGCAGGAACCCGCCTCTGATGCCAATTTAGGAAAAGCTTGGCGGTCAAATCTGGTTGGTCAGCTCTTGGTTTTGCTTGTAACTGAACCCTCGGCCATTTGTTTTGAAGGATAAAGATGTAAACAAAGCAAATTGACAACGTTGGTCGTATAAAGCTCCACAGGGAGAACGACGAAGCCTTGTTCTTTTTTTGCACATGAAGGTTAATTCCTGCTTTCTGTCCCCCGTCTCTCCAGGTCTGTTGAAGATGCACTGGTCTCCGGAGCACACCAGTCCTTTGTCCCCGTGGCCTGAGCAGCACCTAGACGTCTCTTCTACCACCTCCCCCCCCGCTGCTCACAAACATGACCCCTATGCCGCACGCCGCGGCGCTACCGGGTACCCCTGGGCCAGTGACGACATTTCAGCCCTCACCGCCTCGTCTCTGCTCAAACGCTACGCCGAGAAATACTCAGGGCTCGAGCTGCCCTATGAGAGGCACACGCCCGGGGCCTACCTGGAGCCTGGGCCTTTCCTGAAATCTGAACCCGAGCCCTGGGCTCTGGGCCAGGGTATGGAGTGTTACCCCGGACTAGAGGCCTTAACCGGTGCGAAGGTGGGCTCCGGGTCTGTCGGCATCCCAACCACGGGCAGCGTCACGGTAGTAAGCAACTTAGCCTCTGATGGGAGTTACGGTGGGCCTGGCTCTTGCAGTGCCCCCTCCCCTCAGGACTACCCTCCTGCCTACAATAGCACCTACCTGTCGGCGGGATATTGCCCTCAGCCCGGCGCTGCTCTTCCCGCAGGCCCCCCCCCAACGCCAACGCTGGTCCCCAGCTACAACCCCAGCACTCCAGTGTACAACTACCCTGGGGTGGGCTACCCACACGCCCAGCCCAGCCTGCCCCCTGGCTACTGCCACCCCAGTGCCTCCTACTTGCCCTCGGGGCTCAGCGCCCCGGCCCCTTTGGCGCCTCGGCCCACCCTGGTGGGGGGCGGGTACGGCTACCCTCCGCATGGCCTGGGAGGGGGCTCGGAGAGCGCGGCGCCGGTGAAACGGAAGGCCTTCGAGATGAGCGAGGGCGGGGGGGAGGGAGGGGAGGCGGAGGGCTCCCGGTACCGCAAGTACGGAAACGGCCACAGCAAGGGCCCCGCCAACGGCCACGGCACTGGCTTCAACATGAGCGGCTCCGTCCCGGACCAGCAGACCTACAAAGCGGGAAAAGCCCTGATGACATCATCGTACGGCGGGGCAGGGGACTACAGCCCCCCCTCAGGCCTAGCAAGAGAGAGTGGATCCGGGGAGAACAGCTTCCCTCATCTTCAGCGGATGCCTATGAAGATACCGGCATCCCACGCGAGGTCTGAGGATGCCACCGGGGGGCGCTGACAGCCTGAACCGGTACCGGAACTAACGGCCTAGGGTTGCAGAGTTCTGGAGTCAATGTACGGGTATTAATTCAGGGCGAACTCTGGGAGAATGGATTTGGCATTAAGAATCTGTTTGATTTAACCACAGTGCAAAGGGCAAAGACACACACATATCCGACTCGACTTTGTCATTTACACAATTTTTGTTTCTTCCAAGGGGTACTGGGGGGGGTTTTCCCATGTGTTTAGGGTTGAAAATGGGGCTGAGCCAAATGATTGATAGATTGTGTTACGAGTCAGAAAGGTCTGCCTGACTGTGTCTCTCAGGATTCTATTTATTTCACTTCTGCGGCTGTGGCGTCTCCAATCCAACCTAGGAGTAGAGGTTGGATTAACAGTGGAGCGGCCATATGTTGTTTGTAATGAGCCTTGAACTGCAATACTGTTCGCCGCAACACAGATGTTAACTCAGACCAAAAAGTAATGATAGCAATAACTGAAAGGCGATGGTCGAACTACTTCAGCACAATCACTGCTACTTTACAAGCCGATTCCAAAGCTCAGGGCCTCAGCCAGTGCTCGAGGCCTGAATGTTCCTTCACTCAGAAGTTGTTGCATTTGTTTCATAATCTTCTTTATCTGTCTCTTTTCTCTGACCTCCTCTCCGCTTCCCAGTTTTCTCAAACCTTTTCAACATTCACACTTTTTTTATAGCACTGCTTATTAAGTAATGAATAGGATCTGGCTGTTGTACTTAAAGTGTAAGGGCAGAGTCCATGATATTCATTTGATTTGAAACTGTACTAAGCAGAAGGGGTGCAAGCATCTCCAGAGCGTGATGTTTACATGCAACGCTTCACCCGCTGCGAACGAACAGGTAGGCAAGTTTTCCAGAGATGTGTGACGCGAGAGCAGTTTACACTGCTTCAAGTTTATCCTGAGCACTGACGGTCATTCTGGCAATCAAACCAAAAGTTGAATCCAACGATGGCATTCTGATTCGTTCGTCAACGTTGGCTACAATAATTGAACCGCGGGTAGGCCTGTTGACTGGAGTAATAGGCAGTAATGGTGCATGAGCACACATGATTAGCGCACACAGGCCCTGTTAGCTGAACACCAATGCCTACCATTCAGTGCCTATTTCCATGGTTGCTCCACGTTGCGTTTCAAGAGGATTTGCCTGCCTGTCTGCCAGTATTTTCTTTTTTTTTTTCTTTATTTCAAAAGAATGATTCATAGTCTTGTGATTGAATACTCAGGAAAATATTGTTACCTCAAGACAAGAAAGAATAAGAATGTATGTATTACCTTTAGGGTGTCGTAGGGAGCTCTGCAGGGCGGATAATAGCGGAGCCAGGGCTTTGATAGGGAGTAGAACGTATTCTGAACACCTCAGGGAAACACAAGTGGTTGAGGGCCCTCTATATTACCAGGAAACATACGCACTCTATACACACACGCACACAGACACTCTATAAACACATCCTTTCACACACGCACACACACACTCACACAGAAAGGACATGCATAATTCCTGCATATACTTCCTCACTCTAACTCTGGGAAATTAAACATGAGGTTGCTATACCAAGGCCTGAAATGTTGAATGTAATTCAGATATTTTTCTTTAAAAAAAAAAAGGACAATACATGCCATTATGTACATCGCTAATGTTTTTAGATATATGAACCATATTTTCTTCATGTATAGATTGTATTTCTCGTATAGGTTTTGATGGAGAAGAAATTTACCTTTTAAGTGTTTGTAGTTAGTAACGATGGAAGCCTTTTGATGGACAAACTTAAGACAAGTGAAGCACTCAGGCTGGACAGACGACATATCAGTATAGAGAACTCTGCAGGGAGAATTGAATGTGTGAGCAATGTGCATCGTTACTTTTCCAAATCATATCACTTGGTAATCATTTTGAAGTTATAACGTGGCACAGGTTATTTAGTGCATCACAACAACTGCACTAACGATATGTGGAGATCGTGGAGGCAATGCGTTGATTTAGCAAACGGATCAAAATATGCGGATTATACTATAAGATCGTTGAAGTGATGACGATGGTGTCAGCTTTAAGTGTGCCATACTTTATTTCTTTGGAATTTAACCTTATTGGGTTTTGTATTAATAAGTCAAAAGGTAACCTTCTTTATAAAAACTTGCACAGAGGGGAGATTTTCTGTTTGCGTTAATGGTAGGATTTAGTATGAAACTCATCTTAGCACGTGATGGAAATACATCTTTAGGCTATATTGAGAAACCGTTTCTGTTGACGAAATATATAGCCAACCCAGAATTCAGATTACATTTTACAAGCATCCAAACACAACCTGTCTCCAATTGTGCTGAGAATCAACAAAGGAAAATGAGGACTATTTGGCCCCTTAAAACTGTAACTTAGCGCTTAGCCACCAGATTTGAAGCGCTTTAAGGGCCCGTTGAGAGCCGTGTGTCCGGGAACAACAGACGTCCATCGTGTTATGGGTCAGCAGAGAACACACTGTATGGATCGGGCCACTGGTGAGGAGTTTGTTCAGCAAAATGTGGGATTTCAATGTTGTTATTGTCACTCAGCAGTATCTTTGTTATTGAATCTTGTACATCTCTGTAACCATTTCTACCTCATTTTGAAGGCGTACATGGAAATATATTTATTTCATGTCAGTTGATCTGTCTACCTCACACAAAAAAAACTGTACCTTAAAAGAAAATTGTTTGTTGGAAATGAAGATGTTATGCCAAAAAACAAATCTTTCACGTCTCGTCTGTGGGTAGTAATTTCTTTGTACACTAATCCTGAATCCAGATTAGGAAACGTTGGTATCTCAGCTCAGGATCCAGGCCTTCCATATAACAGCACACCCTTCTTCCACCACCCCCAGAACACTGGCCCACCTCCATCAGCCCAACACCACCATAGCTTCAGAACCACACCTAAACAGCTTCTCAGCTAGCCTCTAAACCCACAGGATGTAGGTCAACTAGTTTCTGATAGACTTCAGGGCCATTGGATGGGTTGTGTATGTGTTCTTGTGTTTGTGTGTGTGTGTGTGTGTGTGTGTGTGTGAGTGTGTATGCGTGTGTGTGCGCTTGTGTGTGCATGTGTGTGGTACAAGAAAAAATAAAAAGGAAGGCGAACAGTGCCACCTAGAGGCCTAAATAATATGACTCAATGAAGGTTATGAAGCCTCCTTCAAACAGGGAGCCACACACCTCACAATGTATTGATTGGTAGAATCGATGAAGGCCTACATATTGATCACTTATATTAAAACAAAAGACTTAACCTCTTTATCTTTTTTTAATTCAGTAACATATTTTAAAAAGGCTTTGTTTGCCGTTTTTACTTGGATTGATGCTGTCCCAGAGCCCATTTCTTCAATCTCTCCTTCTGCTGGGATGGATTTAGTTCCACTTCTCAACTTTCTTATCGAAGTGTCTTCATTCTCTAACGACCGGGACTGTCTGCCCTGAGGTTGTTCAAAGAGACGACATCAGGCATTAGACCTCTTATACGTTATTATATATATATATATATATATATATATATATATATATATATATATACTTGTATATACATCTTATGTGTTTGTATCTCACCTAGTGGTGAAAAGGTCCTGTTGTAGTCTGCACTCAGCTCATCTTCTGGCTGGAGGAAGAGGCCCCAGGTCTCTTGGACAGGTGTCGACGGAACAGAGAAGTCTGCAATGATCACTCAGAGGTTTGTCTCAAAGGTAATAACCCTCCTCTAAAACCAATTTGAACGTTTAACTGGCTCAGTGGCACACATGACCTCGGACAAAGAAAGGAGACTGAAGCATGTGGTATTGGGGGGAGGGGATGCATGTTCATCACATGGTTTATTCAGAGACACAAGGTAATGGAGCTAGACCTCTGGAGTTGGTTGATGAAGCATCTCTTAAACACATGTGAGAATTCAGTTTATATTGGTAATTGAAAGAAAGGTAAATAAGCCACGCCTACGGGTTTAAATTGACCCAGGTAAACCTTCGGTCTGTCTTGGCCTGGGCGGAAATCGCAAAGAGACCATGCTCATAGTCTGACTTATCTCCGACCCATAAAACTGTATCTGGTGTCGTATTGACCACTCGGTGTGTAGAAGAAGCTATTCAGGACTGGTGTTAGTCCTACGAACGTGTGGTCCAATGAGGTACTGATGTTAGCTTGAATCATGTGGTCTAAATAAAGCATAGACTAAATTGATTTACATCGCATCAACTAATTAAAGTTAATTATTTAAAATAGCTCATTACTCCGGGTACAACCATCTCATCATAAGGCAGTAAGAAACTCACTGCAGCGCGGGGAGCTGTGGGCAGTCAGGGACGGAGACCCGGGAACCGCCTGGTCGGAACCCGAGGGACCTGCCGGGAGAAGGGTG
>NC_136945.1:18528441-18548441 GCF_949987615.1 Pollachius pollachius | reverse complement strand
TCGCTCGCTCTCTCTCTCGTTCTCTCCAACATGCCAGTAGCTTACAGACACCCACCAAACAAGCCCGTCGCCCTCCCCCTCGTCCTGAATGTGGCTCAAACATGTGTTGAATCAGGATCAGCCACGGAAAGATACATTATTAGACCGACAGACGCCAAGGGAGACAAAAACATGTGCAAATGAGCCAAATCCATTTTCAAAACGGAACAATAATAGTTGAACTCATCACAACCCCCTTCCACGCCCTTCCAGAACGGTCCGCCACTTACAGAGAAGCAGACCGGGAAAAAATTAAGTTGACACACCTTCTGAAATTCCCTCCTGATCACTGATTGCCTAAGACACTCTTAAAACGCCCCTCACACAAAACAAAGGCAGATGGTATGATACATTACAGAGGTGAGAATGCTGCATACAAATTATAAATATAAGCTTCTATATTCTTACAGTATTTTTTTTTTCCCCAACAGTACAATCCCATAATACACAGTCATCCATTATCTCCATCACCACCACACTGCCCGTCTCCAGAGTGGCAGACACACTGTCTGCTCTCCGCGGGCCGTCACCCTCTCCGCCGACAGCGCCCTCATCCTTGTCTATGTAGGCAACAGTTATAATATCTTCCATTTTAAAAGTGTTGTTTTTAAGAGAGAAAAAATAGGATTCCATGTTAGATTATCAACCCCCGTATCGCGTCTCCTTGTCAAACAAATGATTTGATCTAACGTTCGATTTCCGACAATGCCTGGAGGCAGCGCCAGCCTCCGCCGTGGTCTGAGTATTAGTGTTTTGTGGACTATGATTATTCATGCAAGATTTCTGATCAAAACATGCCATCATGCAAGTCATTTCTATGCATTGAACAAGCACAATTATTTATGTATTTGTTTGGAAATCTTTCTGAGTAAATGTAAGCCCTTGGCCCGAGGTGACCCCTTAATAAACAGACCCTTAACCAATCGGTGTGAAGCCCATGTAGAAAAAGCATTTGATGTGGGTAACAAAGATAAAATGAGTCGAGAAGTTAAGTGACACGCTTTAAAATATTGACTATTGTTCTTTTTTTTTTTTTTTTTTACCTCTTTGCATTTTTTTTGCCTCTCAAATGAAGTGGAGATACAAGGATAATCAGCATTAACAAACCAAGGAAAACCCTCGTTCTCTGGGTCTTTATGTCTCTCGTCCCCCGCTCCTTCCTCTTGACTCGCTCTATGAAGAAGACAATCCTCCGTTACAACCCCCCCGCCCCCCCCCCCACACACTCCGACCCCGCACCCCCAAGGCTAGTTTCCCCCAACGGAAATCCGTTTGCTTGCATCCACCTCTCGGTTCCCCAGTGAGTTCCTCTCCTTCGTGCTCTAGCAGAAGTTACTAGTCTCTCTCCCAGTGGAGCTGGTCTGAGCGTCTGCCCTTCCAGCACATCTCTTCAGTGTTTTGTCTTTTTTTTTTTCATTCCCTTATTGTTTTTGATCAGTAGTGCAGATGCAACGCCGTGGCACAGTACGCTGATTATGTCTGGGCGGCCTTGAGTTCAAGTGTCTTCAAGCTGCGCCCGATCAGGCGGCCTCTCTCTGCGTCGATACAAGAATGAAGTCTGTAAACAAAATTATTGAATAATTTTCTTTTTCTTACTTGCAAATGAAATAATCTGTACATCTGTGTGGGTTAGATGGTTTCCTCTCGCTTTGCTTGAAGTTACATTATTATAATTATTATTGTTATTATTGGGATTATTACTCCAAAGCTCTAACATTTAGATTCCCTGACGTCTTTCTGGTTTCTTCCCTTCTCTTTCCTTCCTCCCCGGCCCTCCTGGTTGTCGTCCTGCTTCTCCTTGTCAGGTTTGGTTACACTGTCATAGGAGGGCAGCGAGCCTGTGGAGGGCGTGCCCTCCTTCTTTTCATGATCCTGATTGGTCCCGCCGTTCTCCACCTTATTGTTGGCCTGCTTCCGCTTGCACACGAAGCCGCGCCGCGCCAGGTAGGAGCGGTAGGCCCTCTGGATGATCTTGGCCGACACGTCCTCCTGCTTGCGCCTCAGGGTGGTGGTGATGGGCTCGTAGGACACCTTGGACGGGTTGGCCGCCACGAAGCGCTCCTCCATCTGCTGCCGCAGCATGTCCAGCTCGCCGCTGTCGCCCAGCACGCGCTTGGTGAAGGCAAACAGGATGTCCAGGCAGTGGATGCGGTCCCCGCTCACCATGGGCATGTCCATGGCGATCAGCTCGATGGTGTTGGGCTTGGACACGCGCAGCGGTTGGTCCAGGGCGTCCGCGAAGTCGGACAGCTTGGAGTAGGTGATGAACTGCGAGGCGTCCGGGTCGAACTTCTCCCAGATCTCGTAGAAGGTCTCGAAGTCGTCCTCACTGAGCGGGTCGGCGCTCTCCTCTGTGGCCACGCTGAAGTTCTCCAGGATGATGGCGATGTACATGTTGACCACAATGAGGAAGGAGATGATGATGTACATGACGAAGAAAAAGATGCCCACCGAGGGGTTTCCGCAGTCGCCCGTGGCCGGGGTGCCGGCGTTCTCCAGGGTGGGGTCGCAGTCCGGGGGGTAGTTGAGGATGGGCAGCAGCAGGCCGTCCCAGCCCGCCGAGGTGGTGATCATGAACAGGCAGATCATGCTGTTGCCGAAGGTCTCAAAGTTGTACATGTCGTCGATTCCGGCCCCGTGTTTTACGTAGCCAAAGTTAGACATGCCGAAGATGGAGAAGATGAACATGACCAGGAAAAGCAGGAGGCCGATGTTGAACAGGGCAGGCAGGGACATCATCAGGGCAAACAACAGAGTCCTGATGCCTTTGGCTCCTTTGATGAGGCGGAGGATCCTGCCAATACGGGCCAGTCGGATCACCCTGAACAGGGTCGGCGAGACAAAGTACTTCTCGATCAACTCCGCCAGAAACATCCCTGAAGTGGAAGCAGAGAACACATGATCAGTCTGACTGTAAAGAAGAGTGCGGTAATGACTTACGGTGGTCTCAGCGAGAGAGCCACTAGAGACCTCAAACGGCTGAGCCCACCGGGGACTCCTCGCTCTCAAGATGCATCCAAACCGCAACAAACATGCTCTCCATGCCTGCAAGAGCAGGTTTGTTTTTTTCCGCACCCTCAGGCAGTGCAGGACAACCTCTAACGCCTCACCAAACACAGGTCTCTGCTGTCATCGTGACGACCTCCACGACGGGAGAAAGCAACAATCGAAGGCTTACCCACGATGGAGAGGATGACGACCACGACGTCGAACACGTTCCAGCCGATGGTGAAGTAGTAGTGCCTCAGCGCGAACAGCTTGAGGACGAACTCGGTGGTGAAGGCCACGATGAACACAAAGTTGACCCAGTAGAGGATGTGCTCCGTCTCGTCCGTCTGGTCGTCCGTCTCCACCATCATGGTGACCATGTTGAGGCAGATGAGGATCATGATGGAGATGTCAAAGACTTGTTGCGTCACGAAGTCAAACACCATGCCCTGGAAACTGTTCTGTAGAGAGAGGGAGAGGGAGAGGGGAAGTGTGAGGCAGGGCTAAGAGGCTGGACAGACAAGCTCTGTCAGAAGCACCATAGTCATCTTCACATGCTTATATGCCGCCGTCAAGGTCGAAGGTCATTTGCCGCGGCGATATATTCAAAATGGAGGACAGATGACTCCTGTCCTTACCAGTGGCCTGGGTATCGGTTTCTGCGGTTTCTTGGATCCTAACTTCTTCATGGCATTGTAGTATTTCTTCTGCTCCTCCGTCATGAAGATATCCTGACCTCCAAAGTATCGGAGGCAAGAGAGAAATGGTTACAATCTGACTTCGGAGAAACCACCAGCGTCACCGTGTAGTGAAGGTTCTGGTCGTTTCTAAAAGGCTGAAACTGAGCTGGCAGGAGAAGTCCCATTATACAAACCACCTAGTTTAGCATCCAAGGGAGAGATCAGTGTCTGGTTAAACATAATAATGTCCCAGTCATACATTTGACAGTCATCATTGCAGTCTGCATTATCAACGAGAAAATCAGCTTATCTTTTTCTTCTGTTGATTGAAGTTGTCGATGATGACACCGATGAAGAGGTTGAGAGTGAAGAAGGATCCGAAGATGATGAAGACCACAAAGTAGACGTACATATACAGGTTGTCTTCGTAGATGGGCTGGTCCTCCACCTGTAGAGCACCCCAAATCAAACAGACCATCCAAACAGCCACGTTCTAGTACTCATTAACCAATGAGACCTGAGCCTCTCTGGCCACACCTACCTTTCTGGAGTCTATCGCTGCATACATGATGTCCATCCAGCCTTTGAAGGTGGCCTGTGAGGGAGAAGACACAAGCGTGAGACCTCTGCTAGGCAGCATCGCACACCTGGAGGACGGGACGAACGGCCGCTCACCACTTGCAGCAGGGCGAGGTAGCCGGCGCCCACGTTGTCGAAGTTGATCTTGACGTTTTTCCAGCGCACGTTGGTGTAGTTGGCGTTGATGAAGGCCATGCACTCTGACTTGTTGTTGACCTCGTGGGGCAGGAACATGGCCTCCGCTGTCTCGTTGTAGCAGAAGTAGTACTTCCCCGCAAACAGGTTGACGCCCATGATGCTGAAGATCAGCCAGAAGATGAGGCACACCAGCAGCACGTTCATGATGGAGGGGATGGCGCCCACCAGCGCGTTCACCACCACCTGATGAGTACAGGGGACGCAGCCGTCTCCACAGAGTCTCCAAGGGCCACAGAAGCATCTCGTCCACATGCAGGAACCCTTGCACCGGGTGCAACGTTTAGGAATGCAGAATATGTCCTTTGTTTGTTTATTATTTGTTTTGTGTGTGCATTTTTGATTATGTCTGTGTGTTGTTGCGTTTGAAAACTTAATAAATATATTTCTCCAAAAAAAAAGAATGCGGAACTAGTGTGAGGAGGAAGATGATGTGATAAACGTAGATTGTCTATTTGGGTTCCATGTTTCCATTGTACAGAATATTAGGGCACGCATGTGGGGGCTCAACCAAAGCATTACCAAAACTGTTTTCCTATAAAGTCTGTGTGCACCGGGTAAGGAATGAGCCGTCTGTGGTAAGTTTGTTCCCCACAAACTCCCCTAATAGCAACGATCAGGGGATACCAAGAGAGCTTTAGCATCGATAGAAGTGCAACATCACAGAAAAGTCGCAGTGTGTAAGATTGAGTTCTGAGCTCAATAAACTGTTTAGGGTGAGTGGGACGGGTTGGGATGGTCTCGCAAACAAAGAGCATTTTTTTGGGACGATCAGTTGTAGGATGTGATATCAATGACACAATTATTGAAAACAACATGGATCAGCATTGACTACAGATATGTCGAGGTCATCTACGTGTTTAATTGTTCCCCGCTCTCTGGTAAAGCGCTGAGTTCCCCTTGAGTTTAAGTTGTAACCTCCAGCATGGTGACTCTACTGCTGACCTGGGGTCAGTCCTACCTACGGGTCCTGGCTTACCCTCATCCCCTCGAAACGTGAGAGGGCCCTCAGGGGCCTCAGAGCTCTCAGAGTCCTGAGCGATTTGATTGGTCCCAGATCGGAGTAGCCCAACGCATTCGCTATCAAGCTCACAATGGACACCTATAGGGAGAAAGAGAGAGACAGAGACAGAGAGAGAGGGACAGAGAGAGAAAGAGAGAGAGAGAGAGAGAAGGAAAGGGGGAGAGAAAGAGAGTCGGAGAGGGGGTAGGGCAGAAGAAAGCACACAATTAAGGGGTGCCCAGAGAGAGACGGTACTTAAGAAGGGGACGATAACAACAGAGACTAGGCTGATAGGATTAGATAGTTAGGTAGAAAGAAGGAGGTTAGAACGGAGAACGGAGGTGAGCTAGAACGTTACGAGAGATAGCCACGACACTCCCCCAAGTTTTTTTCTGGATATGTGTTTTAGTTTGCGATTAACTGAGTTTGCTCTTAGTTTGGCAAACGGGGGGTGAAGCCCGCTAAGCAGCTTGCGACAAGCTGTCAGCACTCCTGGAAAGAAACTTGTGGTGGAAAACGGTGGGAGGGAGAGAAGATGGAGACGACGGGGGAGGAGGAGGAGAAAAAACCATCGCACAACAACACAGAAGTCACCGCGGCACAGGAGATTACCACGAGACACACGGAAAGGAAACCACACGTTGGTTCACACACCAAGAGAGCAGCTTGAGTTACACAGGGAGAGAGAGTCGGGGGGGGGGGGGGAGACTACTCTCTGGGGAGGGATGGGCGGGAGGGGTTAGGAGGAGAGGAGGAGGAGGAGAGGAGGAGGACCTGCGAAGGAAGAGTCGTCACACAACACATCGACCTTACCCTGCACCTCCCACACGGCCCCTCTCAGTGCCCCCTCTCTCCCTCTCTCTCTCTCTCTCTCTCTCGCAGCAGCAGCAGCCTCTCTCTACCTTAGAGCGAGAGACATACACTTTGTGAGACACCTGCTGTGTGAGAGAGAGGACAGGTCAGTGGTGGGGCGCTCGTGTTCCAGCAGACATCAAAAACCCGTTCCGGTCGCTCCCGGAGTCACCGGGATCACTGTGGGAATGTCATAAAGTCCACCGGGGGGGACGTGTCCCGGTGGAAGCCGGACTGCTGGGACCCTACCCGGGAGGGAGACAAGGGGTGGTTAGGCAGCGCACACTTCAGTAGATCTCCCTGATCCCTGCACCCTATAGGTGTCCTACCACGCTGCGCTCCAACCCCAGGGGAGGAGGACATCGTTGAGCATCGCAGGCACGGACCAGCTGGATGCTCACCGGCTTGCGGAGAAGTTACCCCGGAACGATGTCGTGAACCTACAGAACGTCAGGAAGCACGTCGGTCCACGAAGCCACGAGTCATCAGATATTAAATAAGATCAGAACAGAGGCGAACAATCACTGGTGACGTGTTCTACGTTCACTTGGAGAACATCGGAGAGATCAATTGAATCAATACCTATTGATTGGTCGGTACTATCTAATGTATTACACACAGGTTATCTGTTTTAGACATTATTGAACGTTCAGATGTAAACGTCTCCTCTGCGGAAACGGACCAAGGAACCGTTTGACTTTAACCTATTGAACAGCAGAGCGGTAAAGAGTGCCGTGGTTCTCCTGAGAGCAGATCCCTGATAGGCGGACGTGTCAGAGAGCCTCCTCCTGGAAGCAGCCTTCAGCACATCGTCTGAGGAGGTCTGGAACGTGGAGCAGGAGATCGGGTCGCATGTCAACTTTAGCGGCGCAATGTTTTGGTGCGTCTGTGGGTCAGTCGTCAACAGTCAAACAGCATCACGCCATCTCAGATCAATTCCATTTCCATGCATCGGTACTGCGGACCCACCAGAATGTGATGTGAACACGGCATGAAATCAGACGAATGCTGAAATAAAGATTTGAAACGTCCGCACGTCGGTGCGGGGGCGGGAGACTCACGTCCACGATGAAGAAGTCCAGCCAGCACCATGCGTTGGTGAAGTACTTGACGAAGCCATAGGCCACCCACTTGAGCAGCATCTCCAGGATGAAGATGTAGGTGAAGACGCGGTCGGCGTACTCCAGGATGATCTTGATGGTCTTCCTCTGCTCGATGTACACGTCCTCGAAGGCCTAGGGGAGAGACACACGCACACACGCACATGCAACCCCACACGCCAACACACACACAGACAAAAAACGGAACGGACACACACTCCCACGCACAGACACACACGCACATAGACGCGCGACCAAACAGATACGCGCACGCACTCGCACACACACACACACACACACACACACACACACACACACACACACACACACACAGGCGGGCTGATTAATTTGGAGCTGAATTCCTGGGTCTGGGTTTCAGGTGAAACAACACATGGGTGTGTCTTGGGGAGCGGCTAAATGGAACGTTCTTCTGTGTGTTGGCGTGGGGGGGGCGGAGGTCGATGGCTCGGCCCATCGACCTCCTGCAACCCGTGTTTACCCCTCCACACATAAGTGGTTCAGATCACTATCTGGCTGGCGTCCTCCACAGAGATGCAGACCTCAGCGAGTTCCTCATTGGGGGGGAGGGGGGGCATCAGCACTCTGATGTCCATTAGCGGCGGCATCACGCCGCGTCACGCACGAGGAAAACGCAGAGCAGCTACTTCCTGGCCTTTGATGACACATTCCCCAATAGCGCACCCCTGCCTGGGTGTTTTGTGTGTACGTGTGTGTTTTTGTGTGCGTGTCTTTCTGTCTGTCCGTCTGTCTGTGTGTCTGTGTGTCTGTCCGTCTGTGTGTGTGTGTGTCTGTGTGTTTTTGTGTGTGCGTGCGTGTGTGGGTGTGCGTATGTGGGTCCACTGCCCTGGGATGCTATGGTTCCCAACCTTGGGGTCAGGACCCATTCGGGGTCCCCTGTTTTGTATATGGGGTCGTAGGAGATTGCTGAAACATGCTCTAGATATTTGATGATTCATTCTGGCATTGTTTAGAAGGCCTTCTAGACGTCCTGTAATAAGGACTGACTTCCTGAGGTTTGAGAGCCAAGGTCAAACTACTACTAATCCCTAAGTGTGTAGCGGAGCGATGAACGGGAAGTCGATGTTACCGTCAGATACTGACTGGAAGCAGCTGCACAAAAGTTAAAGTTGGGGTCCCAAACATTTTCAGAGCTGGAAATTGGGTCAATGGGGACACGGAAGACCAGAAGAGGTCTCAGCCACCGGTCGGGGTCTTACCAGCGCTCCACTACTGAGCAGGATCATGAAGATGATGAGGGTCTCGAACCAGTTGTGCTCCACAATCAGGTAGCAGGTCTTCCTCAGGAACCACCAGTGCTTGCCCCAGCCGTGGGTGATGGGCACGTCACAGCACTTGTACTTGGCGATGCATTCTGGTTGTCAGGGAAACAGAACAGGTACGTTGAGCCTTACTGGTCCCAGTGGTATTTACAGACTGGTCTGTTCTGGCCGCACTGTGGGCAGCAGTGCCCTGAGATGTGTTAGGACACTTTTGTTAGACAATTTGGGGTGGGCAACATGGGGGAGACACTAGGGGGGAGACACTATGGGGGAGACACTACGGGTGAGACAATATGGGAGACACAATGGTGAGACACTATGGGGAGACACTATGGGGGAGACACTATGGAGGAGACAATATAGGGGAGACAATATGGGGGAGACAATAAGGGGGAACAGTATGGGTGAGACACTACTGGGGAGACACTATGGGGGAGAGACAAAATGGGGAGACACTATGGAGGAGACACTATGGGGGAGACACTATGGGGGAGACACTATGGGGGAGACGGGGGAGAAGGGGGGGCCCCCTACCGTCGGTCCAGCAGGCGTCCGGGTCCAGGTACTCCTCCACCACCTCCACCAGTGCCACCTCCTCCAGGTCGGGCTTGATGTCGATGGTGCTGCCCTCCGACGAGCTGGTGTCGTCCAGCTGGGGACAGGAGCAGGGGTCAGGGTTAGGGGATCCCCAACCCGGAGCTGGGGGGGGTCAGGGTTAGGGGATCCCCGGACCAGAGGACACAGGGGGGTCGGGGTTAGGTGATCCACGGACCAGAGGACGGAGGGTGGGTCAGGGTTAGGTGATCCCCGGAGCAGGGGACCGGATGACACAGGGGGGGTCAAGGTTAGGGGATCCCCAACCCGGAGCTGGGGGGGGGGGGAGTAGGGTTAGGTGCTCTCCCCCTCCTCCTCTATCCTGGGGGTACCCTGTCGTGTAAGGCCCCTCTATTCCACTGAACCATTCCCCCACTGAGGTGACCTTGGGAGTCATGGACGTCCCCGTCTACGTCAGGAACCCCGGAGTGCGACCGCTGCACCAGCGAGGAAGGTGACGTCGTTATCGTCACACAAAGCCTGGATATTCAAAGAGCCCCTTCAAACACTTCAGTGTGCGTTCGGGACAACGTGAGAGATTCTGGGGAGACGGCAGTATTAGACAAAGGGTTGTGTTTGCAGCAGAGCTGGCCTCCTCCTGTATAGATTCAGCACTGAGAGGAGCCGCTCCGGAGTGAATCCAGCCCTCTGTGATTCATCCTCACCGCACCGGACAATGAGTCAAGGTGGATCGGGGCGCAGCGCTGTTCGCAGGCCTGGTGTTGAAGAACACACCCTGGCGCACATGCAGTCCCAGATGCAGTGAGCCATTCCACTGCACGACCAGAGAATGATGGTGCACTTTAGAATCCTGAGCAGGCAGCCAGCGGCCGCATTCCCTCTCTCGCTCTCTCGCTGTCTCGCCTACTCCCCATTTCTCTCTCTTACTGTGTCTCTCTACCTCTCGTTCCTTCAACCCTCCCTCCCTCTTTTCCCTCTCCCCCTCCCTGCCTCGCTCCCGTCCCTCTCTTCCCTCCCTCCCTCCTTCTGTCTGGGATACCACAGCACTGAAGCCCCCCCTCTCTCTCTATGATTGGCTGACAGCGCCTCTATCCTCCTCCAATGGCGGTGTTGGTGGGCGGGGTGGGCGGGGACGTGGGGGTGACAGAGAGAAGAGCCTGGAGAGACACTGCAGGTGCAGGGAGGAGGCTGCTTCTCTCCGTCTGGACCCGCTTACCTCTGCTAACCAGGCCAAGGTCACCCCCCTCCCAGTGTGTATCAAACATCTCAGACAATCAGGACCAGCAGGAGAGCGTTGGAGGGGATCTACTCCTGAGAGAGTAGAGGTGCTGAGCCTGTCTAGCTCCCCCCTGTCTGTCTCTGGTCAGTCCTCAGCCTGGCCCCTCCCTCCCCTCCCTCCGTCCACACAGACTGAGCAGAAGGTTCCAGACGTCGCCCAGCGACACCCACCCTAAAACTTCATCTCTTCCCAGCGACTTACGCACAATAGTCCTCATTCGAATATCAAATATCGACTTCGGTAACATTTGTGCAGCTGGAAACGGTACAGCGATTATAATACGCTGCGAAGCGACGCCTTGTGCCCTACATCCTCCTACAACGTGAGGGGAAACAGATACGCCAGTTGATCAAGTAAAGAAGAAGAAACAGCCATGGGCCTGACAGGGGCCACACCGGTTCTCTACTCACGTCTTTGCTGTTCTCCACGTCCGACTCGCTGCTGAAGTCTTCCGTGTTGAGGTTCTCGAAGTCCGACTCGCCAACGGCGATGGGCACGCACACGGTGAGGTTGGGGTTGTGGATGAAGGACATGTAGTCCTCGTCGATCATGTACTTGCCAACGCTGCTGCCGATGCCGCTGGTGGTGCCGTTGCCATTTTTGGCGTAGTCCAGCTCGCGGTTGATGTCCACGCCCGTGTGGTTGGCGATGCAGTTCAGCTTCTTGTCGTACATGTCGTCCAGAGGCTTCTGCTCGTCCTCCAGGGGCTGAGGAGTTCACATTACGGGGCACTTAGCAAACGCTTTCATCCAAAGCGACTTACGATAAGTACATTGGTCAGAAGAAAGAGAAACAACAATATATCCCCGTCGGTACAGTAAGGATGTTCATAGAAACAAGGGCCAAGCACGAACAATCGCTAGGTTAACCCATTCCCCGTATACAACAAAGATAGGATAAGACGCTACACAATGCAAAGTACTATTTTTACGTGCAAGGACGCATAACATACAATAAGTGTGTAAGAGGGGTGTGGTGGGGTGTGGGATGGGGGGGGTAAGGGGGAGGCTAAGCCGAGTCTAGGTGAGGAGTCAAATAAATGTTTTGTTTAATCCAAGGGCGAGTCGTGTTGAAACCATTGCAACGACACCGAAGAACACAATGAAGAAAAACAACAGCCTGTCTGGGGATGTGAACGGTTCCACGGTTACCTTCTTGAGGATGTGAGCCATGAGGATGCGCATGTGGACCTTGAACCAGGCGATGCCGATCTTGATGCGCGCCATGGCCAGCTGCAGGTTGTTGGGCTCGCCGTCGTCGTCCGTGGCGGCCAAGTTGTCAGCGCTGAAGGAACTCAGCAGCAGGGCAAGGAACAGATTCAGCACCTGGGACACCGGGCACAGGAGACGTCATACACAGCCCCACCACACCCCTACTCTGACTGATTACTGATCACCCCTGGGGCGCTTCTATCCAAACTAATAGAAGCATAATGAATAAACAAAAGTCAGCTCTTCATGGTGTCATCTTACCGCCCATCCATTCCCACCGTTCTTCTCATTTACATTACATTTCATTCAGGGCCTTTGGACGCTTTTATCCAAGGCAACTTACAATAAGAACATTTGTCAGAAGAAGAGAAAGACCAATATGTCTGTCGGTACAGTAAGGATGTTCATAGAACCAAGTGCCAAGCACTAACAATCGCTAGGAAGTGCTTCACAATGCTACACCATTTATAAGTGTTGTACAACATACAACGGGTGCGTAAGAGGGGTGTGGGGAGGGTAAGGGGGAGGCTGTGCAGAGTCTAGGTGAACTCTTCTCCTACTTTGCCCTTCTCCGATGTGTCTCTGCACTCCTTACCACCAGGTTGCCGATGACCATGACCATCATGAAGACGGTGAGGCACATGGTCTGGCCCGCCACCTCCATGCAGTCCCACATGGTCTCGATCCACTCGCCGCACAGCACGCGGAACACGATGAGGAAGGAGTGGAAGAAGTCGTGCATGTGCCAGCGCGGCAGCACGCAGTCCTCGGCGATCTTGCACACGCAGTCCTTGTAGCTCTTGCCGAAGAGCTGCATGCCCACCACGGCGAAGATGAAGACGATGATGGCCAGCACCAGGGTCAGGTTCCCCAGGGCGCCCACCGAGTTACCGATGATCTTGATCAGCATGTTGAGGGTGGGCCACGACTTGGCCAGCTTGAACACTCTCAGCTGGAGAAGAAGAAGGAAGAGGAGGAGGAGGAGGAGGAGGAGGAGGAGAACAAAAAGAAAGAGGAGGAGAAGAAGAACAAGTAAAACAAGATGGAGAAAAAGGAAGGAGGAGGAGGAGAAGGAAGAGGAGAAGAAAAGAAGAGGAGAAGCAGAAGTTCAAATTGGTTGCGATTCAAGGCATTCCCAAAATGAGCCGTTAGAGACCTCCTGGAGAAGAGACCTTCTGAGCACCAATCAGGAGGTTCCACCTGATCTACCACCAGGTGACGCTCCGCCCCCTTCTGCCACTCACCAATCGGAAGGATCGCAGCACAGACAGACCCTCCACGTCAGCCAATCCCAGCTCCACTAAACTCAGGGTCACGATGAAGCCGTCAAAGATGTTCCAGCCCTCCTGGAAGTAGTAGTAGGGATCCATCGCAACCAGCTTGGCAAACATCTCCGCCGCGAAGATCCCCGTGAACACCTGCAGGTCAAAGTTCATGTCAGGCTGGCCGCGGGGATGTATATTTACATACATATAATTACATAACCATACATAGAATACTGATACAGAATGGGTCAGGGTTAGGGCACGTGGCAATAACCACTTCAATATTTTAATTAATTAAAGTTTGCCCCCATTTTATCATCTGTATTAAGTTACAACTATTTTAGAAAATCCCTTTGATTTAAAATAAAGAAGGTATAAAGCCCTAAATGATTAAATATCTGCATATATCTGCAAACGATCTTCCAGCATTCTGCTGTGCTATTGGGAACAAATTCTCAAAAAATAAAAGAACAGAAAACAAAGCGAAAGCAGCTGAGGTTTTTATGTGATTACATGGACGACTGCAGGAGGAGGAAAGTGGAGCGTAAGCAATGAGTGGAAAGCTGTGGTTCTGCCTACGTAGCGTTTGGTTTGATGTGCTGCTGATTATAAAAAAAAGGATTGCTCTCTCTCTCTCTCTCTCTGGGTGATTCTCCAGACAGAGGAAGGTCATAGAGCAGCCGGAGCACTGTACTGTCCCAGCAGCATCATGGTACTGTCCCAGTCACAGCTCAGTAGGGTCCCAGTATTAGCACTGTACTGTCACAGCAGCATCATGGTAGTGTCCCAGTAACAGCACTGTAGTGTCCCAGTAGTAGTACTGTACTATCCCAGCAGCAACTGTAGCTTAGGACCCTAAACTGTTTATCTCCCAGCACCCACCAGCCCCCCAAGGCCCACCCAGTGATCCACTGTACCCATCAACCCCTCAGTGCCCACCCAGTGGTCCAATGCATCCACCAGGGCCCACCCAGTGGTCCACTGTACCCATCAACCCCTCAGGGCCCACCCAGTGGTCCAATGCATCCACCAGGGCCCACCCAGTGGTCCACTGTACCCATCAACCCCTCAGTGCCCACCCACTGGTCCAATGCATCCACCAGGGCCCACCCAGTGGTCCACTGCACTCATCAACCTCCAGAACTGCCGCGGTGCCTTGTTTCCTCTTCATCTTCTGACAGCGTGCCAATCCCCATGACCTCACTTTCCCGCTCCCCCCCGGCGGCCAGCAGACAGCGCGTCTGCTGGCTGCCGGTCACTGGCAGGGCTGAATCGTGTTATGCGATGAAAGCCGATTGGGGGAGAACCGAATCAGTGCTTTGAATTTGGTCAAGTGAAGCTCGGAATAGATCCTTTGGAAGAGGCCGCCTTCAAGGTTTACGATCAAGCCCATTGATTGGAGGGAGAGGAGAGCAGAGAGAGAGACATTGAGTGTGTGTGGGTGGGGTGGCCGGGAGAGAGGGAGGAGAGGGAGAAGGTTCAAAATGGACGAGGGAGAGAGTCTGACTGACGTCGGCGTTTTAGAGTTTAGGAAGCAGGCGGGTTGGCTGCATTAAAATGGAACTGAATTTTTAATGAGGCCCCATAAAAGGTCTGTGAGTGAGCGAGGTGAGCGAAGTGAGCGAGTGAGTGAGTGAGCGACTGAGTGAGTGTGCGTGTGTGTGCGGTACAGAGGGTATTGTTTCCAATCATCTCCATAGATTAGGCTGCCATCTGCTCATGGGTTCCTCAGACGCCAGCCCTCCTACATCATGACACCTTGTTCCTCTGCCCTCTCCCAGCATCTGGTCCATGGGGTTCATTAGAAGCAAGGATAATGCACGCTGTATGTACGAGTCGACTCAGACGTATGACATAGATCATCCTATCATGTGTACCTTATTAAAGAAAACCTAATTATCAATTAATTGATTAATTTAGAGGCTGCTCACTGTCAGCCCCGTGCCCATTAATTAAAACGTAACCAACCATGGGATCTTAATTCTGACCTACCTAAGATGGCCGCAGATCCGGGTTTATTCATACTACCGTACGTCCAGAGAAAATTAATTAAAAGGAGAAGAAAACACTATATATGTATATATATATATATATATATCAAACTAAGCTCTGGGAAACTGGGATTGTTCCGACATGGCCACCTTTCACACGGACACAATTAATCCCATTTTTGGTGGAAAAAATAAAAAACGAAAGCATCTGTTTCTGAAGCGTATCCCAGCATGCAGTGGGGCTGGTCCTCATCCACCCACCAGGTTTCCAACGGACAGCACCTCCTCAAAGTGAGGGGTCATGGGGTAGTGCTCCATGGCCATGAAGAGTGTGTTGAGCACAATGCAGATGGTGATGGCCAGGTCCACGAAGGGGTCCATGACGATGAGGTACGTTATGTGCTTGATCTTCAGCCAGAGAGGGAAGCACTCCCAGATGAGGAACATGTTCGCAAACTTGTACCAGCAAGGTGGACAACTCCGCTGGGACTCCTCCAGCTCTGCAGACGGGGGAGAGAGAGAGAGAGAGAGAGAGAGAGAGAGAGAAAGAGAGAGAGAGAGAGAGAGAGAGAGAGAGAGAGAGAGAGAGAGAGAGAGAGAGAGAGAGAGAGAGAGAGAGAGAGAGAGAGAGAGAGAGAGAGAGAGAGAGATGTTTAAAGAGAGAGATTATAGAGAGAGAGAGAGAGAGAGAGAGAGAGAGATGTGTAAAGAGAGAGAGATTAGAGAGAGAGATTAGAGTTAGAGAGAGAGAGAGAGCGAGAGAGAGAGAGTGAGAGAGAGAGAGAGAGAGAGAGAGAGAGAGAGAGACGGGGAGAGATGGAGACCGGGAGAGAGAGAGAGTATGGGAGAGTGGATGGGGAGAGAGTTAGAGAGAGGCCCTCATAAACCGCCCAGCAGAAAAAAACAGTAAACGGTTGATGTCTTGATATTGTCAACATTATTATTTGTATACATAGTCCTAGGTAGGGTCCTAGGTAGGGTCCTAGGTAGGGTCCTACCTGGACCAGGCCTTACCCTCCATCAGCGTGTTGGTGACCACGCTCATCTGGCTGTTGGCGCGGTCCTTCCCCTTGAAGGAGCAGTTGAGCTGGTCCACGGACACCATCAGGGATCCAGAGTGCTTCTTCTTCACCTCCACCTCTGTGGTCTGTTCCCAGAGGGACGCACGCACCGTGTCAGTCACATGACCCCACACACACCCGCCCAGACATGCACACACGCACGCATATACACACACACACCACCCTAACGTATCGTTAAGCTTCACAAGCCTTCCAGAACGGAGGAGACAATGTGTGAACACACCGTAAACACCTGGTAACGCAGACAGGTAAACACACCTGGTAAACACACCTGGTAACCCACACAGGTAAACACCTGGTACACCACACAGGTAAACATGTGTGGTACACAGCACAGGTAAACACCTCACAAGTAAACACCTGGTACACCACACAGGTAAACATGTCTGGTACACAGCACAGGTAAACACACCTGGTACACCACCCAGGTAAACACCTCACAAGTAAACACCTGGTACACCACAAAGGTAAAGTACTGGTACACCACACAGGTACACACACCTGGTACACCACAAAGGTAGACACCTGGTACACCACACAGGTAAACACACTGGTACACCACACAGGTAAACACACCTGGTACACCACAAAGGTAAAGTACTGGTACACCACACAGGTACCCACACCTGGTACACCACAAAGGTAGACACCTGGTACACCACACAGGTAAACACACCTGGTACACCACATAGGTAAACACACCTGGTACACCACATAGGTAAACACACTGGTACACCACACAGGTAAACACACCTGGTACACCACACAGGTAAACACCTGGTACACCACACCTGGTACACCACACAGTTAAATACCTGGTACACCACGGCATCACAACTATTCAAGACATAAATATAACGTGACTCATCCAGTCACCCCTCCTACCCTCCAGTATCCGGCACAACATTACAAGACAGTTCAGCACAACCCTGCAATAATCTGCCCGTGATTCATATTCCATGACTAAGCACTCTTCCCCTGCATGCTCTGACATGCATGTTAAGAGGAGATGGCCGCTCCACAACATCATTCACTGCTACACCATGCTCTGTTGGATTACGGATGGGTAGAAAAGGGGGAAAATCAATCGGATCGGCTGAGAATAAAGGGGTGTCACACCACCATGCTAGCTGCCGGAGGAATGCTGTTAAAGTGAAGCTGGGTACTTTAGCGCCACCCGGTGGTCGGGTGGCGTTGGGACAGCATCAAGTGCAAGACGTCAAGTCAAACGTAAAGAGAGCGAGAGGAAGGATTGAGGGAGTTGAAAGGCTTAAGGAGAGACTGAGTGCTCGGTTCTTAAGGGAGTATCCATTGAGAGACTCCCTTCCATGAGGTTTGAGTTTCTATAACAACTGATTGAAGGTGTGTTGTTAAGGTGAGCGTTGCAGAGGAAGCTCAGTAGGATCTTAACGAACGTTGAGCTCGGGCTATGATCCGTACGCAGTGCGTTGTGTGCTGCCTTTGTAACAGGGGGGGGGGCCAGGGTGGGGAAGTGTGTTACCAGGGTGTTGGGTTCAGTCCCGTTGCATGACGAACATGGACAGGTCCTCGCTAACATGTTAGAACCGTCCTACTGACGGGCCAGGGGCCCGGTGGAGGCCCCCAGAGGGACTTACAGGAACAGGAGCAAAGGATAGAATGAGAAGGAGGCAAAGGAGAAGCCGGAGAGCCTGGGACGGGGAGTCAGGGCCCGGGGGGGGGGTCGGGACGAGGAGTCAGGGGGGGGGGGGGGAAGGGAGGGAGGGAGGGAGGGAGGGAGGGCACCACCACATGCCTAGAGCGTATGTGTGTCTCATGGACGTCCTTACACTGTCGTCAGTGGCTGCTTTATCTATTTTCACCTCAGGCAGGAGCCGGCCGCCGGGCCCGGGGCCGATGAGCGACACCACGCCGTTGCAGTCCACCGTGCTGTTCCTCTTGCCGCCCGTGTGCGGCGCCAGCGGGTGGATGCGTGAGGAGCCCTGGCTGTAGCCGCTGTAGCTGTTGCGGCGGTAGGGGATGAAGAGGGAGCCCCGGCGGTCCTCGCTCTCCTCCACCGTGCTGTGCTCGTCGTCGGCGAACTCGTTCTCCGAGCCGGCGTCCTTGGAGCGGCCCTTGAAGCTGAAGATGCTGCTGCGGCTGTTGTGGCGCGACATGAAGGGCGAGCCGGGGATGCTGAGGAGAGACTGGAGGAGGGGGAGGGAGGGGTCGAGGGGAGGAGGAGGAGGAGGGGGTGGGGGGGAGAGGGAGGAGGAGGAGGATGGGGGAAGGGGGAGGGAGGAGAGGAGGGGGGGAGGAGGAGGAGGAGGAGGATGGGGGAAGGGGGAGGGAGGGGAGAGGGAGGAGAGGAGGGGAATGGGGAGGAGGGGGAGAGGGAGGAGAGGAGGGGGGGAGGAGGAGGAGGAGGAAGGGAGGGGAGGAGGGGGGCGAGGAGAGGAGGAGGTGGGGGGGAGAGGAAGAAGAGGTGGGGGGGAGGAGGAGGAGGGGAATGGGGAGGGCGAGGAGGAGGGGGAGAGAGGAAGAGGAAGAGGGGGGGAGATGGGAGTGCAGAGGGAGAGGAAGAGGGTGAGGAAGGGCGGGTTAGAGGATGTTGAGGGAGATGGAGGGAGAGTGGATTCAGAAGCATGGTGGGTGAGGAAGATGATTAGGAGGAGGAAGATGGGGAGGAAGATGGGAGTGCAAAGGGTGAGGAAGGGCGGGTGTAGAGGAGGATGAGGGAGATGGGGAGTTGGTGGACGAAGATGGAGGGCGGGTCAAGACGAAGATGAGGAAGAGGATGAGGAAGGGTGGGGTGGATTGGCAGTGAAGGCGGGGAGAAGGGGTGGGGGGGGGGGAGAAAGGGGGAGTCAGGGACAGAATGGGGCCGATAGAACCGCAGGAGACGGACAGAGTAACTGGGTCAGAGGAGATAATGTAATCCGGCGGTCTAGATCTATAGGAACAGGGGGCCGGCGATCATACAGATGGAGCAATAAGTGAGTGGCCCCCCGCTGGAGTGGCCAGTGCTGACCGGACGTGGAGCCCGCTCCTGGGCAGACCTTCCCAAACGATGCTCTAGTGCGTATGAGGGAGGGGCTTAGCGCTAATCAACCAGATGAAGAAGGGGCTTAGCTCTAATCAACCTGATGAGGGCTACTCCATGGAGTGGCCGTTGAAATAATCAACAGCCGTTTTGACCCACATCCACCGTACTCTAGGCCTGCGGTCTCTTGGTGGACACGTAGCAGTGCTCACCTGGTCCACGGTTCTCGACTGGTTCACGATGGAGGCTCCGCTGGTTCTAATGGAGGCTCACCTGGTTAAGGGTCCCACCTGGTTAAGGGTTCTCATCTGGTTAAGGGTCTCACCTGAATAAGGGTCTCACCTGGTTCATGATGGAGGCCTTGCGGCCCAACCGGCTCCCGGGTTAAGGGTCTCACCTGGTTAAGGGCCTCACCTGGTTAAGGTGCTCACCTGGTTAAGGTGCTCACCTGGTTAAGGTTCTCACCTGGTTAAGGGCCTCACCTTGTTAAGGATCTCACCTGATTAAGGGTCTCACCTGGTTAAGGGTCTCACCTGGTTAAGGGGCTTACCTGGTTAAGGGTCTTAACTGGTTAAGGGTGTCACCTGGTTAAGTGGCTCACCTGGTTCAGGTTCTCACCTGGTTCATGATAGACCAGGTGTGGTCTCATGGTGCTCACCTGGTTCATGATGGAGGCCTTGCGGCCCAGCCGGCTCACCTGGTTCAGGGTCTCACCTGGTTCATGATAGACCAGGTGTGGTCTCATGGTGCTCACCTGGTTCAGGTTCTCACCTGGTTCATGATAGACCAGGTGTGGTCTCATGGTGCTCACCTGGTTCATGATAGACCAGGTGTGGTCTCATGGTGCTCACCTGGTTCATGACGGAGGCCTTGCGGCCC
>NC_136945.1:18513441-18523441 GCF_949987615.1 Pollachius pollachius | reverse complement strand
GGCTACAAAGGAAAAGCACAATGGCTCGTTATTAACACTAATGACAAGAATAACACACACGGTGCTTAAACAAGGCTTACCTGTGTGTGTGTGTGTGTGGTGTGTGTGTGTGTGTGTGTGTGTGTGTGTGTTTGTGTGTATATGTGTGTGTGCATGTGTATGTATGTATGTATGTATCTATGTATGTGTGTGTGTGTTTGTGTGAATGTGTGTGTGTGTGTGTGTGTGTGTGTGTGTGTGTGCGTGGATGTGTATGTGTTTGTGTGTGTGTGTTGTGTGCGCGTGTGTTCAATGCAAAAATCATCTCACTCCTGTTCATGATGTAATCATCCCAGTCGAAGTTGCTGCCGTTTGGGAATGCCTCTGACATGTTGATGGGCCAGAACACACATTTGTGTCGTAGGTTCCCCATGAAGAGCTGCAGCCCAATTAAGGCGAACACGCTGAGACAGAAGACGGTCAGGATCATCACGTCTGACAGCTTCTTCACTGACTGGATCAGGGCTCCCACAATGGTCTTCAGGCCTGGGAGGGGAAGGACACACACACACACACACCCACACGCACACACAGACACACACACACACGCGCACAAACACACACACACACACACACACACACACACACACAACCGCACATGTGTACACACACACACAAACATTTGTACAACACACAAGTGCATGCACACAGCGAGGTGTGCATGTACGTGTGTGTAGGAAAACGTACACAAAAACAAAAACCCAGGAACACACATACAACCATGTCACGCACGCACATTCACAGACACACACACACACACACACACACACACACAACACACACAACCATATATATAGAAAATAAAGAAAAATGTACACTCAGAGAGATATACAGAAGCACACAAACACAAAAAACCGACACACACACACACACAGACAGATACACACATACAAAAGGTGCAAGCCTGTGCATTTCATGGTTGCACAGGCTTGGCGGCGGACACACAGCTGTATCTCCAGCCTTGCTCCAGTACTAGGATATGGTGGAGTCTATTCAGGTCAACTAGTCCAGGTCTTGGACTGGGCCCAGTGAGTGGTGTGGAGACCACACTGGTCCACCGGCAGCCACTGGTCCACCGTTAGGTCAATCTGAATCTGGTACAGCGTCTCTTGTTAGAGCAGCTGGCGCTGTGTAATGCGGTGAATATATCGTTGGGTCGCGGACACCCCCTTCACACGACGGCGGGTTCAGCTCCCGTAACGTTTGTACCGGAGACCTTCTCTGCGTGGTCGCTGTGAGAGACGTCTGTGGTCTCCGGACCAACTAGGAGCTTACTCCATTGTTTTGGATTAAAACCCCAAATCAAAAGGCGTAGATAATGACATCCTAAAGGTGTGTGTCAGAGCAGCAGGTCAGCCCATTGGGATGGGGGGGAGGGGGGGGGGGGGTCTCAATAAACGTGAGCACATATCTGGGTATGAGAGTCGGGCGGTGCAGTCAGGCCCGTGTAAAGAGTGAAGGGTGCAATCCCCTCAACGGCACAGACATCCACTGGACTGAACATCCAGGGAGCAGAGCTCTCTGCACCCCCCCCCCCCCCCCCCCCCCCCCCCCCCCCCGCACCACACAGAACACCACAAGGGTCGGAGACCACTCAGGGGATGTTCCTGAAGCTGGACCGCTCCGCTGGCATCGGTGAGTACATATCGGGATGCGTACTCTGTCAGCCTCTTCCAATAAGTACGGCATCGGAACACATTAATGTTGTATTGAAGGGTGAGCAGAGGACTGGACGGTGCTCACCGATACGGCGTAGCCTAGAGTTCACCGAGACTGGTTTCCTAGGGTCCACCTTTGGAGGAACATCCCTTGGCTGCTCTCAGAAGGTAACGACAGATGGAGCGACCACAGCAGCAGGGTCACACCCAGCGGGACCGGGGGGGAGCGGGGGGGTGGGAGGGGTACAGGCCAGGGCGGGTAGGAGGAGGAGGAGGCAGGGAGTAGGAGGTAGGATCAGTGGTTAAGAGGGGGGTGGGGGGAGGGGGGGGGCATGCAGGTCATTTAAACGCCAAGGCTGAAGGAAGGGACTCTGTGTCAACATCACCTGTCAAAAAGCGTGATGGTGACTTTGCTCTAAGTGAAGAACCGTTCCCATCCCAGGACCCCCACGGCCCACTGGTCAGTGCTCCCCCATGGAGGAGGGCCCCCCCAGAGCCAGATGAGCACTGTGTGCTGGAGCACTGTATGCCGGAGGCTGAGCTTACAGTGCTGTATGTACACAAATCCACAACAAATTACAGCAAAGTCCCACTTGCCCTTTGATACTTGCTTTGAGCAAACGTTTTGCACCAGTGGATCGCTTTCAGATCTGTGCATGTGTGTGTGTGTGTGTGTGTGTGTGTGTGTGTGTTGTGTGTGTGTGTGCGTGTGCATGTGTGTGCTTGTGTGTGTGTGTGCGTGTGTGTGACTAATTCGTGATGTACAAACTTTTCCAGTAGTGAAAATGTTTATATTATTAACATACGTTATATGAATCTGCATTATATTTGTATTTGTTTACTATATGCATTGAATATGCACATCGACCCTGATTGTAATATAGATGTATGGATTTGGGTTAATGATGGGTGTGTGTGTGTGTACGTGTGTCTGTGTGTGTGTGTGTGTGTGTGTGTGTGTGTGTGTGTGTGTGTGTGTGTATGTATATGTATGTGTGCGTGTGTCTGTGTGTGTGTGTCTGTGTGTGTATCTGATGTCAGTTTTCCTTGAATGTTTTCCCTCCCAGGATGGACAAAGATCTTCAAAAAATCCAGAAGCCTGAATCCAAAAAGCTGAATCACTAAAGAACTGATGGAGTTCCCAGGGAGAGTCTGTTAAGCCAAACTGTAAAGCAGGTGTTTGAAGCTTCATGCAGCATAATGTGTTGTCAAACTAGGCTTGGCAGTCTTTAGGAATTAAATGTCCTGTTTTCTTGGAAATCCAAAGATAAAAGTACCAGACATTGGTTTTTAGAATAATGTTTAAATTCAATATGGAGGATAATTAAGAATAACAAAACAAAAAAACTACATTAAATTGATCATGTATTCGACCAAACTTTGATCAAATACATGGCCATAACATGAACATTGAATCTCTCTTTAAATAATCTTGAAATGGCTATATTTACATAGTATTTTTTAAAACGAGTGTCAGTGTTTCGTTTAGTCAAATATGATCGAATCAATCTAGAATGGACCGAGCTGTGCCTTCGTATTACTTTAAAAACACAAGAACTCGACCATGCTGCTGAAAGAGGAGACAGAAACACAATCCGGCCAGTCCAAATGGAACCTATGGTCCACATAAAACACATTAAGAGGTTCTGATTTCCACTTAGCCCCACAAGACTGCCAGTAAGACTGCTTAGCCTATCAAAAATGTATGACTACCATTTTTGATTGTCGTAAAAAAATAACGGAAAGAAAACAAAATATAATAGATATATGTTGTTTTTTTTGGGAGGGGCATCTCTTTTCAAATCAAAAAGGAAACCATTAAAACTGGAATGAGGAGCAGCTCAGCCTTAGTGTTTAAATGCAGTCTCACCTGGAATTACAGAAATAGTTTTCAAGGCCCGGAGAACCCTGAACGTTCTCAGCGCCGAGACATTCCCCAGGTCCACAAACTCTGTTACATATCTGCAACGGGGTGGGGGACACAGAACAGAGACCATGACACGCAACGCCACGGACACATGCACGCACACGTACGCACGCGCGTACAAGGTTACAACAACCACCACCACCACCACCATCACCACCACCATCACCGGAGACCGGGAGGGACACACCACGTTGGGAGAGAGAGAGAGATAGGTAGGGGTAGGGAGGGACAGGTAGGGGTAAGGGGAGAGAGAGAGAGAGAGAGAGAGATGGAGGGAGAGATAGAGAGAAAGAGAAAGAGAGAGAGAGAAAGAGAAAGAGAAACGCCTGTCCAACCAGGGGGGAGAAAAGGGAGAGAAACACAACCACACCTAACATCAACCCCTCCGCGCCCCGCCCAAACAGAACAGACAGCTGGTCTCTCTTACCTGGAATAACAGAAATAGTTTTCAAAGCCCTCAGAACCCTGAACGTTCTCAGGGCTGACACATTGCCTAGGTTTACAAACTCTGTTATGTACCTGCAAGGTGGATCACATACAACGACTTAGAGGTCATCACTCACACCGTGTTAGAGTCATACAGAATATAAAGACTTAGTTAGTTAGTATGGAGACTAATGGACACATGAGGAAGATTCAAACAGAATAGAAGGCCTTAGTGTGGAGACGAATGAGCACATGAGGAAGTCATACAGAATAGAAGGGCCTTAGTGTAGAGACTGTAGGACACATGAGGAAGAGTCATACAGAATAGAAGGACCTTATTGCGGAGACTATGGGACACATGAGGAAGACTATGGGACACATGAGGAAGAGTCATACAGAAAAGAAGGACCTTATCGTGGAGACTATAGGACACATGAGGAAGACTATGGAACACATGAGGAAGACTTCATGATTATGATGGAACATGATGAAGCGTCACTGGGTGATCATGAAACTGGGATGTGGGTGATGGCTGACGTCAGCAGGATTGTGTATAAATCATCTATTCTAATTCATGACGTCATGATTGGATGAACAACTAGCTACAATACTAAACACGTTTCATTCAGTTTTAGTTGTATAGCAGTCTAAGGGTCGGCTAGATCTGTATAACTTTTAAGATTTGATTTAGCCGGCAGTTCATGTTCTTTGATATTAAAAGATACTATAGTATACAATTTCTAAACTATCTATCTGGCCTCATTCTTGAGTTTTTACTGCAGTTATCTTTTTATTCAATTTTAGCGTTAGCGTGTTAAAGAAGAGGAGGAGAAGGAGCAGGGAAGACCTCCAGCGTCGGGGGACTTACGCCATGGAGATGACCATGAAATCCAGCCAGTTCCAGGGGTCTCGCAGAAACGTGAAGCTGTCTATAGCAAAACCTCGGGCCACGATCTTGGTGAGGGACTCGAAGGTGTAGATACCCGTGAAGGTGTACCTGGATGAGAAGAAGATTCATGAACTAAACCAGTTACAGGCGGTCGGTCAAAGCATGGATGTGTTGATGGGGACGGAGGATACTCACTCTACTTGTTTGGACCATTCTGGAGGGTCGCTAAAGGTCATGAATATACAGTTCGTCAAAATGGTACACATGATGATCATGCTGAATAACGTGAGGGGAAAGAGTCAAGGAAATACACGGGAAGATACGTAGTTATACTACAGAGGAATATACACACTGAGTAACCTCAGTATACCTCTTTAAAGATGTAGTTATACTACACAGGAATAAACACACTGCCTCCTCTTCAAAGAGGTAGTTATACTACATACAAATATACACACTACACACTCTTCAAATATGCAATTATACTACACAGGAATATACACATACTACACTTCTTTAAAGATGTACTTATACTGCACGTGTATATACACACTAAGTCTTCTTCAAATATGTACTTATACTACAATATACATACTACCTCCACCTTAAAGATGAGGTGTTTAAGCACCAATAATCAGCACCGTCTATCCACATGCTTTTAACTGTGAACAACATATTGAATGTAATCAGCCATTGTAATGATTGAAATATAGTATTTTCATATTTTCCACTTGCTCCGAGTGTAGGACACATGCACATGCACCGTAACAAACGACAGTTTCCCTTTCTTCACACACAACACAAGCTCAACAGAACATTTGACATGCAGCTCGTTTCTGAAAGGATATGAATGTATCAAAATCTTAATCGCTATTCTCCTGAACAGGTTAAAGGGGCTGATGATGTAGAGGGAGGGCGTGGCACTGAAGCGGAAGATGGTTTTCCCTTTGTTGATGACTATAAAGGTCTGTGGAGAGCCAGGGAGACAGGAGGAGAGACAGAGGGACAGACAGAGGGACAGGCAGAGAGGGAGAGAGTAGATTAGTTTCCAGAATGCATCAAACACACGGTGCTGAACACAGTAAACAGGCCAGTGCTGCAGTGCTGGTCAGAGGGACGGGGGGGAGAGGGGGAAGGGAGAGGAGGGACAGTCCACCCCTCTGTCTGAGCCCCTCTCTGCCTGCTCCCAGTCTCAAACAGAGGGGTCACATGTTAGGGTCCCGGGGTGGGCAGGTTGCTACGGTGACCGACTGGGAGACGGCGGAGCGAGGAACACCTCTCGTTGGGGGGGGGGGGGGGTGAAGGTAATATGTAGGTTATTTCAGATGCCCGGATCACATGACATACGTGGTAGGGGGGGTGGGACCAGCCCACACATACACACACTGTGTGTGTGTGTGTGTGTGTGTGTGTGTGTGTGTGTGTGTGTGCACGCGTGCGTGTGTGTGTGCGCGCGCGTGTGTGTGTTTGTATTTGTCTAATAATTGATCTACAAACATTTCCAGTATTGCACATGTTTATACTATTAAAATACTTGATATGAATCTGCATTTGTATTTCTATATGCATAGAACATCAACATTGTCCCTGATTGTAATATTGATGTATGGATCTGGGTTAATGATGGCTGTGTGTGTGTGTGTGTGTGTGTGTGTGTGCGCGCGCTTGTGTGTGCGTGACCCAATCAGGGGTGCCTCTCTGCGGGCCCCGGCCCAGGCCAGCAGGGCTCTCCCCCGTCTCTCCCCCCGTCTCTCCCCCTGTCTCTCTGCGGCCAAATGTCAATCCTTCCTTCTTCCTCCTTCCTCCTTCCTCCTTCCTCCCGAGCTTAAAGCTTTTACTGGAAGACAACCGCATGCCCTGTCATCGATCAGGCCCAGATCTGCTGACTCCAGCTCCTCAACGGCCACTCCCACCCAGAGACAGCCCGGAACCCAGGGTGGGTGAGGGGATTCAAATTCACGTGTGTGTGTGTGTGTGTGTGTGTGTGTGTATGTGCGTGTGCGTGTGCGTGTGTGTGTGTGTGTGCGTGTGTGTGTGCGTGTGTGCGTGTCAATCGCATCTTTATGTAAAACGAAAACCGAATAAAAATGATCCTGATTCAACGTTGATGATTCTGGAGGCTGTCCGCGGTTGTTCGGAGCGTTCGGGGCGCCTCAGGAATTGCGTGTCAGAGCTTTCCCCGAGTCATCACATCGTCCCGTAACACTAACGCAGTTAACGGGATTCTGGTCAATATCTGCCCCGCCGACAGTATGGTGACGGTAACTCGAAGGTGAAGCTGCCTGGTCCCGGGTTCCAAAGGCCTTGTCTTGCTAAAAGCAGACGTTGGCTCCTGCAGAGTAAAAAAAAATGGAGACACCAGCAGAACGGCTGCCGGAGATACGAGAGAGGCGGGGAGATATTAACACGGCCTGCAATTCCAGTTCCTTTGCATTACAACCAGGGATACACAAGATGCTCGTCGGAGCGATCGGTGGCGGCTCTCCCCCCCACCCCCCCTTTGCTTCCCGCCACGGATGTACTGGTGCCACACCACTGGTTTCGGAGATCCCAGTACAGGAACACTAGAAAGTCAACCCAGAGGTATCCCGAGACGAGTGGTGTCCTGAAATCTAATTAGATTAAAAATAGCGACGCAGTCAGGGGAAGACAGAATGGATTCTCTCCCTCTGCCCCCCCTCTCTTCCTCTCTCTCCCTCTGCCTTCCTCTCTCTGCCCCCCCCCCCCCCCCCTTCCTCTCTTCCTCTCTCTCCCTCTCTGGGTCTTTCTGCTTATATAGCATCTGTAGCAGTATAAATATTTTTCCATATCCCCTTTTTCCATTGTACAAAAAAAGAATCCTACATCAGTATGATCCTATGCTTCACCAGTATACTCCTATACATCACCAGTATAATCCACCAGTATAATCCTATACTTCCCCAGTATAATCCTCTACTTTCCCAGTATAATCCTCTACTTCACCAGTATAATCCTATACTTCACCAGTATAATTCTATATATCACCAGTATAATTTTATACATCACCAGTATAATCCCATACTTCACCAGAATAATCCTATACCTCACCATTATAATCCAATACATCACCAGTATAATCCAATACTTCACCAGTATAATCCTATATATCACCAGTACAATCTTATTCATCACGAGTATAATCCCATACTTCCCCAGTATAATCCTATACATCACCAGTATAATCCTATACTTCACCAGTATAATCCTATACTTCACCAGTATAATCCTAAACATCACCAGTATAATCCTATACTTCACCAGTATAATCCATCAGTATAGTCCTATAATCCACCAGTATAATCCTATGCATCACCAGTATAGGATAAATGGAAAGCGAATGGAACCTGGATCCCATTAGAGAGTCTAAATTCCTCTATAGGGGGCGGGTTTACCTGTTAGGGGATGTGGTGGTGGACTTCAGACCATATCAATACATGGCCTGGGGTTGCTTAAACACACACAATCGCACTTGCACACACAAAAACACTTTTGCATTATCCCTATTGGTTTGATTTGGGTCACCCCTCGTAGCATGTGCAAATGACTGTACACATCGTTGGATACAGCGTTGTTACAGATACAACTTGAGTCAACTGTGTTGAAATCAAGTCGGGGGGAATGCTGCTGTTGACTTCAGCCGGGCGGACTGCTGGCCTAGTCAGGGTGTGTGTGTGTGTGCGTGTGCGTGTGCGTGTGCGTGTGTGTGTGTGTGTGTGTGTGTGTGTGTGTGCGTGTGTGTCTGCGCGTGTCTGCGACACACACGGCCATTCAGCCTGTGCTGCACTCGCAGCCAGCCAGCCAGCCAGACAGACAGACAGGCAGACAGACAGACAGGTGAACCATCCGGTAAACACACCATCTGTAAGTCTGGGTGGCGACGGAGCCCGCTTCATTCTAATACCAGGAGGAGTTTTGCTGCAAAGCTGCTGGAAGGTTCCTGCTCCCAGTGGACACCAAGGAGGGAGTGTGCAGAAACCAGGAGGCAGATGCAGATGCAGGGACCGCGTGCGTGCGTGTGTGTGTGTGTGCGTGTGTGTGTGTGTGTGTGTGTGTGTGTGTGTGTGTGTGTGTGTGTGTGTGTGTGTGTGTGTGTGTGTGTGTCTGTGTGTCTGTGTGTCTGTGTGTTTGTGTGTGTGGGGTAAAGGAATACGGGACAGCAGTGAGGAGATCGAGGGAAAAGGGGGGAGAGAGAGAGAGGGAGAGGGAGAGAGAGAGAGAGAGAGGCAGTGGAGGGGGAGAGAGAGAGAGAGAGAGGGAGAGAGAGGGAGAGAGAGAGAGAGAGAGAGAGAGAGAGAGAGAGGCAGTGGAGGGGGAGAGAGAGTAATGCAGAACAGAAAGCAGCCAGAGAGCTGCAGAGGGGAGAGAGACAAACCTGAGATAGGGGGAGGGAGGATGGGTTGGTGTGCAGCAGAGAGGGAAACTGAGAATGATACAGGGAGGAATGGAGAGGGAGACAGACAGAGAGACATAGACAGAGAGGGAGACAAAGAGAGCCTGTACCGAAGACCCACTCCCCATTGGTCGAGACCCTCACCATGTAGTGTAGACCCACTCCCCATTGGTCGAGACCCTCACCATGTAGTGTAGACCCACTCCCCATTGGTGGAGCCATCTCATCATGTACTGTAAACCAACGTCCCATTAGTGGAGCCATCCCATCAAAATGTACTGTAGACCAACGTCCCATTGGTGGAGCCATCCCATCAAAATGTACTGTAGACCAACGTCCCATTGGTGGAGCCATCCCATCAAAATGTACTGTAGACCCATATTAAGGCCCACATGAAGACAGCAATGACCTTCACGCAAACACATACAAACACGCACTGGCACACACATACACGCACACACATATATCCTCAGCCACTTCTGAACACACTTGAGCCTGCGTGTGAACGTGTGATTTTGATGATTCAGAAGCGATGAGTATCATGGCTGAATCAACAGACAATGCGGATGCATAGTCATTAGAAGTTATAACTGGTATTTGTGTGTTATTATTCATACTTCTGGGGACCAAAATGTCATTCATATTATAGG
>NC_136945.1:18478441-18508441 GCF_949987615.1 Pollachius pollachius | reverse complement strand
GGCAGACAGATACAGAGACACACACAGGCAGACAGACAAATGTAGAGGGCAGACAGACACAGAGACAGACAGACAGACAGAAACAATGATAGAGCAATAAAGAGAGGAGGGAGAGACAGAGATACAGGCAGACAGACAGAGACAAAGGCAGGCAGGCAGACAGACAGATAGACAGGTTTAAAGACAGACAGGTGGACAGATACAGACACATTTCAAGACAAGCATGGGTTTATAATCCTATATCTTGAATGTAAGCTTATGGTTGAGCGATCATTTGTCGAGTGTAAGGATGTGAAACAAGGAGACATGTCCACATTTACCGTCGGGATGAGTGTAATTACACTTACAACGGGACCTGTTTAACAAACGGATCTGGCCTCAATCGAGGGCAATAGTGTCGTTGAACCAAAGCATCGACCAACCACCGCATGTTACTCAAATGTTTTCTATTGATAACAATATCGTTTTACCACCTTCTGGACCAAACCATGTCCTACCCTTGGAAACCTATTCCAGCAAGCATCTGCGAATGGTATAAGGTAATAGTTCCGTCTGGATTTATTCCCTCATAACACGGTTAATACTCAGTGTCCTATATAGACATGAAAAGGGCCTATAAAAGAAGCATATGCAGTGATTTGATTGGTCAGTAGCCTATACATATCATAAGGATGGACACTGTAAGGTTTGACCTACTGTGGATGCAAACTAGCCCAACTCTGACTCACAGAATGGGTTTGAGTCCTGTCGATAAGTGAATAAATATAACTGACTCATCCTAATGCCATATAGTAACCTACAGGACACCGTGTCTCCAGCCGGGCAGTGTGTGTGTATGTCCTAGGGTCCGGCGTGACATCGCCCACGGACCATCCTCATTAACACATCACTTTGGATATCACACACTCAATTATAATTAAGTAGCTGGTCTCTGCAGCCCTTGATTGAGCAGCATGAAATAAATGAAATGCATTCATAGAATTAGATAAACGCAACAAATACAACAGTCCCTGGCTACAACACAACGCAACACAACCGGCTACAGCCGAGACACACGGCACGTTTCAGGTAACCAAGCCAACCTCGAAGGACCTCTAAGCCTCCTTCCAGCGACGCTCCATCCATTGATCACATCGGCTCAAGGTGAGCCCCGGCAACGGAGCCAGCTTCAACCCAGCCACCCCTACTCACGTGCACCGTCCGATCCGTCCCGCAGCTGATCACACACACACACTCAACACTAGCATCCAACAGCTCCCGTCTCTGTCTCTGTAAGACGCCCCCACCCCCTTTCGATCCGAGCGTGTCCGTCTAGTGACCGGGGCGCTTAGGCGGTGACAGCGTTTCCAGCAGTATAGGCGTTATCGGGGAGCAGCTCCGTGACTCCTCCAGTGACGGCGTCAACCGCCGCGTCAGCAGAGACGGCGGCCGCAGACCGCGACGCAGAGTCCTGCGCCGAGGGGCCAGGCGGCACAGGGAAACATCTCAGTGGGCTGCACCTCAAGTCTGGGATCACTAAGGCTCTTAACCGACCGCACCAGCCGAACCGAGAGGTGGAGGCTGGCCAGAGACAGGGTGGGGGGGGGGGGGGGGGGGGGGCTGCACTGGTGATGGGAGGAGGGATCGGGACACCGGCAAATTAATTACATGTAGGGAAAAGCCCGTGGTGGTTGTTGGTGGGGGCCAGGCTGGTCCACGTCTCCCCCCCCCCCCCCCCTCAGCAGCATGGAGGCTGGCTCTGGGCAGCAGCCTCAGTTTGCGCCATGCAATGCGAGGCGCCGAGCTCCCAGATCAGGAGAAAGGCGATGCATTCTGCTGTTGATCATATCTGCCATCGCCCCGGGCCCTTAAATAACCTTTCGTCCAGGTCGGCCCCCCCCACCACCCATAACACAGGCCCTAGAGCCTAGCCTAGCCCATCAGAACTCCTACAGCGGGGCTCTGCTAGGGGAGGAGGTAGGTCGATCACGTTTTAGGAAAGACATCGTCCTCCCTTGAATGGTTCAACTATGACCTCATTCCTGACTATTGACGCCGAATGTCGTCTTCCCCTAAGAGGTCCGCGGCCCGTCGTGGACCGGCTGGTCTCCGTGAGGAGGGCTCCTGTTTACTGAGGTGTACCGCCAGGGCCGGAGCCTGAAAATGCTGCAGTGTGGCTCAGTGGTGCTGAGCAGCACAGAGCGGCTGATCCGTTCCCCGGGACGTCTGCAGCTCAACGCCCGTCGCTGTGGGTTCATCACCCCTTCATAGCCCAGCGACAGATTCAGAATAAAACCTAACTATAAACAGTGAATAGTTGGAATACAAATATTATAAAGGTCTACCACACCCGCGGACCGTCTCTGAACGACGGAGCCTCCGAGCGTCTCTCGGATGAACTTGTGAGCCTGCAGACCTTACCGCCGCGTTACAAAACACATCTTCTACCTTCGCTCCTAAAGAATGAACGATGGCCCACGGCCCCCATCACAACTAGTGCCGAACTCAGACGCACCTCTCCTCCTCACGCAGCGGAGAGATGGGGTGGGGGGGTTCGGGGGGTGGGGGTGGGGGTGGGGGTGGGGGGTGTCGCGGAGAGGTGGTGGATTAACTCACATTATACATGCTCCAACGTTACATGATGGGGGCCAACCCTGATCCACCGGGCCCAGACCCGAGGACCAGACCCGGGGACCACCTCCCGCACAGGGGCGAGCACACGCCACCACACGCACCGAAGTTTGCCGTGCTGCTGCCTCCCATCCCGTAGCCAGTATGCGTCTGTTTCACATTCTGACACATCGAGATGTCATCCCGCCAGGCCAACACCCCGATCGGGCTCCCGGCCGTCTGTCTGCACCGCGCTACTGCGGGACACGGCGGCCCGCCTGCTCGGCAGAGGGGCCGAATCGAGCCCACTTTTAACCCGGTGTTTCGCATGCATATCGGGCCGTGGATTGGCAAGGAGCCTCCGCGGGAGGAGGCGAGGATGCTGAGAGAGGGACCGCTCTGCGGCAGAGGGATGCGGTCAGCAGAGCCGGAGGACTCGGCGCATCCCGCCCCACCGATCAGCCACACAGGACAAACACATGGTCTACTTACTTTTTCTCGTATTAAAAGAAATCCAGAAAGATGTCACTGAAGTGCAGATGTGGAAAAGAGTCGAGAGTGACTGCGGCTGTCGCCATATTGTTGCTGCTATCTCCCTTCCCGGTGCGCGCGGCTCCGCTGCATAATTGATGACTCTCAGCAGATTGTTAGGGAGCGTCGCTAAATGCCTTCGGTTACAACAACCGACAGAGACCGCAGCAGCGTAAGCAAAAAGACCCCTAAAATAAGCGATGTAGTCAACCAAGACGTTAGACGTGGTTTTTGGTTAGAAATCATAACGTTTTTATCTAGGTTGATAGGAATGATATATCGCGTTCAATATATTTGATACTCACCCTGGACAGACAGCCTGATAAGGGATCGGCCTGCAAGGTGCATCTGACGCTAAACCTTTCTGCTTAGTTTGAGTTGTTAGAGCTGGAAGCACGTTGGACCTCCAGCGATGTCTTCTAAGATGATCCCTTAACTCACACTATGGGAAGGGCGACCTCAAGTTAATCTAGTAACATTTGGTAGTGGGCTTATCTTAAATAAAGGCTATTTTACCAAGGCCGTCATCAGCCCAACCTTAGCATATTAACCCTAAATGTGCACGTTTGGTTTAGGTCTTTCAAATGAACATAGTTAAACATTTTACAAGCCATTTAAACTTAAGACATAAAAATGACATATGTTGATAATTCCGTTAGGAATTAATGCAAACCAATGCAAGTGACAAATATACTCAAAGACCATGGCCAAAGGATTCACTCATTTGGAGATTTTTAACTAACGCCTTGTTATATGACACATGTCAATCAATAGTCCATCAAGGGATGTTATAGGCTTCATATGTATAAGTGTTGGCCAAACCATGCATTTTTCTTTATTCTCAGTTAAAGTTAAAGTAAGTCGTGTTTGAAGTCAGGTCAGTGAGGTCTGATTGAACGGTACTCAAACATATCGCGGTAATATTCTGCAATCGTCGATTTATGTCACGTGATCGTGGTGATTTGTTTCTTTCTTGTGAAATTCCTGATTAAGTTGATTGCAGTTTTTAAATTAAGCTTACTTTCTAGTTTGTCAGAACAGTACTTATGGAAAATTAACTACTGTTCTGAAAATTAGTAATTGGCACAGAATCCTAAAACTAGGCCTGGTGTTGCTATGCACTAAACATAACCATATTATATATATATATGTATATCCATGTATCTATAGTGAACATTATGAAGAAAGAAAATGTCAAGGAACTAGAAGAAGAGAGAAAAAAAATGCAAAAAAGCATGAATATAAAAAAAGATGACCCCAAATCTCCTCCATGATGTGGATTAATAAATGTTAACTGGTCAGTTATAAACATGTTAATAACTGATCGGAGAGACATCCCTCCCCAACGAGAGACGTGTTGGGGTTCATAGATGAATCCCATGAACCCCAACGCGTCTCTTGTTGCTCAGCAAGCTCTCCTGAAACGGCTTGTGAATCTTTTCATGTGTTGATAATTGAAACAAGTAATAAAAGAAGAAATTATAAAGTTTCAAATCAACATGTATTTTATTTTTTTGGGAAACATTGTGCAAACATAGCCTCTAAGCCTCAACCACCGTAACCTCGGTATGGGCCGTTGACCAGGGAGCCTTCTGCGACCACTCAGGGCGCGTCTTCCAACCGATCCATGGTGAAGGAGAGACGATCCAGGCAGGTCAACAGTATTGGGGGCGTATCCATGACTATTGATTATTTCCTAATTGCAACGTCCTGATGCTTACATTCACATTTACATTCAGGGCATTTAATAATAATAATAATAATAATTGTAAAGCGTCTAAAGACGCTTAACAAATAAGAAAGGAATACATACAGACAGTACAGACACTCAAACAAAAGGGAAAAAATAAACAACAGCACAACAATAGGCAACACATTAAGAGAGCGGGAGAGAGTGGAAGATGGCGGAGGACGATTTGTCAAATGTTGTAGGTGGTCCTGAAGAGAGGTTTTAAGTTGACTTTTGATTGAACAGTGTGTTAGAGTTTCGGATGGCCAGAGGGAGGGAGTTCCAGAGGGTAGCAGTGCTTTTATCCAAAGCAACAATAAGTCCATTTGTTAGAAGAAGAGATACAACAATATATCGCTGTTGGTACAGTAAGGATGTTCATAGCACCAAGTGCCAAGCACTACGATCGCAAGGTTAACCAATTCCCGTATACAACAAAGAGAGCGTTGTGTAGCATCTTATCCTAGCTAAGTACTATTCTTAAGTGCATGGATGTACAACATACAATAAGTGCGTAAGAGGGGATGCTCAACTGAAAAGCAGAGAGGAAACGATATCTAAGTGAAAGCACCTATGTGTTTGGAGTCAGGGGTCAAGGTCAGGGTTGAGTGTTGCTGGGTTAGGCTGTTGTGCCCCCCCCCCCCACCCCTGGCTTGCACCCACACTGAGCTCCTGTCCCTCGGCCCCCAGGATCACCACACAAAAGAATAAGACTAATATCTCTGCATGCCTCCATTCCTGATCCCTGCATTGGTTTATTTATTACATGGGGAATACTGTATCGATGACATGTTAATCTATATGATGTCATATGTTAATGAAATGTTAATCTCACTTGTGTTGACATGGTCATGAAAACACATTGCTAATTCTACCCGGCCACAGATGGTGAAGGCATGAGAGGCTTTGGTAGCCCTGTGGCACGGCAGCACAGTGTTCTTCTTCTTGTTCTCCTCCCCCAGGCCATGTTCTCCTCCACCATATCACCAGTAAGAGCTCAGAGGGGAGTCTTACAGAAGTCCTCTCATATCCCTGCTAGGGGTTCCTATAGGATGGGGAAGAGGCAGCCTGTTTTAAAACCACCTGGATGTTCGTTAAGATAAACAATGTACGGCTCTTATAGTTCAACTGAAGGGAATCCTCACAGAAATCCACCCAGCTCCTTACAGAGAACATGGGTTCTCTGAACATGGGTTCTCTGCCCAACCAGGAGAGCCTTGTTCTAGTGAGTCTATGAAGCACATACATCAAATGAATAGATGTAGGACCACTGCATCACGTGAACATCATATTATTGTTGTTAACGCTCATATGAATTGTTAAGCTATGTCTCTACCTGGTGGGATGACTTTGAACTGCAACCATAACGCACATTTACCATGGGAGAGATCGAATCTATACACCAGAATGATTATACAAATTACATATATTAAAAAGGTTCCTTATCAAACTATTAAATTGGCGTGGCCAGGATTTCTCCATAGCGTCTGTGTTGTCTAATGAGATCCTCCGAGTTCTGATGCAGATATGCAGACGTCTAGAAGGGTCTCAGGCAGAGACATGACGAGGTGGGAAGTCATATTGTATGACGTCAGAAGGTGGGATAGCATCCAATGACGCAATCACTATCCTACCATCAGAAAACTGTTGAGTGTGTCCTTTATGGTGGCCACTCATGGTCCACAGAAATACCTGGATGAGACGAAAAAAATAATAATCATATTAAAATTTGCAAGTGTTAGTGGATGTACATTTGGTTTGTTTCTGGTCCAATGTCTTTCATAAACTGGATGGATTTCTGTGGTTCGACACAATATCGCCGACGATGCAGTAGTCTGACTGTTAGTTGCACTGGTGCTCTGATTTGCGATATAAATCCCAATGCGGAAGCTGAATAATAACCCTGAATAAACAGTAGTCTGATCACAGGCCGGAAGTTTGCCTCCTGACAACGTCCCTCCCCGAGCAGATCGGAAGTTTCTGAAAGCGTCGCTCCCTTATCAGGCCGGAAGTTTCCCGCCTGGCAGCGGCGCTCTCTGGAGCCAACCGGATGTTCCACCCCTGACAGCTTCTCCCCCTCGGCAGAGCGTCAACATGGAGCTGCTTATGAACTTTCTTACCTTGTTCTTTAAAGTGTTGACGTTGCCGCTCCAACTGATCGAAGCAGTTGGTCTCTACCAATGGTACAAAGGCTTCTTCGCGTTGCTCATGTCCAGAATTTCCGTTTCGTACAATGCGAAAATGGACGACAAAAAAAAGGATCTGTTCAGCAACCTGCCGGACTTCAAGAAACCCTCCGAGCCGCTAACCGTCCTAGAGATAGGCTGCGGGACCGGGACCAACTTCAAATACTACCCACCTGGCTGCAAAGTCATCTGCACCGATCCAAACAAACACTTCAAGAAATACCTGGAGAAGGGTATGAGCGAGAACAGCCACCTGTCTTTCGAGAGGTTCTTGGTGGCAGCCGGGGAAGACATGGGGTCGATTGAGGACGAGGCGGTTGACGTCGTTGTGGCCACCCTGGTGCTGTGCTCGGTGCGGGACATGACCCGCACCATCCAGGAGGCCCACCGCATGCTCAGGCCCGTGAGTAGACCACTTGTTGCGCATGGACCCAGATATTTATTCTGGGTCCAGCCCAGGACTAAACTAGGCCTAGCCCTGTCTCTGAAATATCGTATCTATTTGGGGTTATCCCGTATTTGCAACCAAAACAATGAAGCCTTTCTAATAAAATGAAGAGGCCAAAATACTTTAACAATGAACACATCACTGTTTCAGTGTGTGTGAATGTAATGCAAACGTACCCAGCTACATTAGAGCATGAGCCTGCCTTCACCAGCCAGGAGGGTGCATGTGGGGTCATAACTGGGGCTGTGTTGGCAGGGGGGAGCCCTCTTCTTCATGGAGCATGTGGTCGCAGAGCGCTCCTCCTGGACCTACTTCTTCCAGCACGTTCTCCAGCCCATGTGGTACTACTTTGGCGATGGCTGTGAGCTGACCCGGTCGACCTGGAACGACCTGGAGGCCGCTGGGTTCTCCGAGCTCAAACTGAAACGCATCGAGGCTCCCCTCAACTTCCTGATCAAGCCACACATCGTGGGCTACGCAGTCAAGTAGATTTAGCCTGATATCCAAGTCACAACACTGAGAGAATGACCGAACGTTCCACTTAAAGGTGTAGTGTGTAGGGTTTAGTGGCATCTAGTGGTGAGTTTGCAGATTGCAGCCAACTGAATACCCCTCCCTTTCCAGCGCCGAAGCTACGGTGGCCTGTGAGGGGCCAAAAATTATCAAATTGTCTATGACCGCGTCGAGTTGCCAAGTGAAGATGTTCCTTAATAGATGTATAAATTGGATTGTGTTACCTACTCCGTTAAGCTATAGCTCATAGCATAGATCTTTCTAAGTAACTGAAAACGCTATCTGTACTTATTTTCATGGGATAACACACCAAGTAAAACCGTTTTGAATATTTGAACCATCTTCTACCGAGTCTGTTCCGTTAGATGCCACTAAACTCTACATACTTTGATTAATTAGAGCACCTTTAATGTTTATCAACACAAATCACAATCCGCAGCACTTCTGTGGGAGACAGAAATGAAATTCCATGCACAAATTCATTCAATTAATTGCTACAAGTTTACTATATCAAAATGCATCTAGTGTGGCCAGTGCTTATGGCGTTTGGTGTAATCTAGGCATAGAAATATCTACCAAACTGCTGATATAGTTAGAATACAAGAGCCTACAGTGTTACAGCTTTGAGTTTAAGGACATGTGTTTTTTGTGAGATCAGAGAATATCTTAGAGTGTTTACCAATTTATACACCCACTTCATTATTTTAATGGTGTTATTTTCACATTAAAGATCTAGTGAGTGAGTAGCGGCGGATTCAACCGGGGAGGCTAGGGACTGTCCATATCTGTTAATCAAGTACAGACAGATCGAAGGCCTTTGACCTTGATACTCAATAAACCTACATCGTTAATATGTAATAAAACAGTGTGGATCACAGACGTTTCCTACCGCCTGGTTTTGTTGCAGAGTGGGTTAGCTTTGATCTGCCCCTACTCTTACTCTAACCCAATTTTAACCCTACCCTAACCCTACTCTTACCTTACTCTAAACCTACCCAACTCTAACAATGTACAATTGCACTTTTCTTATGGAAATATTTACACAAACAAACATACTGTTATCTGCCATGTGGCATCTAGTTTTCCTTTAATAGACACATTTTTGTTTTTAGATTTAATTATTCTATAGGTCACCCATAATGTAAGCTCTGTTCAGCAAAGAAACGGCCAGTGAAGCATGGCGGTGTATTTCTACCACGATGGCTCAACAACAGCTGTAGCTCTGACCCACTTATTCATCTATCCTTAGACTAATGTCACGTGACCCACTCATGCCACAGTACGGAAAAGAGACTTTATCAATGAAGGCCTGGTTGATTGACTGTCTGGTGGAATATCATCTGTAGCCCAACAGCGCCCTCTGGGGGACAGGCCTCGAACATACACGAGCCTTGTCGCTCTCGCTTAGACAACAAACTAATCTTTTGATCTTCTGAGGTCTCAGCGTCTTCCGTCTGAAGGTTCGTCGGGGTAATGGAGGTTTTTATGAAACTATGCAAAATCCTTTGTTTAATGCTCACGTTGCCGCTGTGGATACTGGAGCTGCTGGGCTTGTACGGTTTATACAAACGGGTGTTTCCTTTCCTCGCCTATAACATAACATTTTCGTACAATGACAAAATGCACAAAGTGAAGCGAAACCTTTTCCGTAACATCCACAACTTCACCAATAAGGACCAAACTCTGCGGCTGCTGGAGATCGGCTGTGGGAGCGGGGCAAACTTCCCCTTCTATCCGGGGGGCTGCACCGTGACCTGCACAGACCCCAACCCGCACTTTGAGCGGTACCTGAGGAGGAGCATGGAGGCGAACACGCACCTGACTTACGAGGCGATCTTAGTCATGTCCGGTGAGGACATGACAGGGGTCGCCGACCAGAGCATGGACGTGGTGGTCTGCACGCTGGTCCTCTGCTCGGTCCGGGACGTCCGACGGGTCCTGGAGGAGACGCAACGCATCCTCAGACCGGCGAGTACGGGGTCATGACGTCACAGGGTCACGTCCCTTCTGGTTTTGTTGTGTTTCTCCTCGTTAAGATCATGTGAACGACTTGGACCCGTTCCCTGAACCGGGTTAATCTGTCACGGCTCCCTGTGTCGGTCATAGATTAGTACATCGTTTGTAATGTATGGTTTATGGATGCATACAGCACCTTATCCCTGCTAGAGCTATTTAGTCTAACCATTCAACTGACGAACACCCTAGCAGACTTTATGACCCCTGATAACCGAGGGGATGATTGGCTGATTACAGGGCGGGGCTTTCTACTTCATGGAGCACGTGGCCTCGGCCCGCCGGTCGTGGACCTTCTTCTTCCAGTACGCACTGCAGCCGGCCTGGTACTACCTGGGGGACGGCTGCGTGACCACCAGGGAGACGTGGAAGGACCTGGAAGCCGCCGGCTTCTCCTCGCTCCACCTCTCACACGTGGAGGCCGCGCAGGTCACCTTCATCATCAGGCCGCACGTCCTGGGCTGGGCCATCAAGTGAGGACGGGTGGGTCAGGACCTTACCCTACTGGTTACGGTTACATTCAGATTGAGGAGCCACACCCGGCCTATTTGACAGAAAATATATTTTATTTGCTTACAGGATCGGAAAGTCATCGTTTGCTTTTTTTTTTAACCTCACTGGAACAAAACACAAAAGGATACAAAATAAATATTACCTGGACAGTTGTGCTTTTCCCTGATTGTCTAAGTAACAGCCAAATTAAATCAACACAGATCGATCCTCTGGTCTAATGCCCTTTATGTTCTTCTGCACAAAAGAAAGAATGACAGTTGTAACATTTATTACCAAGGGAATTGGGTCGGTTGGTAAGGTTGGTACAGTCACGTTATGTGAACAAAAAATCCTCCGGATGCTGTAACAATTGGAAAAAAGAGCCATTGCTTTTGCAAAAAAAAAATAAGGAATACGCAATATTGTGGGAAGCAAAAGAGACAATTAGAAAGTGTCAGTAATAAAAATCACAATTTAACATTTGCTTTACTCAGAATATACACAAGTAGAAATGACTTAGCATAGCAAATATGTTAGCTTGATAAAAACAGCAGGTTAAAACAGTCCATTTCTCAATTTTTTTAGATCGTAATGCAAAACTTGTATCACTATCAATAAAAAAAAAAACAACGGAATATCGAGATAAAAAATAAGCCGGTTTTCCCAGATAAGCACATGATATCTGACGGGAGCGGCCATCCTAGTCCCGTGCCGGGAACGTTTCGGAATGCTATCCCGGAACGCTATCCTGTCTTCACACAATACAGGTCCTTTAACGTTTTCAGTTCCTCGATCAGAGTCTTGTTCTGGTTCTCCAGAACCGCCACGCGGTTTTCCAGACATTTCACGTATTCCTTTTTCTTGCGCCGGCATTCCCGTGCGGCCTCTCTGGAAAGATGAGCGGAGAAAGAGTTTAAGGTCCGGGTCGGATCAAAGTTTGTCAATAATAAAATATATTCTGAAATAACGCTCAGAAACTGGGCCGACTGCATATCAACACTGGGACGTTTAAACTTGTTATAAATCATTTAAAATGAGTCCCATGCTTACTGTTGGTAACCTGACACCAGTTAGTCCCTCTATGTAATGTTATCCATGGTTATACAGCAGGTAGACCTGCAAATACAGTCCAAAACCATCGTCTGCTGTAGGACCCATGAGAAATCTCTGTAGGCCATTCACTCTACGCTACCAACCGGCAGTGGTGGGTAGCAACGCGTTACAAGTAACGCAAATAAGTATAAAAGTAAATTTTTCGGGTAACGAGTACTTTTCACGTTGCTTTTTTAAGTCTTTAATTTTACTCTTACTCTAGTAAATATTTGATTTTGAATTCTACTCTTTTCTCAAATACATACATACATTCCATTGTGAATTCATTAAAATGAGTATTTTGATAAAGACATTATCTTTGTTGACTGGACTACAAGCGTACACGTTAGCGACGCGCCCTCCCTAGGTTGCAACATTGCTGCGATTCCATAGACGAGGAGACAGTCGACTGTTGCGTTGGGACTGAGGACTAGGATCTAGGATCGCATGGATGCAGACACGCAGGAAGATATTTTCGCCAGGGGGTGCGGGGTTACGGTCCACGTAGAGTTTATATAATTCTAAACATACTATGTTACACTGTATTCTGCAGACCACTCAGGAACTTGTTTGTCATTGTTGTGTCTGGCTCTGTGAGTGTGCGTGCATGCTATGCGTAGGCTGGATCGCAATCACGTCAAGACAAATCTGATTGGCCAATCAGCTAACCAAGCCTTCCTCGTTTGTGTTCAATTGGTTGTGTTCCTACAAAGCTCTTGCCTTTTGTCCCATGCACAGAGCTTAGTGTAAATTTGTTTGAAATTAAATTACATTTTTTGTTGTTCATATTGCTGTAGGCTTATGTATGTTTAATGAACAATACACACAATGAAGCAACTTGTGAAGAAATGTTTTAAGAGTGCATCTCTTTCTCTCCCTCACTCACACACACACTGTCTTTTTCACTGATCCAAGCACTCAAATACAAAAATGTAAAGTAACTTGTAATTTGAGTAACTTTATAACAAAGTACTTTTTTACTCTTACTCAAGTAAGTTTTCCAATTGGAATATTTACTTTTACTCAAATAGATTTCGAAGGAAGTAATTTTACTTGAGTATAGATTTTCAGTACTCTACCCACCACTGCCAACCGGTTCACTCTACGCTACCAACCGGTTCACTCTACGCTACCAACCGGTTCACTCTACGCTACCAACCAGTTCCCTCAGCTACTAAGCAGTCCCCTCGAACCTACTTGCAGGTTTGTAGGTAAATCCCTACTTCTTAATATGTAATCAACCCGTACCAAGGCCCACTAAAGAAAGTCCCACCTGTTTTTTGCGAGCCGTATCTCCCTCTTCATGGTGGGGTCGTCGCTCTTGGTGTGGGATGACATGCTGACCGGGGAGCTCATCACCACCGTCTGGCCCAAGGAGCTCTGGGCGGGGGTGTGGATCTGGTACGTCTGCATCTCTCCTCCGGCGCCTGCAGAGGAGACAGGCCGTGACTTCTCACCGCTGACCACGGCTGGTTCGTCTCTCCTAACACGCGCCGATCCAAATCAATGGATCAAGCTTTAGCTTCATTCATAGTTACTACTGCGACAAGCCAACGTGAACCCTAGCAACTACCAGCTACTTCACGACAACAACAGAATCTAATCTTTCTATATTTCCCCGTAAAAAAAAAGGTTATTTGGAACAAAATCATGCACATGCCGAAATGATGTTGGAACGCTTGGGTTTCTGCTTACAATACAACATGTCTTGCACACCTTGTACGACCACCTGGTTGCTAGGCACCAGTATCTGTTGGCCATCGGAGGTCTGGGCGTACTGCAGGATGGTGGTCCCCTGCTGGGCCGAGGCCGCAGTGGTCATGGTGAGCGCCTGCAGGCCCTGGAGGCCGTCGGAGCCGGGGTTCGCCAGCTGGATCGTACCGTTGGCGGCGATGGTTACTGGAGGAGACGAGCAGAACCAAACAGAATCAGAACGCTGGGCTGTGGACACCTGGGAACCTCGAAGCCCCTCCCTGAAAGGGCCCAAGCCTACATTAGCAACCGTAACTAGGGGGGGGGGGGCCGACGACGACGAAAAGGCGGTGTGTACCCGGCCGGTCCGACACAGACGGCCACAGAGCAACACATACTTTTCCGTCCTGCTCGAGGTGAATGCACACTAACGTTATGGAGACAGTGGGAGATCAATCGTACAAGGTGCGAGCCAAATCACAGCTTGCTGCAAACTAATTGAAAGCAGGATCATTTAGCTTTGCTAGCAATGGGTGGAAACATGTTAGATAATGAAAGCAATAGAGTCATAACTAAAACACAGCTTCAAACTAATCACTATATCGAATGTCCCTGCTGTGCTGGAACATTGTTGTCCCTCATGTTGATTATCAAACTTTGGTCCAAACGTCGGTAAATAGTTTAAATACGCCACGTTACTAACCCAGGACGCTGTTCCACATATTGTGTGTTCATAGAGGTCTCTTCACAGCCCATGGTTTACATTTAGCAGACGATTTTATCCAAAGCCACTTACAATAAGTACATTTTCCAGCAGCAAGAGAAACACCAAATGGCTGTCGGTACGGTAAGGGTGTCCATGAGCTTCACGTACTGTACTGTCCGGAGCTGGTCTGGTAGATGGGCGTGGACGAGGGCATGACGCCCGTCACCGCGGTGGAGGTTTCCTTCCCCACCTCCTCCCCCGACAGGTCATTCAGGATCTTCCTGTAAGATGGCCGCCGGGCCAGGACCTCGCGGGACCTCTGGCCTGCAGTCTCGCTGTCGTCAGAGTCCGAGTCGTCAGAGTCAGAGCCCTGCACCAGACAACGGCATTGAAAAGTGTGCATGAAGAAAAGAGGTTTGAACAGAGACGTTTCCCCCCCAGAGGGCCGACTAGGCCGACTCTCTGTCACCCCTTCTGGACTACTGGCGCCACTGCACTGTCATGCAAAAAATAAGCAACTTTTCATTATTAACCTGTTTGTTTATTTTTTAAAACATAGATCCCCAAAGCACCCCCATAGATGTTACATTCAGTCATTATTATCATTGGAGAAATATTGTGGAAAATACCAACAGAAAAATAATGTTCTGGCATATCAGAATAAAACATAAGACTGTAGGAGGATCAGCTCATGAAGGGCCTAAAGCTGAATGTAGGCAGTATGAAGAGAAACAAACACAAAATGTGACAATAATAGAAATTACCCTACTTATTGGAATGTCCGTAAGCAACAGTATTATGAAACCCATTGCTACAAATCACACACGGAAAACTGTATTTGCTCATTAATGCCAGAAAAGGGTGTGTCAATGAGTAAAACGGTTGGAATGCACCCAAGCCCCATTGGACACCGGGGTCATACGAGGACCTCTCTGCAACGTGCACATCAGCACCGTGCACGTCAACACCACACCAACATAGTGACCCTCACACAGGCACGATCAGCGCCGGAGGGGTCTCACCTGTGCATTCTGGGCCTGGGGAGACTGGATGACGGAGGACTGGGCCGACTGGATCACACCCTGGACCTGGAACTGCCCCCCTGGCAGCTGCACCACCGTCACAGGGGAGTTACCCAGGGACATCTGGAGAAGAACCAACAGCAACCGTTGACGCTCTTTGCTTTAAGTACGCGATTTAAAATGGCGAACAAACACGAAAGGGGTTCAAACTTTTAACAGACGTGTGGCCATTTCACTTCTCTGTTATACCCCGGATATAAAACAAAAAACGAATATACAAGCACCTACGAGACGTGCTCACGGTTTAGCTCCTACTAAAACAGGGCTGGTTTAGGTCGCTTGGTACAGCCCTAGACACGTTAACCGCTCATGTTGACACTCAGACCCTGGGACCAGAGTGTATCTGTATGAACTCGTCCCAGGCTGAAGGCCTCTCTAAAGGAAGGCCAGACGATATCAAACCATGGTTGCTTGTATTTCAAGTGTTTGTCAAAAGCATTGTTCCCAAACATTCAGCGCCATATCTTTAACGTTGTTTAAGATGGATAATCACAGAGGGACCAGTATATATATTAATAGTAAATGTCGACCCGTCAATTTACAGCGATAGTTCAACTAAAAACGTTTAGGTTATGCACTATAGGGCTCAACAGATGATATCATTTACATTTTGAAACCCATCATGAACACAACGTTTCATGTCAGCCATGAGGTAGATTCAATGAGATGACTTTGCAGTACATCATAACTGTGAAGGATGTAATCATTTGATCCAGTCATTATTCAACAATACTGTTGAACTGATAAACATGAAAATAGGCATTCAAGTACTTCATTTTTATGAACTGGCCCGCTAATTTGGACATGGTCTCTCTGCAAATGTAACAAATATGTTGTGGCACCATCAAGGCCTTGACGGTTTACCTGCTGGGCTATCTGGGAGATCTGCGAGGCTGTGAGGGTGGTGGGGACCGTCATGGTCAGCGATTCCGTCCCGTTGCTGGCCTGTTCCTCCATGGTCACTGGAGAAAGTAAAGCAGTATTAACGCACCAGAAGGAGCGTGAATCGGGACGCAGCCCTATAGGCAGACGGGCTGCGTTCCGTTAGTTGATATTTGCCCTAAACATTCAGGTTATTATCACACAAAGTGCACAGAAGTGGTGACGCTTATCCCCTCGGACACGGTTCTACCAACTATCCACATCGCTGTCTAAACAAACTTCCCCGAACCTAAAGGCCCACATGATGTTGGGGGAACAGATCTACATACAGATGTGTTCCCTTGTGGTAACACACAAATATAGATAGTCTGAGGAAAGTAGTTTCCACCCCGCGTCCCTGAAGCTAACGCTGCTAGCCGCGGCGGGAGGCTAGCATCGAGGCTGACGTCACGGCGGGAAAAATAACATTTTATTTTATATAAAGATGTATTTTCGTCTCTGCGCTTCCCCGAAGTCTACCCGGGGACGGACGGGAGGCTCCCGTCTCTCGGTGAGCAAACATGTAACCGTGTCACTGGCACGACAGAGCCCGCGTCGACAGACGTCAGCGGCTCGGCAGCCATTAGAGGCGAACCTCCGCTTTAACCTCCGATGAGTAGAAACGACGAGGCTGACGCCGCCATGAGCGTCCGCCGCCCCGCGGAACACCGCCACCGCCCCACTGTTACCTGTCCGATGCCGACGCGACGGGTCTTGTGGACGGGCGGGATGTAGACGCCGACACTCTGTTCATTCACTTTAAATGTTTGGGGTAGAAAGGGTGCGGAAAATGAGTAATGAGCGCGCACATGGTAGTACGCAGGGTGTTAGCTTTAAGATGTAGCAACCAGCATTATGCTAACGGGAAGGGGCGGGCCTTTCCAGCGAGCCGCGTGACGTAGCGCTCCTCTCCGGGCCCGCCCATTGGTGGGATCTGGAGTCACAACAGTCCGTTGCCCAGAGGCACCAGAACGGTGCCACAGCCCATACATACTGTCACCAGGCCGCTGCTGGACATGGTCATGACTAAGGTATCACTGCTGCCTGTGTAGTTATCGTAATTGGTGGTTAATAGTAATTCTCTCTGCAGTTCCGCTTGGGTTATTGGACAATTCATTTAGACATGCCTTTTTCCACCATTGTATTCCAGACGGTAGACATAAGCGGAGACATATTGTTAATTTCCGTAGTGTGATGAAGATGCAATGATCAAAAAAATTAAAAGTGACAAGAGCTTTTTAACCATTTCTTTTTCTTTTATTAATATCCAAAACACCTCCCAAGCATCAAACGTTTGTCAGTAAATTGCCCGTCTGGACTTTAATTTATATACAGCATATCAAGGGTGCATACACAAAATATTCAAAAGACAACTCATGAGATAATATATAGTCTTTTAGACATCGTTAGTTAGCCATATAGTCATGTTGTTAACCATATGATCATTACAAAAATGTATAAGCATTGTGTATTTTTGACAGGTTGTGTGAGTTCTGCGACTGAACTGCACTGTAACCGATTGCATAGTGTGTAAGAAGACCCCTCATGGAGAAGACCAGAGAGGCCGGGGAAGCCCTTAGACTCCAGTGAAGCAGGCAGAGAGCCGGTGATGGACACTGTGGTGTCCAAAACCCTTCTTTGTACTTAGTGGGTTTGCGACGTCAGCCATATTGGAAGTTCTTTAACAAACATCAGCAATAGTAACAGATTATATTCACAGATTGCACCAAACGACCATTCGGTCCTTCCCTGCCTTGTCAGAGTTTTAGTTCCTGAATACAACTTGTATATATGTGTTTTATTTTTTAAACAAAACCAATATCTTCTTCCTGTGCTCTGCTTGGCCAGCGAGTCATGCAGACATTGCATGGTGGGCTTTGCATGTAAACTGAAAGCAGTTGGAACAGGATGCATTTCATTCCCTCAATGTGTCTTAAGTCACGTCAAAGCTTTTCTTTAAAGTAAGACATGGGACCCTAAAGAAGGGCCCATTACACCAGGTACCCTGGGAGGACTCTTAACTTAAGTAAGTGCACAGTATTCTTTAAGGGGCGCTATCTCATGTGGGAGTGTTCAAATAAATTGCAATGCTTCCCATCAAACAAATTATTTTTGTGATTTGTGAGTGAATGAAGTTGACACTTGAGTCTTGATAACTTACTCATAGTGATGTAAGATTCAATGAGTTCAAGATGAGGAAAATAATACACCCATTACCATGTTGACAGCAGAGGTTAGACACATCAACACGTAAAGAAGTTCACAGGAATGGAGCTAATTATTCCAAGTACAAGGAAAACCAAATAGAATACAAATTAATTACATGAAACATACAAATTATTTGTATGTTGTTCCTGATGTAACAAAGCCATATGCAGCACACACACACGTCTCACACACACATGCGCGCACACACACGCATACAGCTGTACAACACAAGTCGAATACATTAAATAACATAATTCCCCTATTATTTCTGCAAAAGACTACCTGTAATTGTCAGCCAAAACAGATTTCAGATTTCAGTGGCTCAGATTTTAAAATTGCATATATAAAGTATCTAATTCCAGTGATTTGATACAGAAAAAAAAATCTAAAACACAAGTGAGTCATTACAGTCATATTTTGTCAAAGAAAATAACAAAACAGGTGAACAAGGACAAATGAGACACTGATGAATTCTAAACAAATCTAAAGTACCCTTGGTTGGAGCTTTCGAACCTCAGGAGATCAAAATGAGAGCTATGAGGGTCTTGGTACCTTAAGGTGTTCTACAGCCTCAGGAGATGTGGAGAACACCTAGTTCAGCCGTACCAAAGCGGTCACACATTTGAAAATATCTGAGAGAAAACAGTCAAGTTGTTTTCCCATCACTCTCATCCACAATAAGATCCGAATCCTAAAGTCTGCAGAAGAAGACCATGGGACTAAAGACATTGGGCCCTTGATAAACTTCCATGGTTCCCAAATGGGTCCTCAGAGTGGTATTCCTGAATGTTGGTAATAATAATGCCTTTTTTCTAATAATAAAATAGATTCTTCTTTTTAGAAAGTGCAATGGCATAGTCATATATGTTTATTTTGTACTAATAGTGCTTTAACGTGGTCTGCTAATAGTCAGTGTAGCTCATTAGATCCGTATTTACAACGCCATTCCACTCCCTCGTCGCACAGCTTGGTTAGTCATCAAGAAACCATCGTTGAGGAGGATTAATTTGGTTTTTATACATTTATACAGATAAAAAAAACATTACTATACAGCGAAACACAGTTTTTCTAAAATACAGGAAGGCCTTTGTGGGTTCGATATACAAGTCGACCTCTCCAGTTCTACCTTAGTACCGTAGAGTTTCAGGGTTCAGGGATCTGCTAATGCGTGAGGCGGCAGGATGTAAATCAAAATGGTGGACTGGTGGATGGATATTTGGCTATTAGAAGTAGGGACAACGTACGTTCTTTTTTCATGATTATAATTATAAATAGTTGAGTTGCTAGATCGGAATGGCACATGGTCAAAAGGTGTTTCATTTGGATTAGGGGATTTTTCTTAAATTCTAAGGAAGAAATCCTGTTTTCAGAGGCTCAGGGTGAACTTCTGGAGTGCAAAGATTGGCGGCCACATCGCGTTAAAGTCTAAAAGGTTCTCGATTCCCCCCTGGACCTCACCTCCTCCGGGTAGATTGTTGTCAGAAGAATGATTGACCTCCACATCACCCAATCAGAGGAGGACAACCTTCCTGTTGAGTTTCTGAGAGCAAATAAAAGCATCGCACACATTTCCCTCCAGGTGAGGCGTAGCACGTTCTGCATTGAATGGCTCTGCCCCTTGGTGAACCCCCATCTGAGCACGGCCCATCTCCCCAACTCCCTCTGAGATACGCAGGGACCCCCCCAGACAGCAGGGGCTCCGCTATGGAGCCTCTCTCCTCCCACCATGCTGCTGTGGTTCTCTGCCCTCTGAAACGGACCGTTCTCCCCCTGCTCCCGGGTCCAGCCCCCAGATCCCCTCACATGTTGTAGGCCACGTAGATGGGGTCCAGCTGGTCGGCCAGGAACGAGTCCCGCAGGTGCATGCGCTGCTTCTCCCCGCGGGAGTTGATGGGGATGACCCCCGGGTCCACGATGACCACCACGCCCACGATGAGGTGGTGCTCCTCCAGCACCGCGTTGGTGATGAGGGGCACCAGGTCCAGGGCGTCCTGCTCCGAGCCGCCCAGCTCCGCCACCACCACCAGCAGGTTGGTCCAGGTGAACACCGCACTGGGGGGGGGAGAGGGCCGGTCAGGGCGCAAGAACCAGCATGGCTAGTTCTAACTAGCAGGCTGCTAGGCTAAGCTTAGCACGGCAGCCTGACTGCTATGCTAAGCGTAGCAGCCTAACTGCTATGCTAGGCTTAGCATAGCACCCTCACTGCTATGTTAAGCTTAGCGTAGCACCCTCACTGCTATGTTAAGCTTAGCGTAGCACCCTCACTGCTATGTTAAGCTTAGCGTAGCACCCTAACTGCTGTGCCAAGCTTAGCGTAGAACTCGAACTGCTATGCTCAAATTTGCATAGCTTAGTTTAGCAGCATAACTGCTATGCTGTGCTTAGCCCCACAGTTGGATCAGAACGTACTGACCGTCTGGTAGCGGCCATCGAGTATGTTTGACCGACTGACGCCATGCTGTGCTTTAGCTTAGCTAGCCCAGCCAGAGGCCCGGGGGGGAAGGACGGGGCACCACCCACCTCTCGGCGATGCTGCGGTGGGCCCGGGACACCGAGGTCTCCATGTCGGTGGGGTGGTACCGCAGACCCCTCAGCTCCAGGGTCTCGTCCAGGGAGCCCACCACGAAGAGGGCGTCATGGCGATCTGCACGCAGAGAGACAGGCCCGGTTAACGAGGTCCTGGTTTCACCGCGACCGCTCATCGACCAATCACACGGAGGCAGACCAGGAAAGGCCCCGTGTCAGGAAGATGATCATCATACATATCGCTAGCTGTGTTAGGGATAAGGGGTTGAGCCTATAAAGGACAGGGGGTGGAGCCTATAAAGGATAGGGGGTGGAGCCTATAAAGGATAAGGGATGAGCATATAAAGGATAAGGGGTAGAGCATATAAAGGATAAGGGGGGGAGCATATAAAGGATAAGGGGTGGACTATATAAAGGATAGGGGATGGAGCATATAAAGGGTAGGCATCTTGCCCCAGATGTTGGACAGCGGCCCTCAAACCTAGAACCTTTTCAGTTGGGAGTCAAACACCTGAGCCCCAACACTATTGTACCGGCTCTGTTCCAGCCGTTCCAGCTGTTTCTAAACTCCTACTGAGCCTCCAAACAGCATCCGCCCCCCTCCTCCCCGCTGGGGTCCAGTATCTCTCCCCCCCTTCCCCCAATGTCGAGGCACCTCTCCCCCAGTACTCCAGCATCTCTCCCCCCGTACCCCGGCTGGCGTCCACTAGCTACCCCCCTGTACCCACGCCATCTCCCCCCCACCCCTCCCCTAACTCCCGGCATCCCCCCACCGTACCCCCAGCGGCGTCCAGCAGCTCGGTCCTCTTGACGAAGCCCAGGTACCCTGTCCGCGCCCACAGCGTGGTGGGGTCCCCGAAGCTGAGCTTGGTGTTGAAGTGGTCTGCCTGCAGGCTCTCCTCGCCGTAGATGGTGAAGTAGCCGCTGGCGTTGTGCGGGCTGTTGATCCAGATCTGAACACGCCACAGATAACACAACATCAGCGCCGCAGCTGGGGGGGGTCTCCGTGCTTTATGGTCACGTGACGTCACCGTGTCACACGGTGTTTAGCCTCAGGGCTCTCTGAGATGGCTCACCTCGCCCAGATGGGAGTCCCCGAGCGGCCCCCTGGTCTCGGGGTTCACGATGATCACCCGGACGCCCGGTAAGATCTGCGGACGGAAAACGGGGGGCATTCAGAGAGACACGGAAGGGACATCTCAGACCACCTGTGCACGGGAAGAGGGCCTCCAGTGCACCCAGAGGGGCCACGTTGTGGTGGAGCTCACCTTGCCGGACTCCATGAGCGGGAGACTCTGCGGTGCGCCTCGCTCCACCAGCCTCACCCTGCGTCACATGACACATTAAGTATCATTAATACATGACACATTAAGTATCTTTAATACATGACACATTAAGTATCATTAATACATGACACATTAAGTATCTTTAATACATGACACATTAAGTATCATTAATACATGACACATTAAGTATCATTAATACATGACACATTAAGTATCATTAAAACGGGACCCATTCAACATCATTAATACACACCCTGAGTCACATGACACACTAAATATCATCAGTAGACACCCTGAGTCACATGACACACTAAATATCATCAGTAGACACCCTGAGTCACATGACACACTAAATATCATCAGTAGATAGGCACCCTGGGTCACATGACACACTAAATATCATCAGTAGACACCCTGGGTCACATGACACACTAAATATCATCAGTAGATACACACCCTGAGTCACATGACACACTAAATATCATCAGTAGACACCCTGAGTCACATGACACACTAAATATCATCAGTAGACACCCTGGGTCACATGACACACTAAATATCATCAGTACACACATGACACACTACTGTGTCATATACAATATGAACCCAGGAGCTCTGACACGAGGGTCCTCTGTCCGGGTCTCACCTGTCGTGGCGCAGGGACTTCAGGTCCACGTAAACCGTGGAGGGGTCCGGGCCGGTGGTCCCCTGTGGAGCACAGAGCAGCACCGTCAACCTTAAGAGCCTAACGACGGACGGGGGGAGCGAGGCACTAATACTGCCAGGGTGAGGGGTTCGATTCCCGCCAGGGCCAGCCATGCTCAGCATGGGTGCGCTCACAGCACTTTGAGACGCTTTGGAGACACCTGTGCGTCAAATGACACTCCCCTTAACATCGACACCTACGTAGCAGTGATGCTAGCTCAGGGGGATGCTACGTCCTGTAGCAACCCTCTGAGCTGCAACGGGACAACAGCGATGCTAGCTCAGAGGCATGCAACAGGACGTAGCAGTGACGCTAGCTCAGTGGGATGCTACGTCCTGCAGCGTCACTCTGAGCTAGCATCACTGCTCCGCAGGTGTCTGTAGCCTGTACTTGTGGTGGATACCTCAGCAACACCAGCCCTGACCCTGGTTGTATTGGTCACGTGATCTGATGCGGAGCAAGGTCCGGGGTCCGTACCTGCATGCAGACGGCCAGGTTGACCCGGGAGCCGAAGGCGGTGCTGACGGCGCGCGGCGAGAGGCCAAGGTCCTTGAAGAGCTTGGAGAAGGAGTGGGTCAGCACCAGGCGAGGCCGCTCCTCGGCGACCACCACACAGCTCCGCACGCACGACAGGTTCACCCCCCGGGCCTGGAGCCCAGGAGACAACACACCGTTAGACTAAAACACCTGGATCAGCATTCTGTGTGTGAGCGTCCCACAGCTCCAGCTCCTCGGAATGGGGGCTTCGATATGTACACACATGAGTATTTTCCCATCGTCGTACACCTAATCAGTCCCTCCAGAAAAATGCGGTGTTTTTTTGTGATTGTTGCGGCCAAAAATCCTTGATTATGCGGCACGTTTTCTTAAAAAATGCGATGAAATATGCAGCATATTTATGCAATTTTATGAAATGATATTGCGGGAACTTGCAAAAATTGCGGGAACTTGCGGAAAATGCAGCTTTTCGATGAAGTTCACATCGCATAATTATGTCACTTCATAACGTTCCCATGGCAACAGGGGGAAATGGCTGCTCTTGTGTGAAGTAAACGCAACATTTTTCAACTTTCTGCTCAGATATATGTGACTTTTTTGCAACGAAAATGCGGGGATTATGAAATCATACAAGCCCCGCATATTTTGCGCAGAAATCTGCAATTTATGCGGTGAAAGTGCGGCATATTTGAAAAAATGCGGCCCCCGCATGAATATACTTTGGTTGATTATGCGTTGAATTATGCGATCGCATAATCACGTTTTTCTGGAGGGACTGCCTAATCTGTGTTTCAGTGTGTATGCACAGTCGTGCACGGTCTGTGCGTGTACGATCTGTGTGCGTCCATGCGTACGCTCTTGTGTGCGTCCGGGATTACGCTGTGTGTGCGTTCACGTGTGCGTAAAGTCCGCATGCGTTCTTGCGTACAGTCTGTGTGTGTGTCCTTGTGTACGGTCTGTGGGTGTCCGTGGTGTGCGGTCTGTGTGTGTGCACGGTCTGCGTGCGTCATGGGGTCCGGCCTGTGTTATCCCGTGCGTCCCACCGCCGTCTCTCCCCAGAGCGCGAGCGGGCCTCAACCCATACCATCCCGTACCATACATATACATCTGAAAGTCTTTTCCTCTCCATCTGAAAGGGTTTACTGAGATCAACCCGTTGAGTTCATGCCTCTCACTTTCCATACTGGTGGTTGGTTCGGAACGCATAAAGATGAGAACGCAGACAACACGTCAGGCACTGTTCTATGAGATAAGGCCGTCTGCTTTTTACATCCAAAGAAAAACGAGTCATCATCACCCAACTTCACCTTTAACTCGAGTCAATATATAAACAAACAAAAACAATTATACATATATATATATATATAATAATCACTTTAGACAAAAAGGGTTGTATAACTAATTACGTCACATTTGAACTCAGTTGGGTAGCCGCTCCAAAGTAGCGGGCGGGCCTCAACCCGTACCTTGAGGAGCTCCGTCTGCGTGCCCAGGCCCTTGGTGCAGAGCTCCATGACAGAGTAGGAGCAGAAGGTGTCCCGGATGCGGTACTGGCTCAGGGTGCTGAGCCACAGCGACAGGCAGGTCTCCAGCTCGAAGGGCGGGATCAGGATGGACTGGTGGCCTGAGTACACACTGGGAGACAGGGGGGGACGGGGTGAGCTGGAGGTATCAGAGGGGGGCGTAGGATGTAGGGGGTTGTGGAGTTCACCTGGACTCTGCATAGCCTCCCCCCTTACCCCCCACACCCCTATCACGGTCTTATTGTATGTTGTACATCCTGGCACTTAAAAATAGTACTTAGCGTCTTATCCTAGCTATCTGTGTTGCAAACAGGGAATGGGTTAACCTAGCGGTTTCGGGTGCTTGGCACTTGGTTCTATGAACATCCTTAGTGCATAGACAGAGATATAATGTTTCCTTTTCTTCTGACAAATGCACCTATTGTAAGTCGCTTTGGATAAAAGCGACTGCTAAATGCCCTGAATGGTAATGGGGTGGTGTGGATGGGGAGGCGTGGAGGAGCGGTACCTGGCCAGGCACCACAGGACGAAGCCCAGACCGCAGTAGGGGTCCAGGCAGATGGCGATCTGGCGGGAGGAGTAGAGCTCACACTGCAGCTTGATGGAGCGGCAGAGAGCGCTGACGGCCACATGGGAGATCTGAGAGGGCGGGAACATCAGGGTTCATAACGTCTCCATGATAATATCACTGATTATACAACAGTGGTTCTCAGCGAGTGATTTGACTGGACAAGAGACATTCCATGAGCTCTGCAGGGGCGCTGATATGAGCGTCCAACATCACTCGGACTGTTAAAAATCACTCCGCATACCAGCTGTACCCAACTTACTTCAACTGACATCAACTGTTGGGTGTTTTGTTTATATGTTGCTTGGCAACAGGCCGCTCAGTGGGGATCTATTTTTGTTGGCGGAAGCAATTTCATTGGTTTATATGATTAAACAATCAAATCACAATCTATTGTCAATTATTATTGTTAACGGTACATTTTACTAGTATAACTGTTGTACAAAAGCAATGTCACACTCGAGGTCGCAATGTTGTCGCTCCTTATCAGCGCTGCTGTGATTGCCTACGGCCGAATCACAGCAGCACTGATATAGAGCGACAACATTGCTCCCTCTCATGTGATATTGCTTAATTATATCATATACTGGAGATCTGGAGATCTATGGAGGGGGATCAGGGTTCATAACATCTCCATGATAATATCACTGATTATATCATTCTGGAGATCTGACAGAACAAGCACATCAGACTACACACCATCTCGGTAATAATATCACCAATGATATCATATTCTGTGCTTTACTAGTTCATTAGATAAGCCTTTGTACAGATGATCCTAGCACCTGGAGGTCGCTCCCTTCCTCTCCATCTCAAACATCTTCTGTTACGTTTCGTTAAGACTTTGCATCTCCACGGCAGACTAGAAGTCTGGCGCTGCGGCCGGGTCCACCCCCCTGACTCCTTCATTGTGTAGGTTCCTTTATTGAGAACCTTTCAACATGTCCCCTCTCCCCCAATCAGGTAGGCCTCTCCTGCCATGGCTGGCTCAGCCCTGGCCGGCCCGTTAAGTCTCCGCGAGGGTCACTCCCCTCTCTGTTGTTGTGTTAATGTCGGACCTTAAGCCCTTACCCAGCCCCTCTACGGGGCATGTTGAGAAGGGTCTGACCGGGGCAGGCTCCATCGCACGCTGCTCAGACTGCACGGAGGGACCGGACATATCGGTATAATTGACTCATTCATTAACTCCCTCACTTTCCACCTCAAGCTGGTGTGTGGTGAGCGTTCTGGCGCAGATTGGCTGCCTTGCGTCACCCAAGTAGGGGCTACACATTGATGGTGGTTAGTGAGGTCCCCCCTTCACCGTAAAGCACTTTGGGTACCTTGAAAAGCACTATATAAATGTGAAAATAATATTATTATTATGATTATATTTACTAAAAAAAATGTAACTAGGAGAGTCCCATTGAGATAGAGAATCTCCTTTTCAAAGGAGGTCTTGCCGAAAACAAGTTGCAGCATGAATAAAGCACTTGCATAACGACCGAAAACACACGGGAAACAAATGAAAAGGGAACTAGAAAAACAAGAGTAGGGAACTCAGAAGAGACTAGGAGTCAGTTCCGTAACCAGCACAATTAAAAACATTTACATCTGAAAGTCTTTTCCTCTCCATCTGAAAGGGTTTACTGAGATCAACCCGTTGAGTTCATGCCTCTCACTTTCCATACTGGCGTTTGGTTCGGAACGCAAAAACATGTCCTGAGAACGCAGACAACACGTCAGGCACTGTTCTATGAGATGAGGCCGTCTGCTTTTTACATCCAAAGAAAAACGAGTCATCAATCAAAACCTCCATTATATATAAGAGGAGAAAGCCTCTATAGGCACGTCCCAACTTTTCCCTCTAGTAAGTCGCTATGGGTGTGGCTTGGGAGGGAGGATCCGCCCAACTTCACCTTTAACTCAAGTCAATATATAAACAAACAAAAACAATTATACATATATATATATAATAATAACTTTAGACAAAAAGGGTTGTAAAACTAATTACGTCACATTTGAACTCCGTTGGGTAGCCGCTCCAAAGTTTCCTGTATGGTAACAGACGCCGAGGGGAACTCAGCGAGTGGGCTTAGCCAAAACACGCTTTCCAGGAAGTCCCTCAGTCTGAACGCACCTATTTCTACTTCCCTCAGAGGGACCACTGGAGGTCAACAACATAAGGAGCTCCTGATCTGCATCAGGAGCGAGCTTAAAGATCAGAGGTTCTCGTACCTTGACCCCGGTGAGCATGCCCGTGGTGGACACGCTGAAGTCCAGGTAGGCGATCATCTCCGCCGTGGGGGGCTTGTAGATCTGGGGTAGGCGACGTCGGGGGAGGTCGTCTAGAAGGAGGGACATCGCGGCGATCAGAGAGTCACATGACACCTACACCTGTGTGGCGCTGTCACACCAAAATGGTACCGGGGGCGAAAATTGTACCGCCTACGTAATCCTCGTTCGAAACATTACGTCATCGTTCGACGTGATTGTCCGTTGCCAGGCAGGTTTCAAAAAACATTCGTGTTCATGTTGCCAAAGACGAAAAAACATAATACAGATAACACTTGTTTTTACTTTATATTTGTATTGTATTGAATTTAGCTAGTAAACTGTGTGTTTAAAGTGTATCATAGTCTAGCTAGCTTGTGTTAATACACTCAGTTTACTAGCTAAATGCGATTAAACAATTAAAAACAATACAAATATAAAGTTAGCAACGCTAATAAATGTCATTTGTAAAATAAGTGTTATCTGTTTAATGTTATTTTGTCTTGTGACGCTCAATGAATGAGCGCGAATGTTCATGAACCTTCCTACATCATTGTTCAACACGATCGTCCGTTGCCAGGCAACGTTCGACGCGATCGTCCGTTGCCAGGCAGGTTTGGAATTTTCGAACGCAGCTCTTGTTGGCGTTACGATTTTCGCCCCCGGTACAATTTTGGTGTGACAGCGCCACCACCTCCTCTCACCTGTGAGGTATCGCCCCGCCCCCTCACCTGTGTCTATGATGGTGGGCCAGGTCTTGATGTTGACGGAGGCGGAGGCCTCTTTGGAGCGCAGGATCCTGGTGAGGTTCTGAGTGGTGAGGATACAGGCTGCTTTACTGACCTGGAGAGAGCACACACACACACACACACACACACACACGCACACACACACACCACACACACACACACACACGCACACACACAGTGTCATCAGTATCAACATGTAACCGACCATTCTGGTTCTGTGGTTCTGTGGAACCATGAAGGTTCTTTGGTAGGCTCACATCGATGATCATGCGGACGGTGGGCAGGGTGGCCCCCAGGTTCTGGGGGTGCGGGGGCCGCACGTTGACCGGAACACAGCCGGCATACAGACAGCCGTAGAAGGACGCGATCAGGTCAATACCTGGAGAGAGAGAGAGAGAGAGAGAGAGAGAGAGGCAGAGAGAGAGAGGCAGAGAGAGAGAGAGAGAGAGAGAGAGAGAGAGAGGCAGAGAGAGAGAGAGAGAGAGAGGGAGAGAGAGAGAGAGAGAGAGAGAGAGACAGAGAGAGAGAGAGAGAGAGAGAGAGAGAGAGAGGCAGAGAAAGAGAGAGAGAGAGACAGATGGACGGATACATAAAAAACAGTTGGATAGATACATAAGTATGAAGACAGACAGGCAGACATGTAGATAGACATACAGACAGACAGAATGATACTTACATAGATAGATAGATAGATAGACAGACAGATACATAAATAGGAATAGACAGGCGGACAGACAGACAAACAGGCAGCCAGACAGAACGATAGACCCAGCAAGGCTCCAGACAGGGAGACAGACACGTAGACATACAGACGGACATGTAGACAGACATGTAGACCGACAGACAGACAGACAGACAGACAGACAGACAGACAGAAGGACAGACCCAGCCAGGCTCCAGACAGACAGACAGACATACAGAAGGACAGACCCAGCCAGGCCCCAGACAGACAGACAGACAGACAGACATACAGACAGACAGACCCAGCCAGGCTCCAGACAGACAGACAGGCTGAGACCCCGGACCCACCAGGGGGGTACAGCAGCACCACGTTGTCCCCCGTGTTGATGCTGCCCTTCTCCATCAGCGCCGCAGCGATCTTCTCCGCCCTCTTGTGGAGCTGGAGGCAGGTGGCTGTGCACACCGCCACCCCCTGGTGGCCAGGAGAGGGCGGTGCAGAGAGAGGGGGCGGGGGGGGGAGAGAGAGGGAGGGAGAGGGAGAGAGAGGGGGCGTGGCGCAGAGAGAGGGGAGAGGGGGCGGGGGGGGAGAGAGAGAGGGAGGGAGAGGGAGAGAGAGAGGGGGTGGTGCAGAGAGAGGGGAGAGGGGGCGGGGGGGGGAGAGAGAGGGAGGGAGAGAGGGGGTGGTGCAGAGAGAGGGGAGAGGGGGCGGGGGGGGGAGAGAGAGGGAGGGAGAGAGGGGGTGGTGCAGAGAGAGGGGAGAGGGGGCGGGGGGGGAGAGAGAGGGAGGGAGAGGGAGAGAGAGAGGGGGTGGTGCAGAGAGAGGGGGGGGAGAGCGAGAGAGGGAGAGGGAGAGAGAGAGGGGGTTGTGCAGAGAGAGGGGGCGGGGGGGGGAGAGAGAGAGGGAGAGGGAGAGAGAAAGAGAGAGGGGAAGAGAGGGCAGTGCAGAAAGAGAGCGAGGGAGAGAGAGGAAGGGAGAGAGGGGGAGACAGAGGGGGGGGAGAGAGAGAG
>NC_136945.1:18450941-18475941 GCF_949987615.1 Pollachius pollachius | reverse complement strand
AGGTTCCCCTCCAGGAAGAACTGCTTGGTGTCCGAGACGTGGATGCCGCCCAGGGGGGTCTTGGGCAGGGTGTTGGCCGGCACCAGGGCCAGGCAGTACAGGCCCACCTGGTGGATGCTGTCTATGGCCTGGGGACACAGGAGGAGAACAGAGGAGGGCTCAGAGACTAGAGACGTTCTGCACCCACAGGTCTACCGGGAGCTTCTGCTTCTGCTTCTAGACACCAGTCAGTTGAGTTCAGCTGGGCTGGGAGGCTGGCAGCCAATGGTTATTTGACAGGGCGTCTTTTAAAATAAAAAAAACAACTCTTCGTAGTGCGGGCCAACTAAATCGCTGCAAACACACCGAGTGTATACCCAGCTCCTTCATGGTTCAACAGGAAAGAACCTGGGCTTGCAGCCTGCTTCTTATAGAGTGTATCGTATCACAGATGGAGGCGGTGCATTAGCACATTGTGGCACCTTCATCATGTATTATGGGATGCCTTTACAGCAGGATGAAACACTACACTCCCTGTCTGAGCCGGCCGTGGAGAGAACTATTGATCTGTGACAGGCTGGTGCACCGCAGACACTTTGAGGAGTTATCCTGGCCCCGCCGCTAACCGTCAGTCCCACCCGCTGCTCTAGAATCCCTCCCCTTCTACAGGTTACCATGGAAACCCCCTCCTCTAGCATCCCTCCTTTTCTACAGGTTACCATGGAAACCCCCTCCTCCAGCATCCCTCCTCCTCATCAGGTTACCATGGAAACTCCCTCCTCTGTCAAACCTCTTCTTCTTCAGGTTACCATGGAAACCCCCTCCGCCAGCATCCATCCTCTTCTGCAGGTTCCCATGGATACCCCATCCTCCAGCATCCATCCTCTTCATCAGGTTACCATGGAAACCCCCTCCTCTAACAGCCCTCCTCGTCATTGGGTTACCATGGAAACCAACTCCTCTAGCAACTCTCCTCTGCATCTGGTTACCATGGAAACCCCATACTCTAGCAGCCATCCTCTCCTACAGGCTACCATGGAAACCCCTCCTCTAGCATCCCTCCTCTTCATCAGGTTACCTTGGAAACCTCCTCTAGCATCCCTCCTCTTCATCAGGCTACCTTGGAAACCTCCTCTAGCATCCCTCCTCTTCTACAGGTTACCATGGAAGCCCCCTCCTCTAGCTCTAGGTAGACCCTGCTGGACAAGAGCAGCGGCGGCGAGAGCTGGTTACCTGCAGTACGCGACTCATCCACTGGAAGCTGTCCTCCTCGCTGGCGTCCGGCCGCTGCTCCGCCACAATCACGATCCTCTCGTCGTAGAACACGGTGACGGAGAACACCGAGATCCTGGAACACACACACGCACACACACACACACACACGCACACAGAGTCACAGTCACACACACACACAATTAAATTCAACAGTACAACGTTTCTGCACATGCCCCCTACACCTAATTTCTTCTCAATAACACAGTCAGCAGGCTGCTTTAGCGCTGCAGTGGCTCCTCCTGGCCACCAGGTGTCACTGCTGCTAACTTTTCTGTGTGGTGAGACAGTTTGTATATGAGGAAGTAATCATCCGCTGGCCTCTAGATAGTGAATCATTCCCTGGGCTGCCTCTCTTATCCGTCAAAGTCTGCGGTCGCCTGTGAGTTCAGTGTAAATATGTGTGTGTTGAATAACCCTTCTTAGGTCTACATGACGGACAACGTATCAGCAAGATGAAATGGAAAACCATAACTTCTCCCCGGCCTGGTGGTCGGAAAACAAAATGTGTTTTCTCTGTACACTTCCTTTTTCTGCAGGCAGAAATCCCAGCATGCCTTCATTTACATTTACATTTAGGGCATTTATCAGACGCTTTTATCCAAAGCGACTTACAATAAGTCCATTTGTCCAAAGAAAGAGAAACAACAATATATCTCTGTCGGTACAGTTGGTCAGGTTGTTAACCCTAACCCTAACAATCTCTAGGTTACCCCGCTTCCCGTACACAACACAGATAGCTAGGATAAGATGCTGCACAATGCTAAGTACTATTTTAAGTGCCTTGACGTACATAAGTGCGTAAAAGGGGTGGGGGTATAAGGGGGGTAGCTATGCAGAGTCTAGGGCCCCCTGAGGAACTCACCTGCCCCGGTACACAGTCTTGACGGGCTCGACGGCCAGGGCGGTGGCCACCAGGTCGTCGGCGTTGTGCCGGCGCCCGCTGACGTTCAGCAGACCCTCGTTCTTCCCCACCACGAAGATCAGGCTCCCCTACAGCCCAGAGGACAAACAGTCACTGAGACCCCCACCGGACTGGAGAGGCTACGGACCGTTGCGTGCAACCACTGCTTGGTCCAGGGGAGGACCCAGCAGACTGGGTCTAAACTACGTACCGGGGCTGAAGATACACAGACCGGGTCTAGACCAGGTACCGGTCCTAAGGACCAACAGACCGGGTCTAGACCAGGTACCGGTCCTAAGGACCAACAGACTGAGTTAGACCACGTACCTGGCCCTCAGAACCATTAGGCTGGGTCTAGACCACGTACCGGTCCTAAGGACCAACAGACCGGGTCTAGACCAGGTAGCGGACTTACAGACCCAGCTGACCGGGTATAGACCACCTACCGGGCCGACGAACCCCAGCAATCCGGACCTCACGAAGGGGATCTCTCCGATGGGGGCGCCGCTGGAGTTCACCGGGATCACCTGAGCACAGGAGGAGAGGTCAGAGGTCAGAGGTCAGTACAGTACAGACCCTGGGAAGCACCCCCCCAGGTCCGGTGTAGGGTCCCACCTCGAAGGTGTTCTTGGTGACCCCCGGGAGGCCGTAGTACATGGTCCCGCCGGCCCGCGAGTTGATGACGATCTCCCCGATCTCGTCCGTCTTGCAGAGCAGGGGGGGGCCGTCGGCCTTCACGATGCACATCAGGGCTGGGGGGGGACATGAGGACACACCACCCATTAACCAGACTTCGACACCACCCACCAAACACTAAACACGCCTCTGCACCACCTTCATGATGCACATCAGGGCTGGGGGGGGAGAAGACACACCACCCATAACCACACCTCTACACCACCTTCCCGATGCTGGGGGGGAAGGAGACATGAGAATCACATGCCTCTGAACAAACTAAACAAACAGGCACCACCCTTTAAAAGAGCCTCTACACCACCCATTAACCACACCTCTAGACCACCCAATAACCATAAATCCAATGCAAATTAGATAATAGAAACTTAAGAAACAAACAGGGAGATATCTTGAGATCCCAATGTACATCTTGACATTTTACCCCTTCATTGAAAGGTCAGGGCGAATATAGAATCGAATGACCCCAACCAAACCATAGCAGTTGCACCCTACGGCCACCAGATGGCGACGAAGAACGTGATAGAAGGCAATGTACCTATTTCCTCTGGAACCCTTTCTAGTAAGCTAGTATACAATGATGGTCCACACAATGTTGGAGCGGCCCTCACCCCCCGGCATCACGTGGCCCACGTCCTGAACCGTCAGGGCCGAGTTCTTGTCCTCCGTGTTGACCCTGATCACCCCGTGGCTCAGACCCCCCATGGACAGGATGGCCCGCGCAGGGAGGGGCGTGCCAGGCACCCCCGGCCTAGAGAGAGAGAGAGAGAGAGGGAGAGAGAGAGAGGGAGAGAGAGAGAGAGAGAGAGGAGAGGGAGAGAGGGAAGAGAGAGAGAGCGAGAGGGAGAGAGAGAGGGAGAGAGAGAGAGAGAGGAGAGGGAGAGAGGGAAGAGAGAGAGAGAGCGAGAGGGAGAGAGAGAGGGAGAGAGAGAGAGAGAGAAGGAGAGAGAGAAAGAGAGAGAAGGAGAGAGAGAGAGAGAGAGGGAGAGAGAGAGAGACAGAGAGAGAGGGAGAGAGACAGAGAGAGGGAGAGAATAAATATTACAAACATCAGTGTTTTGTTTGTCATGTCAAAGTAATTCTGAGTAATTGTGAAAAGTCAAGCAAGGAATCTGTAAATCTCGGTACATCTGCGTCCACATATTGTCCTCTCCTCTACAGTCCCTCTCTGCACAGGGCGGCCATGTTGGACCCTGTGAATGCCGCGCTGTGATTGGTACCTGTGGATGGCGTCCATGTTGGACCCTGTGAACGCTGCGCTGTGATTGGTACCTGCGGATGGCGTCCATGTTGGACCCTGTGAACGCCGCGCTGTGATTGGTACCTGCGGATGGCGTCCATGTTGGACCCTGTGAACGCCGCGCTGTGATTAGTACCTGCGGATGGCGACCGTCATGGCCTCCGGAGACGTGGCACACGGACAGATGACCTCCGCCTTCAGACCGTTGGGCTGGAACACGTTGAGGAAGGCATCGCAGGAAGACACCGACCCTGGGGGGGGGGAGAGGGGGAGTAAGGGAGGGAGATAGGGAGGGTGGGAGGGATGGAGGGAGCGGGAAAGAGAGGATGAGAGATCACTTTCCAAACGTACCGAATCGATTGAGTGCGTTAGTCTCGAATTCAGAAGTCCTCTACGTTAAAGCTTATTGGGGGAGACGGTAGAGAGCCCTGACTCTTGATGATCTTCAAGAGCTATTTATCATGAATCTGACGCCAGACCTCAAGACAGGGGCCCTGTCTCTAGGGGCCCTGTCTGTAGGGGCCCTGTCTCTGGGGGCATGACTCTAGGCCCTGTCTCTAGGGGCATGACTCTAGGCCCTGTCTCTAGGGGCGTTTCTATGGGGGCGTGTCTCTAGGGGCGTGTCTCTTGAGGGGTGTGTCTCTAGGGCCCTGTCTCTAGGGGCGTTTCTATAGGGGCGTGTCTCTAGGGGCGTGTCTCTAGGGGCGTGTCTCTAGGGGCCCTGTCTCTAGGGGCGTGTCTCTAGGGCCCTGTCTCTAGGGGCGTGTCTCTAGGGGCGTGTCTCTAGGGCCCTGTCTCTAGGGGCGTGTCTCTAGGGGCCCTGTCTCTAGGGGCCTGTCTCTAGGGGCCCTGTCTATAGGGGCCCTGTCTCTGGGGGCATGACTCTAGGACCTGTCTCTAGGGGCATGACTCTAGGCCCTGTCTCTAGGGGCGTTTCTATGGGGGCGTGTCTCTAGGGGCGTGTCTCTTGAGGGGTGTGTCTCTAGGGCCCTGTCTCTAGGGGCGTTTCTATAGGGGCGTGTCTCTAGGGGCGTGTCTACTCTAGGGGCGTGTTTTGTGTCTAGGGGCGTGTCTGTAGGGGCGTGTCTCTAGAGGGGTGTGTCTCTAGGGCCCTGTCTCTAGGGCCCTGTCTCTAGGGGCATGTCTGCAGGGGCGTGTCTCTAGGGGCGTGTCTCTAGGGGCGTGTCTCTAGGGGCCCTGTCTCTAGGGGCGTGTCTCTAGGGCCCTGTCTCTAGGGCCCTGTCTCTAGGGGCATGTCTGCAGGGGCGTGTCTCTAGGGGCGTGTCTCTAGGGGCGTGTCTCTAGGGGCCCTGTCTCTAGGGGCGTGTCTCTAGGGGCGTGTCTCTAGGGGCGTGTCTCTAGGGGCCCTGTATCTAGGGGCGTGTCTCTAGGGCCCTGTCTCTAGGGGCGTGTCTCTAGGGGCCCTGTATCTAGGGGCGTGTCTCTAGGGCCCTGTCTCTAGGGGCGTGTCTCTAGGGGCCCTGTATCTAGGGGCGTGTCTCCGGGGTCCTTACAGGGGTTGGCTCCGTCGGCCACGATGAGCATGCGCAACGACGCCAGGCTGGTGTCCTTCTGGTCCCGGTGGGCCATCATGGCCCAGTGGAGGTCCCTGCACTTCACCAGCGCCACGCGGGCTGCACACACACACACACACACACACACACACACACACACACACACATGCATAAACACACACACAGATATAGACACATAAACACACACACAAGCACACAGACATAGACACACACACACACAGGCACACACACAAACGCACAGGCATGCACACACACACACACACACACACACACACACACACATACATACATAAACACACAAACGCACACACACACATACACAAACACACGCATACCCACACAGGGAGGAGAGGAGGATCAAATGTTACCATGGGAACATGTATGTTAAAAAGACCACTGATGTTTGCCTGAGACAAGAGGTGAGAGGTCACCTTTATTGACGTGGACCCTCTGGACCCAGGAGAGGGGACAGGCCTTCATGACAGCGTAGGGGACGCTGATGGTGTGTATCCTGTTCATCACAGCCTGGGAGCACACACACACACACACACACACACACACACACACACGCACGCACACGACACACGCACACCAACAAACGCACACCAACGCACGCAAAGATAAACATGCAATCACCCACAACCCACACACACACACAAACACGCACACACCCAAACGCAGACACACGCACAAACAAAAACACACACGCACACACACACACACCCTGGGTGAGACAACAGCCTGGGACTCAGCCCATTGATTAACATGTCAATGCAAAGGCGGACACAAACACAGACTGAAGATTGAAAAAAAAACGATCCTGATGAGACTGAGATCAGAGCACGGAGAGAACACACACTCCCCGACCCGCTGCTTCCTGAGGAAGGGTCAACCTACGGTCAGGACGCCGTGCCACAGGCCGATGTCCTTCTTGAAGTCCAGCACGTTCACCATGGTCTCTCCTGCGGACACACAGAGGCAGTCAGAACCGGCCTCCCGGGTTGCGGGCTTGGATCCCCCCCGGGGTCTGCGTCGGCAGGCTCACCCTCGCAGTAGTTGCAGGCCTGGGTCAGCGCCTGGCAGTGGGTCAGCATGGCCACCTTGGAGACGGCCACGCCCATCACCGTGCCCTCCTTGCTGGCCTTGTACTGCAGGAGGAGACGGGAGGTGCAGGTCAGAGACGTGGACCCACCGTGGGTCCATGTGGGGGGGGGGGTCAGAGCAGGGGCTCACCTCGATGTAGGCGGGCTCCGTGTTGGCCGTGGGGACGTGGGGCGTCCAGTCCTTGGAGGGCTTGGTCAGGTACTTGGAGTCCGTCACCACCCACTTCAGCCGGGGCCAGCCTGCCAGACAGACCAGTGAGACCAGTAAGACCAGTGAGACAGAGAGACCAGTGAGACCAGTGAGACTATTGGGACGGAGAGACCAGTGAGACTGAGAGACCAGTAAGACCAGTGGGACCAGTAAGAGAGGGAGACAGTGAGACCAGTAAGAGGGGGAGACAGTGAGACCACTAAGAGGGGGAGACAGTGAGACCAGTAAGAGGGGGAGACAGTGAGACAGGTCGACAACGTGACTGAGACAGTGAGACAGGTAGACAGTGTGACTGAGACAGTGAGACAGGTAGAAAGTGAGTCAGGGAGACAGGGAGACGGAGACCACGCAGTCGGTGTAACTGAACTGAGAGCAGAATGTAAACATGGTTTAATATTCCGAACAGCTTGTTGGCAGATGATCAAAGTGACAGTGTGTATTTCTGAAGTCATAACGCGCTACTAAACCAACCACGACACACACACTTCAGCATCTTTGATCCCCTGAATGAAACAGACCTTTGAAGGAGAGGATCTCCCCGGTGGGGGTCTTGGGAAGCCCCTTCAGGCAGATCTCACTGGTCAGGGCCAGGCCCACCCCACAGCTGCCCAGCAGGAAGCCCACCTGGCTGCTGCCCGCGTCCTGAAACACACCCCAACCGCATCCTCAATGTCACCACGGCAACCAACACACAGCAGACCCCCTTCCTCAGGGTCACCGCGGCAACCAACACACACCACGACCCCATCCTCAGTATCACCACGGCAACCAACACACAGCAGACCCCCTTCCTCAGGGTCACCGCGGCAACCAACACACACCACGACCCCATCCTCAGTATCACCACGGCAACCAACACACAGCAGACCCCCTTCCTCAGGGTCACCGCGGCAACCAACACACACCACGACCCCATCCTCAGTATCACCACGGCAACCAACACACAGCAGACCCCCTTCCTCAGGGTCACCGCGGCAACCAACACACACCACGACCCCATCCTCAGTATCACCACGGCAACCAACACACAGCAGACCCCCTTCCTCAGGGTCACCGCGGCAACCAACACACACCACGACCCCATCCTCAGTATCACCACGGCAACCAACACACAGCAGACCCCCTTCCTCAGGGTCACCGCGGCAACCAACACACACCACGACCCCATCCTCAGTATCACCACGGCAACCAACACACAGCAGACCCCCTTCCTCAGGGTCACCGCGGCAACCAACACACACCACGACCCCATCCTCAGTATCACCACGGCAACCAACACACAGCAGACCCCCTTCCTCAGGGTCACCGCGGCAACCAACACACACCACGACCCCATCCTCAGTATCACCACGGCAACCAACACACAGCAGACCCCCTTCCTCAGGGTCACCGCGGCAACCAACACACACCACACCCCCATCCTCAGTATCACCACGGCAACCAACACACAGCAGACCCCCTTCCTCAGGGTCACCGCGGCAACCAACACACACCACACCCCCATCCTCAGTATGACCATGTCAACTAAGACACCCCCCCCCATACTCAATATCTCCACGGCAACCAACACAGAATTGAAATGCACTGGAAGAACTGATCCCATTTCATAAAAGAACTGAGAAAAAAATGAACTTTCCTAAATTAACGGACGGGGTTCCCGGCGGGTCGCCTACCTTGCGGGACAGCGGTACCTCGATGGGTACGGGGATGACCTCGGCCAGTAGGCAGCCGTAGAAGGCCACCCAGAACATGCCAGGGTCACTGTTGGGGTACACCAGGGCCACCTGCAGGGAGACGAGGGGTCACACAGGGTGGAGGCTCCAGAGGAGGACAGAGGAGCCACGTGGCCAGGACGGCGGTGTCACGCAGCGACACGGTGGTGGTGTCACGTGATCCCGCGTGCCGTCGCGTGTCACGTGACCCCCTGTGTCGTGGGACGCGGGACTCACCCGGTCGCCAGGTTTGAGGATCTGCTCGTTCTTGGGCCCCAGCTTGTTGAGCAGGGTGTAGGCCAGCTTCAGGCTGCGGCTCCACAGTTTCCCTGGGGTCACAGTTCAGGGGGTCAGGGGGGTCACAGGGTCAGTCAGTACACAAACGCCGCAGACCAATCTAGCGTGTGGTTTAATAGAAGCGAGACAGCCCTCTCTCTTGTAGAGCATCTGATAGATCTGATACAAACAGAGCGCACTGTAGGGAGCTGTGTGGCTCCACACTCTAATGATCAACCTCACGTCCACACGGAGCCGTTCAGCCCGACTGGAAGAAGAACTTTCTCCATATTACATCATATTACATCATATTGCATCATATCACATTCCTCGGCCAGCAGCTCGGCAGGCAGAGGCAGAATAAACCAAGCCCCCCCACGCTGACGAGTACGGTAGGCCTGCCCTTAGGAAGAACTCACGGAGGACATGGGAGACATCCTACCCCCATCTACAGCCCGGAAAGAACAAAGTATTATCTAATCTTATTTTAACTCAGTAATGAACTTCAGGGTACGGTAGGGCAGTGTTTGACCTACCGCAGGTCAGCGTGTTTGACCTACCGTAGGTCAGCGTGTTTGACCTACCGTAGGGCAGAGTGTAGAGTGTTTGACCTATCGAAGGTCAGTGTGTTTGACCTACCGTAGGTCAGCGTGTTTGACCTATCGAAGGTCAGTGTGTTTGACCTACCGTAGGTCAGCGTGTTTGACCTACCGTAGGTCAGCGTGTTTGACCTACCGTAGGTCAGCGTGTTTGACCTACCCTATGTCAGAGTGTTTGACCTACTGTAGGTCAGAGTATAACCAAACGTAGGTCTGAGTGTTTGACCTACCGTAGGTCAGTGTGTAGAGTGTTTGACCTACCGTAGGTCAGTGTTTGCCCTACCGTACGTCAGTGTTTGACCTAGTAAAGGTCAGAGTTTGGCCTACCGTAGGTTAGTGTTTGCCCTAGTAAAGGTCAGAGTTTGGCCTACCGTAGGTTAGTGTGTAGAGTGTTTGACCTACCGTAGGTCAGTGTTTGCCCTACCGTAGGTCAGTGTTTGACCTAGTAAAGGTCAGAGTTTGGCCTACCGTAGGTCAGAGTGTAGAGGATTGACCTGGCATGGGTCAGAGTTTGACCTAGCATAGGTCACAGTGTTTGACCTACCGTAGGTCAGAGTGTACAGGGGCTTCCCGGTGATGTCCAGGGCCGTGAGTGCAGGGCTCTTGGCCTGCGTGGACCCCCAGCGGGCCAGGGCGGCCTGCAGGGCCGGGGGCCAGTTGCTAACCACCCCCAGGGGCTCCCCCTTCACCGGGATGATCTGACGGCCCTCCGGCCTTGGGGTGTTGGGGTCCGGCTGGGGCACTGCGGGGGGGGGGAGAGAGAGAGAGAGAGAGAGAGAGAGAGAGGGGGGGGGGGGGGGGAAGAAGAGAGAGAGAGGGAGAGGGAGAGAGAGAGAGAGAGAAACAGAGTGAGACGGGGACACAGGACTGAACTAATTACATAACAACAGCAGCAGCAGCACGATACAAACATTTGTCTGGCACTGATTGGACGGAACCCAAAGGCACATTAAGTCCAGGTCGGAGAGTTATCTCACTGGTACCTTATGAAGGACTCTGATAGGTCATGAAGGATTCTGATACGTTTTGAAGGACTCTGATACATGATGAAGGACTCTGATACCTTATGAAGGATTCTGAAACGTTATGAATAACTCTGATACGTCATGAACGACTCTGATACGTCATGAAGGACTCTGATACTTTATGAAGGACTCTGATACGTCAGGAAGGACTCTGATACGTCATAACCGTGTATCCAGTCTGGGGACGGCTGCACGGCCTCACCTTCCACGATCTCTTCCGAGTCGTCGGTGAAGAACTCGCTCAGCTCAGGTCTCTTGGGCCTCTTCAGCGTGTTCAGGAGCTGCTGGATCTTGGTGGACACCCTGCTGTTCACCGGCACCCCTAGGAGAAGACCGTGGACACACACACACACACACACACACACACAGTGATTCAGGAGCAGAGGCTGGGTGAGTGTGACAGGTAAGGGGGGGCGGGGGGAAGAGTTCTGGGTCAGACCCCCAGAGCGTCTCAGGGGTGCTGCTCCCGATTCAGCCGCACAGAGCTGGGCGGATCAGGGGTTCAGACCGGAGGAGCCGGCTCCAGGACGAGCAGAAGAACCGGGAGCAGCACAGCGTAGGGGGGTCCGGTCTAGGGGTACACGGTGTGGGGACTGGGGTACGGTCTAGGGGTACACGGTGGTGTGGGGACGGGGGTACGGTCTAGGGGTACACGGTGTGGGGACTGGGGTACGGTCTAGGGGTACACAGTGTGGGGACTGGGGTACGGCCTAGGGGTACACGGTGTAAAGACGGGGGGTCCGGTCTAGGGGTACACTGTGTGGAGATGGGGGGGTACGGTCTAGGGGTACACGGTGGTGTGGAGACGGGGGGGTACGGTCTAGGGGTACACGGTGTGTGTGTTTGTGGGGAGGGGGGGTCCGGTCTAGGGAGAACACGGTGTGGAGACGGGGGGGTCCGGGCTAGATGGACCGGAGGGAGGGTCGGGACACATTGGGAAGGGCATTCTCGGTGTGGATCGGTGGAGATTGTTTTGGGCCTGGCGTCCTCGTCAGACGACACAGAGGAAGAGCAGGGGGGATCGGGGGGGGGAGGACATACGGGGGGCTACACACAGGCCAGAGGCTTTCCTTACGCTGGGAGTTCCCTCGTCCTAAAAGCAGCCACATTAACGTGGCGGGTGGAAAGACCAGAGAAGAAACACAACGACAGCAGAACAAGGAACGCTGGTTAATGACGCGGCGCGGTTCACATATCTCCACGATACACGCGCACGTTAAGATGTAACATGTAGAAAATAGAAAATAGATGTGGAAGTAAATGCTCAAGAGATTTTGTTAGGTAGAGTTCTGATTTCATGACACCTCCTTCAAAAGACACACACACACACACACACACTGCTGAACATTTTCAGCTACACACACATACAGACACACACACACAGACATAGACACAGACACACAAACACACAGACACACACAGGGAGGGAGGGAGGATGACACACGCACACACACACACACACACACACACACACACACACACCCATGGATAGCCTCACACACACACACACACACACACACACACACACACACACACACACACACACACACACACACACACACACACACTGCTGAACATTTCCAGCTACACACACATACAGACACACACACACAGACATAGACACAGACACACAAACACACAGACACACACAGGGAGGGAGGGAGGATGACACATGCACACGCACACACACACACACACACATACACACACACTGGCAGAGAGGGAGGGATGTTGGGAGGATGACACACACACACACACACACACACACACACACACACACACACACACACACACACCCACACCCATACACAGCCTCTCTCACACACACAGACCCTCCCCTCACCGTCGGCGGTCTCCATCATGCTGGAGCGGCTCTGGACCCGGCTCATGCCCCGGACCACGGCCTTGGTCAGATCCACCCGGGGGCCCCTGGTCAGGGTGGGCGGGGCCCCCCCGCTCCCTTCGGGCGGGGGGCCGTTGTTCTCCTGGAGACCTGGGGGGGGGGGGGGGGGGGGGGGGTAGGATAGGGCTGCTTGGTTATGCAAAAAAATCATAATCACGATTATTTTGGTCAATATTGAAATCACGATTGTTCGAACGATTATTTTTGAGTTTTTGGGAAAACACGATGCAATTATTCAGCATTTCTCTCCAAAAAACACTTTGTGAATGAGAACTTTGAAACCTCCACGTAAGAAAATACACAAAATGTTAAAGTAGAAAAATGTTCAAAAAGAAAACAACAAGTCAAGTATCCAGCAGTTCAACTTCTATAAAACATTTAATGAATGAAATAAATATACAAAAAAAAAAATATATATATATATATATGTATAGTTTCAACTCGATTATTTGAGTTTGGAGACCGTTTCACCCAAAAATCGAAACCACGCTCAACATTCGATTCATTGAACCGCCCTGTGATAGGCTCGACGACGGACCAATCACAGGAGGCCCCCCGGTCTACTCACCGAGGCGGGTCTGGGCCAGCATGTCGGCCACCACGCCGGCCTGGGACGGAGGGTGGGGGGCCGTGGTCTGGGTGTGGGAGTTGGTCTGGTGCTGGTACTGGGGCTGGTACTGGTACTGGGGCAGGTACTGGGGCTGGTACTGGGGCTTGTACTGGGGCTGGGCCTGGGGGGGCGGGGCCTGCACGGGGGGAGGCGGGCCCTGCGGCAGCGGCCGGCCCTCGCCGTGGGACAGGGTGGAGGAGGCAGAGGAGGAGGTGGAGGAGCCCTGCACCGAGCGGTTGATCCAGCAGTCGGGGCTCTGGGGGCTGGCCGCGCCCGGGGGGGCGGGGGGCAGCAGCAGGCCCGTCGGGGGGGGCGGGGGGCGGCCCCGAAGACGAGCGCCGCCGCAGGGAGCCGTTGTCGTCGGAGCCCGACGAGGAGTCTGAGAGGACGGAGAGGAGGAGGAGGAGGATGAGGAGGAGGAGGAGGTGGAGGAGAAGGAGGAGGAGGAGGAGGAGGAGGAGGTGGAGGAGAAGAGGAGGAGGGGGAGGAGGAGGAGGAGGATGAGGAGGAGGAGGAGGTGGAGGAGAAGGAGGAGGAGGAGGAGGAGGATGAGGAGGAGGAGGAGGAGGAGGAGGTGGAGGAGAAGGAGGAGGAGGAGGAGAAGAGGAGGAGGAGGAGGGGGAGGAGGAGGAGGAGGAGAAGAGGAGGAGGAGGAGGAGGGGGAGGAGGGCGGGAGGAGGAGGAGGAGGAGGAGGTGGAGGAGAAGAGGATGAGGAGGAGGAGGAGGTGGAGGAGAAGGAGGAGGAGGAGGAGGAGGATGAGGAGGAGGAGGAGGAGGAGGAGGTGGAGGAGAAGGAGGAGGAGGAGGAGAAGAGGAGGAGGAGGAGGGGGAGGAGGAGGAGGAGGTGGAGGAGAAGAGGAGGAGGGGGAGGAGGAGGAGGAGGATGAGGAGGAGGAGGAGGTGGAGGAGAAGGAGGAGGAGGAGGAGGAGGATGAGGAGGAGGAGGAGGAGGAGGAGGTGGAGGAGAAGGAGGAGGAGGAGGAGAAGAGGAGGAGGAGGAGGGGGAGGAGGAGGAGGAGGAGAAGAGGAGGAGGAGGAGGAGGGGGAGGAGGGCGGGAGGAGGAGGAGGAGGAGGAGGTGGAGGAGAAGAGGAGGAGGTGGAGGAGAAGAGGAGGAGGAGGATGAGGAGGAGGAGGAGGGGGAGGGGGAGGAGAAGGAGGAGGAGGAGGAGGAGGAGGAGGAGGGGGAGGAGAAGAGGAGGAGGAGGAGGAGGAGGAGGGGGAGAAGAGGAGGAGGGGGAGGAGAAGAGGAGGAGGAGGAGAAGGAGGAGGAGAAGAGGAGGAGGGGGAGGAGGAGGAGGGGGAGGAGGGAGAAGAGGAGGAAGAGGAGGAGGAGGAGGTGGAGGAGAAGGAGGAGGAGAAGAGAAGGAGGGGGAGGAGGAGGAGAAGGAGGAGGAGGAGGAGGGAGAAGAGGAGGAGGAGGAGGAGGAGGAGAAGGAAAAGGAGGAGGAGGGAGAAGAGGAGGAGGAGGTGGAGGAGAAGAGGAGGGGGAGGAGGGAGAAGAGGAGAGAGGGAAGAGACAGAGCATCGGTTAGGTCTGGCCGCCAGGGCGCCATCTGGGGAGGGCTGAAGGTAGGGTGGAGGGGTCAGGGGTCAGGGGTCAGGGGTCAGGGTCGGGGGTGGGGTGTCAGGAGCAAAGGGTCGGGGGTCAGGGTCACAGGTCGGAGGTCAGGGTCGGGTTTCCAAGGGGTCAGGGGTCGGGGTCAGGGTCGGAGGTCAGGGGTATGGGGTGTCAGAGGTCAGGGATTGGGTGGGGAGTCAGGGTCTGGGGTCAGGGTCAGAGGTCAGGGATGGGGTGTCGGGGTCAGGGGTCGGGGGTCTGGGGTCAGACCTGGTGGCGTGCGTGTCTCCACCGGCGAGGGCACGTAGGTGGAGCGCCGCTTGGTGGGCATGGGCAGAGCCATCTTCTCCTCCTTGTGTTTGGCCAGCGCCGCCTGCACCGCCTCCGTGTGGATGTCTGCAGAGGACCAATCAGAGGCCGGAAGGGCCCGTCAGAGGCGTGACGGACCAATCAGAGGCCGGAAGGGCCAGTCAGAGACGTGAAAACTCTTTAGTTCAGCTGCTGTCTCTAACATCCCCTCCTCTCGGGATGAAGGAGGCTACCTCTGTCTGGTCAATGCGTTCTCCTTCTCCTCGTACAGAGACAATACAGGGAGCAGCGAGACGAGAACCACCCCTCAGGGTGAACCAATGTTATTAGGCCCATCTCATCCCGCCTGCATTGGAACGCTGCCCAGACACCCCCCCACCCCACTGGGCGGCCGGGCAGATCTAAACATTGAGGGCAGTGGGGAATCAGACCGACAACCTGGGGTTTAGGCAGGTTTGGGGTGCCTAACGTAAAATGTTACGTTCAGTCATTTGTTTAACATTTTGACTTTCAAGTGATTTAGAGTGATCGTTGGAGCAATTTCCTGTTCAGACTGGATCCCCACCGCTGGGAGAGAGGATGAGGCTAGTTATTATCCTCGTCCAACCCCCCCATCACATAACAGCACTTACAAATGCTCTCTCTTTGTGTATTCCTCACACACACACACACATACACACACACACACACACACACACACGCGTGTACACGTGTGTGTGTGCGTGTGTGTATGTACACATACACACTGGCAGAGAGGGAGGGAGGGAGGATGACACACAAACACTCACACACACACACACACACATGCACACACGCAGACACACACACACTTGTGTTTCCCTGATCAGCCAACCCATTAAAAGGAGTGTGTGGTTGATGGAGGGCACACATGCAGACGGCATAACAGAACATGTGCACAAAAAGTCGCACACAAACAAACACACCCACACACCACATCATCCGTTCAGACATAACAATTTGAATAACATCATCAAGCACAACTCATTACACAGAGGCGATTGGGAACATTGTGACATAATCAGTGTTCCACTAAACAGATTGCTCAGGCCTAAATCGTCCTCTCTCTCTCTCTCTCTCTCTCTCTCTCTCTCTGTTAGTATGGTATTAGCAGCTGATGTCTTGTATGTCTGGACCACTTCAGCCCTCATCGTCTCTTCATGTCTGATCTGGTGGAACCACCGCAATCCCACAGCTAGACACGACACGTCTGTCTGATGTGATAGGCAGGCAGACAGACTGCTCTACTTTATCTCTCTAATAAGAGATAACGTTCCTGGATCCTCCATCCTGCCTCGTTAGGTTTCCCCTGCTCAGTATTCCTCTCCTCTCCTCATGAAAGCTGACCTGTGACATCACAAACACCCCATCAATGGGTCCTTCCTCACTGAGCGGGCAGCCAGATGCATGCCCGAACAAAAGTCCCAATGTCCCCATTCTGTGTGTGTGTGCGTAGGGGGGCTCACTGCCCTACCCACGGGTCCACACCAGGACCACACACACAGGCGGTGGATAGGGAGGGGAGAAGGTACCTGAAGGTAAACGAGTCCGGCTGGTTGTGTATCCCTGTGTGTGTGTGTGTGTGTGTGTGTGTGTGTGTGTGTGTGTGGATCAGAGGCAGCGTCTCTGTTCCCTGTTGGCTGCAGGATCAGGCATGAGCTGAGCAGCTTCACTACTGGACGCTGTCACCATCCGCCCCCGGGGAGGGCGTGGTCACCGGGGGGGCGGGCTCACCTGATCTGTAGCGCTCATCCCGGGTCCCCCCGCTGCGGTGCGGCCGTCGGGACCGCCGCTCCCGGTACCGGGACGAGCTGGAGGACGGGGGGGCGTGGCCGGACGAGGAAGGGGCGTGGCCGGGGGTGGAGGAGGAGACGGGCGCGGGGGGAGGCAGGTGGTTCTGAGATGGGGGCTCTGCTGGACAGAGAGAAGAAGAAGACCCCCCAGAGTGAAGACCCCCCAGAGTGAGACCGGCCCCCGGAGCGATGAAACACGACGACATGAACGCATCATTCATGATCAGCTTCACTTAGTTGTCGCTCGGCAACACCAAATGTTTTTATTTGGACAATGCTTGTTTGATATCAAATATATATATATAAATTAATTTTATTAGAAAATGGCCACCAAGATAACATCAAACCTACTACAATCTACAATTTGAATGTGTATTGTGCAAAAGTATTACAGCGTGATCCTGTATATCTACAGTAACTTCTAAACTGAACAATACTAGTGCATACCATTGCAGCTTACATATTGCTGAATTCTCATCATTATCTAATTAGTCTTGTAAGCAGTTGGATAAAGTAAATATGGCGTGCCACTAGGGGGCAGCGGTGAGCAGGTTGCTTAACGTCCACCGTGGGGGTATGGGATAAAAACAATAATTGCAAAAACATATTGTTCATGTCTGCCATATTTCCGGGTTTCCCACTTCCCCTTCCGACGTCTGAAGGGATCTAAACAGATGTTCTCCCAGACGGAGGGTTGGAGGTCGGCTCTGGGGGGGTGGGGTTAGTACCTGGAGGGGGGATGAAGAAGGGAGCCAGCAGTTTGGTGCGTTTCTTCTCGTAGCCCTTTTGAGTGATGTCCCCTGCGGAAAGAACACACACAGCATTCAGCACCTTCAATAGGATGAAACATACTTTTCTTTCGGGTAACGACAGAAAATACAATTTCCCAAGAGCCCTCTGCCAGGAGGAGATCCCAGTCTCTGCTTCGGCTTCCAGGTCATAACCCTACAGATGAGACCAGCGTGTTGAGGTCAACTACTGATGAGAGAAGTCACTGACGATCACTCAGCGCTGCCCCTAAGCCGTCCACAGCTGACACCGTGAGCCTCTTTCAGTCGGCTGTTAAATATGGAAAAAATCCTCCTGATTCTTCTCAATAAAGTAACGTGAAGCCATTTTGAAAAAGCAGCCCCACATCAGCCCTGCCATGATGACATGATGACATGATGACACGAAGACATGGTGACATGGTGACATGACGCCTTGGTGATATGATGACATGACGCCATGGTGATATGATGACATGACGCCATGGTGACATGACGACATGACGACATGACGACATGGTGACTTGATGACATGAGGCCAGAGGCCAGGTCCTCTTGATGGACCGCTAAAGTCCTGAATGTTAAGAGGTCTGTATGTGGGGGATGGCTAAAGAGGTGAATGTTAAGATGCCTGTGTGTGTGTGTGTGTGTGTGTGTGTGTGTGTGTGTGTGTGTGTGTATCTGGGGGATGGCTAGAGAGGTGAATGTAAAGAGGCCTGTGTGTGTCTGTGTGTGTGTGTGTGTGTGTGTGTGTATCTGGGGGAACGCTAGAGAGGTGAATGTTAAGAAGCCTGTGTGTGTGTGTGTGTGTGTGTGTGTGTGTGTGTGTGTGTGTGTGTGTGTGTGTATCTGGGGGAGGGCTAGAGAGGTGAATGTTAAGAGGCCTGTGTGTGTATCTGGGGGAGAAGGTCGGGCCCCTGAGAGCTCGTGCTGCCGGGGGCCCTCAGAGCTCTACTGCAGCCTCACAGAGGAGGACACGGATCAGACTATAAATAATACAAACACATTCAGCGAGCAGCGTAGGACGAGGCAGAAGAAGAAGGGGCGGGTGATTCAGCAGCAGCCTGGGAGACACGCACACACACACACACACACACACACACACACACACACACACACACACACACACACACACACACACACAGGGGGTACGGGGGTGGAGGTGCTGGGACAGAGGGATGACTGGAGGAAGGAGGAGGAAGAGGAGGAGAGGAACATGAGAAACAGGAGAAGGAAAAGGTTACTGAATGATGCAAACGCACTGTCGTACCCGCACACACGATAACGCACAAACACACGCCACAATCCCATGTGTAAACTCCGGAAAATACTTGACCAGCCACCAAACGAGATCCAGCATATATAGATGTGTGGGTGTGTGTGTGGGTGTGAGAGGCTGGGAGTTTGTTTATGTGTGTTAGATAGTGTTTTCATGTGTGTATGTGTGTGTGTGTGTGTGTGTGTGTGCGCGTGCCCGTGTGGTTTTGATTGTACCTACGTGTTGGTGTGTGCACTGTGTATGTGTTTGTGTCTGAGTCTCTGCATATGCCTGTGTGAGTGGGAGTGTGTGTGTATCTGTGTGAGTGCTTGCGTGTGAGTGTGAGTGTGTGGATGTAGGTGCGTGTGGGTGTGCCTTTGTATGTGGGTGTGTGTGTGTGTGTGTGTGTGTGTTTTGTCGGTACAAAGGCCATCAACAGCAGCAGCTGTCAGATCCCCGCCTCCTGTTTTCTCTGTTCCTCCCCCAGTCCGAGTCGTCTACAGTTCCGATCACAGCGAGGGAAGCGCTTTCATTTTTTCGAACTTTCTGATATTCATTCACCGAGGGAGACCAGCCCTTCAACTGAACCAGAAAGCCCCCAGCTCCCAGCACAGCGCCCCCCATCCACCCCTCCTCCCCATCACTGGGACGTCAGGAAACTCAAACCACTACACACATAAACAAAAACCCATGTGAAACGTTTTTATGGGTTTGATGCTGAGTACTACGGTCGTCGCTGCCCAGCCGACTCCGCATGAGGTCAGCCCAGGTCCCAGGCCCGCTGGACCCCACCCCCAGCCCCCCAGGTCTGGCCCCAACACCACGCGGCGAGGCGGGGCCAGACCAGGACCTAGGAGTGAGTAGCTCCGCCCGGCGGCCCGTTACCCTCCAGGGGACTGGGAAGACTGGTTTCACATGGGAAGCGGAAGAGAAGGAGGAGGAGGGGGGAGAGGAGGAGGAAAACACTTCTATGAGTAATGCATGAACCCTGCCGAGGTCTCGCTCACTTAAGAAGACTAGAGATTATTCTTAGCCCTGTGAGAGGAGCTTTCACCGCAGCGCGGGGAGAGGGGAACGCCAGAGGATAACCAGGGGAGGAGCATCAGGTGCACCTGAAGGTAAACTAGTCCGTCTGGTTCAGAGGCTCCCTCTCTGTGTTCACGGTTGGCTGCAGGTTCAGGCATGAGCTGAGCAGCTCACTAACCAGCGGACGCTGTCGCCGTACACCGACCAGCACACACACACACACACACACACACACACACACACACACACACACACACACACACACACACACACACACAAAGCTTGGTCACTCAACCACTGGGGGGAGAGAAGTGGGAGCCAGTGGGAGCTGTGATGGGAGCCTGGTCCCCCCTCTCCCTGACGCACCCCCTCCCTTCTCTCTCTCTCTCTCTCTCTCTTTCTCATAACCCCACCCCCCCGGACCACCAGCTGAGGCTGCAGGACGTACAGGAGTCTGTCGCTGCCTCACACACACCGTCTCCTGGGGACAACGTGTGTCTCCTCTCCGCTATGAAGACCACCTGCACCCAGACCTCCACCCAGAGCTCCAACCAGTCCTCCACCCAGACCTCCACCCAGACCTCCACCCAGACCTCCACCCAGGCTGTGTGGTGCTGCAGGAAGCTTTCCAAAGACCTGGAGAGGCACACGCGGTCCATATGGTCTACACATGGTCCACTTCCTCCACCGCAGGCCTACGGACTCACAGGCCTGGTGGCCGTGTGTGTGCGTGTGTGTGTGTGTGTGTGTGTGTGTGTGTGTGTGTGTGTGTGTGGGTGGGTGGGTGGGTGGGTGGGTGGGTGTGTGTGTGTGTGTGTGTGTGTGTGTGTGTGTGTGTAGTACAAGGCCGGCCAGCGTGCGAGGTATTGGGTTACAACATTACGCAGGCTGAACTTCCATTGGCCTCCGGGCTTCACCTTTATCTGGTGAACAAACCTGCCTGTGAAGCCTCCTGTATGACAGAGGAACACTAGGGTCTCCTCTACACAGCTCCACAAACACACACAAGTTCCTCTATACACACACACGCACACACACACACATCTCCACAAACACACACACACACATTCCTCTATACACACACACACACACATATCCACACACACACACATGCCTCTACAGACACACACACACACACACACACATCTCCACAAAAACACACACACATCTCCACAAAAACACACACACACACACACACACACACACACACACACACACACACACACATACACACACACACACACACAGTGTTGGGTGGTGCCACATGGTTCTGTCTGAGCTAGTGGAGATGTTTTCTCCCTCGCTGTTTGTAGGGTTCAGTACGGGGCATCTACCAGCTGCTGTGTGTTTCCACGAGCCCATGTGTTTCCTGTTTCCTGTCTGCGAGGGTGATGTCATGGTCTCCTCTGACAGCGCTCCCTTTGAAGAGGTCCGGTCTGCTGACGATGGGGAACCAGACCCCCACATCCATGTGTTCACAATCAGGAGCACATTTATACTCAGACGGATCCAGCCCATAATACACACCCACGTCTCGAGCTTCCTCATCCCACTAGTCGCCCCCAAACAAGACGTGGGACGTGTACATTACACCAGGGGAACAATGGCGGCTGGGATTAGCCGTGGAGGGGATGGCTGTAGGAGGTATCTGGTGTCGTAACGCTGTGTCGTAAGTGTAGGGCTTCAGAGACACACCTGGGATTCATTCAGACATGGCGTCAGCTCAACACGCAGAGCTTTAAATTGAGGGCATTTAGCAAACACTATTTATACATTTGTCAGAAGAAAGACAAACAACAATATATCCCAGTCGGTACAGTAAGGATGTTCATAGAACCAAGTGCCAAGCACTAACAATCACTAGGTTAACCCATTCCCTGTATACAACAAAGATAGCTAGGATAGGACGCTACACCATGCCTGCACCAAGTACTATTTTTAAGTGTGAGGACGTACACCATACAATAAGTTTGTAAATGAAGTGCCAGGACGTACACCATACAATAAGTGTGTAAGAGTGGTGGTGTCTGGGTACGCTGGAGCTGAGGTCTAGCTGGCTCAGCGTGGCCAGCTGTGAGACAGAGCCTCACCGTTACACCACGGCAGCACACCAGCGCCCCACCTCTGAGTCACTCAGGGTGTATTTGGGCTGGTCTTCCAGTGCCGCTGAACCAGAATAACCACAATAACTGGATTTTGAATTGAACGAGGCGGGTAACACTGATAGTGGGGCGGGGTCAGGCTCAGAGTGGGGCGGGGTCTGGCTCAGAGTGGGGCGGGGTCTGGCTCAGTTTGGGGCGGGGTCAGGCTCAGTTTGGGGCGGGGTCTGGCTCCGTTTGGGGCGGGGTCTGGCTCAGTTTGGGGCGGGGTCTGGCTCCGTTTGGGGCGGGGTCTGGCTCAGTTTGGGGCGGGGTCTGGCTCAGTTTGGGGCGGGGTCTGGCTCCGTTTGGGGCGGGGTCTGGCTCAGTTTGGGGCGGGGTCTGGCTCAGTTTGGGGCGGGGTCTGGCTCCTACTCAAAGGCACCACGTGCCGGTCAGCGTATCAGACGGTTCTTTTGATAGAGGCTCGTCACTAAAGTCACAATTCAATTGAATTCAAAGAACTTTATTTTTGCCTTGAGGGAACTTCATTCGTGGTCAGGCTAGTGCTGGGCGGTTGATCTAATTTTGATCGCTATTTCGACTTTCGAGGACAGCTGGACACCTATCTGTACATAATTTTAGATCTCAACATTTTCTTTTTGACCATTTTGTGCATTTTTTCAAGGCGAAATTTCAAAGTTCTCAGTTACAAAGTGTTTTTTGCTCGAGAGACACGCTGAATAAAAACATCATGTTTTCAAACTCAAAAATAACTTTGAATAAACGTGATTTCAACATCGACCAAAATAATCGTGATTATGATTTTTTTTTCCATAATCGAGCGGCCCTGGGCCAGGCACACACAGACAAGACATGCTAATGAATAGAATGACCAAAGTAGTCCGGCCTGCTACTGTGTCTCCTGCGCTATCCCGCCACCTCATGAGGACACTACCGTCCCCCCGGTGGGCCCCGGTCCCCCCCCACGGATCCCGTTTCCGTAACCTCTCCGCGGTTTCACCCGCTGCGTCTCTGAGCAGCCGTGGGGCGGGGCGCGGCCGACTCAGGTAGCGCCGAGCCCAGTGACTCACGTTTCACTCCTCGCAGCTCGCTCCAGGGTGTGGAGGAGCACACACACACACACACACACACACACGCACTCGCACACACGCACACACACACACACGTAATGGACAGAAGGCTAGCGGGTGCAAGTCAGCACCACAAAGACATTGTTTCATCCACTCAGAAGGCGAGGGAACAGTTGAACTGTTTGTCGGAGTGGTTCCCCCCCCCCCCCCCCCCCCCCCCCAGTGAGAGACGGCTGGAGGTGAGACCGCAGCCCGACGACACACAACAACACGTCCGCACAAAAGCCTCTCTGTAACACATGTCGTTAAACGGAGTGAAACCCATCCATCACACGCAGGCGTGTGCGTGTGAGCGCCGCATTGTTCGGCGAGGAGCTAACAGCCCGCCGCGCGTCCACCGGGAGATCCCGCCGCAGTGTCCACTGTAGGACCCAAGGAGCCTGGAGGAGCTCACAGGTGGAGCCTTAACTGGCCTCACAGGTGGAGCCCACAGGTGGAGCCCACAGGTGGAGCACACAGGTGGAGCCTGTGACCAAGGACCTGACGTGGGCGTCTCCTCCACTAGATACACATTAACATGTAGAGTAAAGTCTAGCAGCGCTCATCATCCACACAACGTGACGAAGGCGGAGGCTGGTTCAAGGGTGTGGCTGGTTCAAGGGTGGAGGCTACTTCAAGGGTGTGGCTGGTTCAAGGGTGGAGGCTGGTTCAAGGGTGGAGACTGCTTCAAGGGTGGAGGCCGGTTCAAGGGGAGGAGGGGAGACTGGTTCAAGGTTGGAGACTGGTTCAAGGGTGGAGGCTGGTTCAAGGGTGGAGGCTGGTTCAAGGGGAGGAGGGGAGACTGGTTCAAGGGTGGAGGCTGGTTCAAGGGTGGAGGCTGGTTCAAGGGTGGAGGCTGGTTCAAGGCTCTCATGTGGTGTCAGGCTGGAGTGATGGGTTCGTATCCCACAATGTGTTCGTATCTCATCCCTCACACTGCTCAGTTCTCTAACAGTATTAACACAGTTAATGTTTGAGGAGATGATCCATGTGACTGTAAGAGCGATCTGGCCTTCATGCTGGGACCAGTGGTGGGACCGGGACTGGGACCAGTGGTACCATCACATACATTTCCTCCCTAATAGCTTTAGCAGATTAGCGTTCCTGCCAATGTGTGACTGCGCTGAGCTACAGCATAGGGCCGCTGCTAATCCCATCAGTGTGTGTGTGTGTGTGTGTGTGTGTGTGTGTGTGTGTGTGTGTGTGTGTGTGTGTGTGTGTGTGTGTGTGTCTAACGCAAACAGATTTGCTGCAGCTCCCATTGGTTCATCAGGGTGCTGGGCGCGGGACATCCACAGTGAGGTCATCCTAACAAACTGCAAATCAACATTGATTTTTTACACGCGTCTTTGTGGAGGCGTGGCCTCAGGTCTGATGTCAGAGTCACACACAAAGGCTCTCGTCCAGGCTCCGCCCTGCACAATGACAGACCTATGATTGATGGGTCCAACAGGGAGGGGTCAACAGGATGGCAACAGGACGGGGCAGAGTCCTAACGCAGTGTTGTTGCTCATACTGAGAGCTGGTTGGTGCACCAGATGAGGGTAAAGGATCAACTGCAATCATTCCGAGTGCTTATTGGTGCACCAGGACTCCAAAGGATGCACCAGTCATGCTGAGGGCTGATTGGTGCACCACCGTCACGGAGAGCGCTGATTGGTGAGTGGGGAGCCCTGGAGCGCTGGGACTGCTGCAGGCCACACTCTCTGCGCTCGGCCGATGATTCAGCAGCCGGCGCCCAGTGACCCCCTCTCTCTCCAGTCCTCGCTGACATCCAATCAATGAGCTCTGATGAAACAACACAACAGCAGCGAGGAGGGACAGGAAGTGGCAGACTTGAAGCGCAACCCGCAGACTTACCCCCAACCAACATGCTGAGCTCATGTTCAGCAACATATGGCGTGTGTGGGTGGGTGTGTGTGTGTGTGTGTGTGTGTGTGTGTGTGTGTGTGTGTGTGTGTGTGTGTGTGCGTGTATATATGTGTGTGTCTGTAC